>NC_051307.1:48607315-49207315 GCF_015220235.1 Choloepus didactylus | reverse complement strand
AAAGAAAGCCAATTCTCCAAGGTCACACTCCCTCCCTGGGGAAACTGGTGCCTCAGGAAGGGACAACGTTAAGGGTTATTCCAGAGCTATAGCTCCTATAGGGATCAGCTAAAGCATTTGGTGTGATTGTGCTGCAACTTTGCTCTTGGACCAATCTGGCTTTCTTTATGGGCCAATTTCTGTCTCAGTCTTTTTCCTGGGGGAGCAGACCTAAGGCAATGGGTGATTTTTATTGATCTGTGCAACCTGAATATATTACCTTATCACATTACTTTTGTCTAATATTTAATTTATTTAATAAATAACCATTCCCAAATTATTTCTTGGCCATATAAAATATGCTTAATGTGCTTGCTCATTGTTTGACCTATTTAGCTGGCTGTGACAAAGCCATTACATGATAGTTAGCAACTTAAGGGCAGGATTCATAAGTGCTACAAGCCTGATCTGTATGGAAAACTGTACAATGCTGCTACTGAACATATAAGAATGAGACAATACTTTTTCTGACAGTTGAATTCATTCCCTTCTTGCTAATGTAATGTCTTTTATAAGTTTTTATTCTATATAAGCCATTTTTATTCATAGGTTCATAGAGTTAATTGCTTTTACTTAGGTGGTTTCTCTACCAATACACTGAATAAAATCTCTCTAAAAAAAAACTATCTATCCTATCTATCTATCTGTCTGTCTATCATCTATCTATCTATAGTTTGTTTTCTCCTTTAAGGAACTAGAAATTTTTTTTTAATAATGAAAAACTCAAATGTGTTTTAGAGTCTCTTAAGAATTTCCCATTTCTATTTATGCCCCAAACAAAACACCCAGCAAACTCCAATCAATTATTATACTTGGTGGCTCACCAAAGCACAGTTTTGGTGGGTACGGTGGTGGTAGTGGGATGTTTTAAGAGTTTTTCTGTAAGTGATTCTGATTTGCACTTCCTCCCTTGCCTTGTGGAGAATCACGACCTAAAGGAAATGGCCAAGCGCACTAGCCCTGGTAGTATAAAATGCTGCCAGCATGACTCGTGCATGAAGCAGCAAATCTGTGTGGTGTATGTAATGGATAATGAGATAAAAATCACATAATTTTTGAAGAGTGTATACTCTTTACCAGTTTTGGTTTTTCAATCATGTGAATATAAGACCTATTTTAAAACCATTATTTTTTAGAAATCTGATTTAATTGTCTTCCAAGGAATGTATACCCAACAAGAAAGAATAAACAATGCTGAGAAAATTGGTTTTAATGCCATTTCTCTTTGTATATTACTTTTAAATATTTCCAAACAACAATAAAGGAATCAAAATAACTCTACTATGAACCATAAAACTTATCAGCTGCCTTGTGTAAATTATTTATAGCAAAGGCATATTTCCTTGTGCTGTTAATACTGTAGTACCATCCCTGAATGAATTCCTCATGTTCTATGACTTCTGAATCCTCATGTTCTTCTATTATGAATTATGCAGAAGTTCCATATCAGAACTATGCTAAGGTGCTGAAGTTCATGTTGATGAGTTGTTTCTGACTCACACAGATGCAGTGGACAAATGCCTTATTTTCCCCTTTCCATATATGTCTAACATTTTGTGACAAATAAATGCCATCAATATACAAATGGGTAAATTGAAAAGCAACTGCTCAGAAAAAAATGATTTTCTTAAAAAGAAAATAAAAAGAAGTACCCATCTTTCAAGGGCACAGCTGGGTAAGATTTCAGAGTAACTTGCTGTGCAAGTTATGCCAGCAAATCTCATTAATAGTAATGGAATTTTGAATGTAATAACTATCACATTGATTTGAACATTTTTCCAAAAAGTACACTTTATTTTTAGAAAACATTTTCTTCAGAGCAAAGAGAGTTCAGAAAACTTTGTATTTCTAGCAAGGCTGGCATTGTGTATTGTGGAGACAAGGAAGGTCCCCTGGCTTGATAGATTATACATAGGGCCCATTTCCTAAAATCTGGAAGCCTGAAGTCGGGCTCCAGTATGGGAAAAGCCCAAAAGCCTTGCATGTCTGAAAGCGGACTGCAATTTAGATAAGGGAATAGTCTCTGAGCTCTTGCTGGGTTCCTTCCGTGCTCCTGTCTCCTGCCTCCTGCCCCCTGCCCCTGCTGTTTCCTGTCTAGCACCCAAAGAAATTGTCCCTTAAGACTAAAGATATGTAAATACATCTCATGACTTTAGAAAAAATGTACCCTCCCTGAAATGCCTGAGAGCAGTCATGTAGAAGACTACCTTGTATGCTATAAAGACCTGTAGAAATGAGAAGAATAAAACTTTCTTTTCAATGAACACTGAAGACGGAGTGTGCTCCCCTTCTTTCACAATTGGTGCCCCATGTGAGGCTCACCAATCCTGACCACAATGTTTGGAAGCTGTGCAGTAAGTACAAGTGAGTTGTCTCGCGGTGGGTCAGTAGTTTCAGCCACTCAACGATATGGGCAATCTCTCAGTGTTCGCCAGCACCGGTATGTTTTAGTTTTACAATGGCTGCTTCAGGCTAGTGAAGCTTCTATTACAGAAGATAATCTGTACTCTTTATTGTATGATGTTGTTCAAAATAACCCTTTGTTTCCTGAGAAAAGCACATTAGACTTAGATGTGTGGGAGCGCATTGGGAGAAATTTAAAGTGCCACTTTCAGCAAGGACAAAAAGTTTCCTCTAAAATGTTTCCTACATGGGCTCTTATTTGCACTGCCCTGGCCGCTCTTCATGTCGCCGAGACTGAGAGTTCTAAAACTGAGGTCCCTAAAAGAGAACCGCTGCTCTCTCCAATAAAGTTCTCCCACCCCCCAAGCCCTGGGTCCCCATACCGCCAGCCGATAAAGGCGGCAGGGAAATGACCAAAGCCTCGCTCCTTCCCCTTTCTCCTTTACCGCTGCCTTCATGGCCGCCGCTGGCACCGCCACCACTGTCACCACTGCTGCCTTCCCTCCCTAAAAGTGCTGCACCAGTTTTGCAACGCTGTCTTCACAAGGCGACCTTAGCTGGAAATTTTGTTTGTCCCATTGTCCTAGTTTGCTAATGCTGCAGAATGCAAAACACCAGAGATGGATAGGCTTTTATAAAATGGGGGTTTATTTCACTACACAGTTACAGTCTTAAGGCCACAAAGCATCCAAGGTAACACCTCAGCAATCGGGTACTTTCACCGGAGGATGGCCAATGGAGTCCGGAAAACCTCTGCTAGCTAGGAAGGCAGCTGGCATCTGCTCCAAAGCTCCGGCCTCAAAATGGCTTTCTCCCAGGATGTTCCTTTCTAGCAAGCTTGCTCCTCTTCAAAACATCACTCCCAGCTGCACTCTGTTAGTCTCCTCTCTCTGAGTCAGCTCATTTATATAGCTCCACTGATAAGGGCCCACCCTGAATGGATGGGGCCATGCCTCCATGAGAAAATCTCATCAGAATCATCTCCCACAGCTGGGTGGGACACATTCCAAGCAAATCCAACCAGCACCAAAAACGTCTGCCCCACACAAGACCACAAAGATAATGGCATTTGGGGGACACAATACACTCAAACCAGCACATTCCACCCCCTGGAACCCAAAATGACATTATCTTTCCAAATACAAAATACATTCATTCCATCACAATACCACAAAAACTCAAATCATTTCAGTAACAAAAGTTAAGTACAAAATCCCATCAAAATCAATTTAGGCATGGTGGGTCCTAAGGCACAATTCTCCTTTAGCCTTGGATCTGTGGACTTAGAACAAGTTATGTGCTCCCAATATACAAAGGAGAGACATTCATAGGATAAACATTTCCATTGCCATAAGGAGAAACAGTAAGGAAAACAGGGTTAACAGGAGCAAAACAGTTCCTAAAACCCGCAGGACAAACTCTATTAGATTTCAAAGTCTGAGAGTCACTAACAAAACAACGTTGCATCCTTGGGGCTTGAGAGAGTGGGAGCCTAACCCTTCCCAAGGGCCTTTTTGGCAGCTGTTTCTTCTCCAAATGCTTGGGTGAGTGCTCCAACATTTCCACACATTGGGGAGACCACCTTCTCAGCTCCACCCTCCTAAAACCTCGGGGCAGCTCCCGGATTCCCTTCCATCTCTGGGGCACACGCTCAACCCCTTCAGAACAGTGTGGTGGCAGCCAGGCTCTCCTCAATTCCCTGGAAATGTGCTCCACCCTCTTTGGGACCTCAGGTGGCAAAACTCTTCCACAGCATCGAGGCGGAAAGCCCGCCCTCGACCTCCAGGGCAAACTCACCCTTTCCATGTATGTGGGCTGCTCCGCTCTCCCAGCCCGAGATCTCCTGACTCCAGACCTCAACCTCCATGGCTCTGTCTTTGAAGAAATTTCTTCTTTAATTTTTTCCTTGTCTGTCTCCTCCAGTCCAGACCGGCAATGGCTCTGCCTATAAAAATCTCACAAAAATTCTGTTGGCTTTGCATGAAGCATGCAGGGGTCAAAGCCATCAGACAACAGGACTTTCCACAAATCCTTTCTGCTTAACTCCTTTTCCAATCTTAGCTTGTACTGAAATGGCAGCTGGGTTCTGTGTTTGGTTACGTCCTCACGTTGGGCTGTAGCTTCAGGGATTCCACCCCCTGGAAGCTCGTAATTTTCCAAGCGATCAGCTTCTGGTCTCTTTGAACCCAAGAGTTCAGTTCTAAGTTTATCTCTCTCTGCTCGCATTTTACCATAAGCTGCAAGGAGAAGCCAGGGTATCTCCTCCACATGTAGTCGGAGATCTCCTCAGCTAAATATTCCAGGTTGTTGCTTCCAAATTCTTCCTTCCATCTGACACCAGGACTCAATTTTGCCAAATTCTGTGCCACTTTAAAACAAGGATCACCTTTCTTCCAGTTTGCAACAACACATTCATCATTTCTGCTCAAGTCCTCATCAAAAGTATCTTTAGAGTCCATATTTCCACAAACAGATTCCTTAAAGCAGTTTTGGCCTTTTCTATCAAGCTCCTCACAACTCTTCCAGAAACTCCCCATTATCCATTTAAAAAGCCGTTCCAACATGTTTGGTATTTGCAAAGTCAGCAGCAAAAGCACCCCACTTCTCTGGTACCAAAATCTGTCCTAGTTTGCTAATGCTGCAGAATGCAAAACACCAGAGATGGATAGGCTTTTATAAAATGGGGGTTTATTTCACTACACAGTTACAGTCTTAAGGCCACAAAGCATCCAAGGTAACACCTCAGCAATCGGGTACTTTCACCGGAGGATGGCCAATGGAGTCCGGAAAACCTCTGCTAGCTAGGAAGGCAGCTGGCATCTGCTCCAAAGCTCTGGCCTCAAAACGGCTTTCTCCCAGGATGTTCCTTTCTAGCAAGCTTGCTCCTCTTCAAAACATCACTCCCAGCTGCACTCTGTTAGTCTCCTCTCTCTGAGTCAGCTCATTTATATAGCTCCACTGATAAGGGCCCACCCTGAATGGGTGGGGCCACGCCTCCATGGGAACATCTCACCAGAATCATCTCCCACAGCTGGGTGGGGCACATTCCAAGCAAATCCAACCAGCACCAAAAACGTCTGCCCCACACAAGACCACAAAGATAATGGCATTTGGGGGACACAATACACTCAAACCGGCACACCCATTATGCTTAACCAGTTGCCCAGCAATTTTTCCTAGAGTACCGGGACTAGGAAGTCCAGATGAAAGTGCCTGCCACAGACAAATGCCAAAGGCATCTGAGTTAAGGTAGCTTTACCATTCAAATTTTCCCTGTGCTGGGTAAGTGTGTAATTTTTTGTAGTGTTCACTTTGCTTTTTTTCTATTTCAATTAGCCTATTATGTAGTAAAGCTAATTAAGTTAATCCAAGGTTCATGCATGCAAACTCAGTAAGTTTAGCGCCCCACTAACTGTAACCCCAGATTTATAGTTCTTTTAAATTTTGTGCAGTTTGCATAGTTTGCATTTGTGTGAAAAACCAGTAACATTTAAACAGCTCCTATTCCTATGTTCCATCTTTATAATTTCTTTTGCTGTTGTTCAGCCATGGGAAACTCTCAAAATGTGTCAGTTAAGTCTTCCTTAAAAACTATTCTTAATAATTGGCCTAAATTTAAAAAGTGTCATTAAAATTGTTAATGAGCTATAGCTGCAGCCAGCTGGCCTTTATGTGTGGTATGACTAGCTATAGCAAACTGTCTCAAAGACAAAAAATTTGTAAGTTAAAAGAAAAGTTACAGTTTAAAAAATATATGCAGAACTTCCACCTCTGCTTTAATATCAAGACTTCCAAAGCAATTAAAATAAAAGAAATAATAATGTAAATGTGCTAACCTATCAGTTTTTAAATTAAGAAGTCAAAAAGACCTAGTCAAAAGAGTCCTTACAAAAACCTAAAATTGCTGAAAGAACATCAAAAGTAACTAATATAATTTGAAAATCAACAAAAGTGCAAATTGTCAAACCAGTGTCATAAAATAATATCTCTACTAAGGAATCTAATAATGTGAACTTTGACTCCCTCTCTCTATAAAGAATGTTTTGTTTTGAATATTTAGCATCATTCTAACAAGTTTAATTTTGGTGGTAATAGCATGTTGTATAGAAGGTATAAAGAATGTTTTTCTAATTAAAGGAAAAAGGCAAGTAGCTTTGTCCTAAATGACTGATTGTTTAGGAATGTAAAATAAAGCCTGGAAGGATAGGAATGTGGGATAAAGCTTAGATGGATAAAGAAAGTTGTAGAAGGTTTGTAGAAAGTGGAAAATTTATTTCTGTAGTCAAGGTTAAAAGATATATACAAAAAGCTGTAAAAAGTTTGTGAAAACAATTATTTCTGTAATCAAAGTTTAAAAATGGTAAAAACTAGTAATAACACTGCTTAACAATAAAACCTCACAACTTAAAGAAAAAAGGGTGGTTTTATAAAACAAAATAGCATTAAATATTTTAACCACTACCCAAAGCAGTAATTAATATTCAATGTGTGAGTATGTGCCTAATAATTCACAAAATATAAAACATTCCTCACGGTACTGCAAGCTCCTCATGTTATGGTCTCCTACTGTTTTTATTAAGAAAAAGGTTTCCTTAAATTTTTAAGGTGTTATCTCTTGATAAAAAGTTATAGAAGTGTTTTTCTAAGTAATCAGTATAGGATGCAAAAAGTCTCTTTTATCAAAATAACTTCTTGCACTCAACATATGTTAAGTTTATCATGTCCTTGGTTGTTTAAAAATATTGTCTTCTCACTTTTAAAAGAGCTAAGTCTTTTCCTTAACTTTAACTAAATAAAAAATATATATACTGTTTCAAGCCTAATAACTTTTAACATTTTGCTTTATCAAGGTCAAACTCTAAAGAACATCTTTTTATTCCCAATAGTTACAAAAAATTTATTCTTTCACCTTAGAAAAATAAATAAATAAATAAACTACTAAAAAATGATTAAATTCATGCACTATGTTATAAAGTGCAGAAAAAATGTTTGGACAATGTTATAAAAATTAAAAACTCCCAAACTTCCTTTGGTTACTAATGTGCATAACATCAAACAATAATATAATACTAATAATTACAGTTTCAGTTATTTTTAAAAGGTTATCTGTCACAGTGGAACCCTGAAGCCCACAGTCCTGCTTCCCAGAGGACCAATGATGCTGTAACAACTGTACAAAGAAGATACCTCCCAAGGCTAACTCCAGTGCAGATGGACCAGCCTAAGAAAACATGGCACCTGCTCCCAAAATCCCCATGATATCCCTATGAATGAGTTTTATGTCACTACATGAAATTGTAATCATAATAAAAACGGGGGAGATGTGGAGACACGGAAGGTCGCCTGGCTCGATAGATTATACATAGGGCCCATTTCCTAAAATCTGGAAGCCTGAAGGTGGGCTCCAGTATAGGAAAAGCCCAAAAGCCTTGCATGTCTGAAAGCGGACTGCAATTTAGATAAGGGAATAGTCTCTGAGCTCTTGCTAGGCTCCTTCCGTGCTCCTGTCTCTGGCCTCCTGCCCCTTGCCCCTGCTGTTTCCTGTCTAGCACCCAAAGAAGTTGTCCCTTAAGACTAAAGATATGTAAAATACACCTCATGACTTTAGAAAAAATGTACCCTCCCTGAAATGCCTGAGAGCAGTCATGTAGAAGACTACCTTGTATGCTATTAGAAATGAGGAGAGTAAAACTTTCTTTTTCACGAACACTGAAGACTGAGTGTGCTCCCCTTCTTTCACAGTGTATGGATGCCTTCTTTTAGGAAAAAAATATCAAAACACTTGGAGATTTCACAAAAGTTCCTTTAAGATATTTATGGAACAGTAAAACAGTAAGAAAAATAGTACTGTGGTTCTATTTTTATAAATTGATGTAGTTTTCAAGTCTATAAATTTACTACATGATTTATTTACCATTATAAATGGTTTGTTCTCATAGAAGATATTTAAATACAATTAGAAGAAAGTTTAGGGGACAAAAAACGTGGGATTTGATTGTTGAAAAACTAACAAACAAACATCAAAGTGGAAAGAGGACACATATCCATTAAGATACTAACTGTGGTTGAGACTGATAATAATTTCACAATGTCTGCTCTCTCTTCCCCCAAATTTAGCTTGATATGTAACTTCTAGAATAAAAATTCTCTTTCCCAGACTCTCTTGGAGTCATGAACCTAAGTCATGGCCAACAGAATATAAGTAGAAGTGTTATTTGGCAACTTGTAAATAAACAGAATATAAACCTCTCTCCCTTCCTAATTATACATTCTTTCAGGCCACACTTGGAAGAAGTGGCCATCTAGAATGATGAAAGATAGACCAGAAAAATTCTAGAGAATACTTTTAAATGCACAGATAGGAGGAATCGTGTTTGTTTGCAAAACATCATAGGTTATATGCTGGTTTGAAGCTATTATGTACCCCAGAAAAGGTCATATTCTTTTAATTCATCCCTCGGGGCAGACCTATTATTGATGGGACCTTTTGATTAGGTTGTTTCAAGTGAGATGTGACCCACCCAATTCAAGGTGGGCCTTAATCCTTTACTAGAGTCCTTTATGAGAGGATAAAGGACACAGAAAAAGCACAGAGAGCTTAGAGAGAAACACCAGAGGGAGCTCACAGAGAGAAACGAGCCCTGGAGATGCTAAGAGGGGACTCACAGAAGCTCAGAGAAGAACCACTGGAACAAGAAGCTAAAAGCAGTGAAACCCAGGAGTAAAGGACCAGTAGACACTGGCCATGTGCCTTGCTATATTGCTATCTAACAGAGGAACCCTGGTTGTCAGCAGCCTTTCTTCAGAGAAGGTATCTCATCCTGTTGATTTCTTAACTGGGACATTTTCATGTCCTTAAAACTGCAAATTTCTAAACTAGTAAATTCCTATTGTAAAAGCCAACTCATTTCTGGTATATTGCATTTTTGCAGTTTTAACAAACTGAAACAGGTTATTTTTACCATAAAGTTATTTTAATCCTGCATTGCCTTTTCTTCCCGCTCTTGAACTTTAAATGCTGTAAATGAATATATCTGAAGAAAATTGGGAAAATGAAGAAAACAGCTAGGCAAGAACAAATAACTATAACTGAGACAGTTAAACAATATCCTTTATTTTCAGGTCAAGACCTCTAAATGTAACAGGAAGGAAAATCAAGTTAGAGCATTTATGATATATGGATATAAGTATTAACTTTTTCACAATGAACTCATCCCCTGTTTAGGACCCAAATCAAAATATGAACAGGTAGGCAAGACAGTCTCAACTGATGGCTTGAGTTGCATTTGCAATACTGTGCTTCATTCTCTATTATCAAAATGGACTTTATTAGGTTTTAGTATATTATATGTGAGTAAATTATTTTAGGTTTTATGTCACACCACTCCCCATTTCAGCTTTCTCCATGCCTGTGACTATGCATTAAAATTATGATCATACCTTTTCCCTCTTCTTTGAAAAACACAGAAACATGTGGGCAGGCTTTTAAATATTCAAGCAAGAACATTGAGACTTTTAGTGCAATTAAAAAAATGAGGAAATAATGTGATACAGACAACTTAAAAGGAAATTGGCATATAATGTCCAAGAAGATTTATTTTGAGTGAGATTACTGATACATTGAAAATCTCACTCATATTTAGTAAACATTTGTTTTCTAATTTAATGGATTATATACTTAACCTTTGTTTCAAATTAAACCAAACAGAATATCGAATCATCAGGAGCATGCACAGTTCAGATATTCTACTGTAAATAGAGCACAGTATGTGAATAAATTTGCTTCTGTTTTAGAAAAAAACTCACAGCAATTAGGAGTAACTTAAGGTCCAGATAATGGTCAAAATATTTCTCTGCAAGGCATCTTTGACTAATCATGATGGATATCTAAATATTTTCTCAACAAAGATGGCCTAAATGGAAAAAAAATAATGCTAGTCGTGTTTCTTGTTGAATCTATAATTACTATCAACAAATATTTTGAGTCTCCTCCATGCCTGGTGGTTAGGTACTAATGATAACCATCACTGACTGCCATCTAGATGTCCAATGCTAAATTAAGTTTCTCTGATTTATGTTCATTGCTTTATTTGTGCCCTGGCTCATCTGTTCTTGCAAGCTGTTCTGTTGTGCTCCTATAAACAAATTATGCGACAGTACCAACCTGGTGCTAATTTACTGAACTCTATGCTGTCAACAGAACATTTCCATATATATATATATGGAAATACATATATATGTATATATTTTCTACCTCCCTTTGTCTCTAACCGAGAACTGCCAAGGCAATAATATATCAAGAATAATTTAAAAACAAATAAAGCAACTCAACTCTATACTTTTCCATCTGTTGGTCTGTGGTAGTTTGCATCCTTTCCATACCCTGGTGAGATCTATAAAGCTTCCACTTGGTTACTAAGTTCAGTCTGTTTAGGGTAATTAATCTTTGATATCACCACTTAGAAAATATTTTAAAACATAAATCTGAATAGCTAATTACAGATTCTTCAATGGAACACAAGAGTAAGTTCAAATTCCTCTGCAGTATGTGAATCATCATTCACTCTCCAGCCTCATCTCCCATCACTCCATTCCCTGCACCCAACATTTAAGCCGTACAAAACTTGAGGTTCCCAGAACCAACTACTCTATGTCCCTTCTATGCATTTATGTGCATTAGCCTCTCCCTTCAGCAAATGGCTCAACTTCTGTTAAGCTTTAGAAATTCAGTCTGTCACTCCTCTGATTTAAGTTCTTACAGTAGTTTATGAAAAAATGTCTCTCCTTATGGTCTCATAACACCCAGCAACAGATATATATATTTAGGTTATATATATGTTATATATATACACACACACATATAACTTATCATACTTTCTTAGAATTATTTATTATTTATCAACCTTTCTGACTAGATTATAGGTTTCTTGAAGCCAAGATCAAGGTCTTTATGCCTCTTCAATTGTAAGCTCCTTAAAGATATAGACTACATTTCTTTATTTCCATAACCCAAGCACTTAACATGATTGGCCTTTCACATAGTAGTTGCCCTGTAAAAATATTTGAATGTGCAAATAAATAAAAGAATGAACAAATATGCATCCTAAAGCCAGACTCTTGTCTTTATTTCCTTTTCTGCAAACTTCCAATTGCATTACAAATGCCAATTTCTTCTCCTGTCATTGTGGTATTTAAGTCTAGGTGAACAGTGAATTTTATTAGTGGAGACTTCCCTTTACTGAATATTGATATTTTATGAGTTCATAAACAGCTAATATTCAGTAAATTCCACTTAAGATATGTCTCCTCTCTTGAGCACCGACAACCCAAATGGAGACTGTGTTACTTTGCCAGGGCCTCCATGACAAATATCACATAATGCGTTGACTTAAACAACATGCCTTTATTATCTCACAGTTTTGAAAACTAGGAGTCCAAATTCAAGATGTCAGCAAGGCCATGATTTCCCCTAGAGTCTACAGTACTCTGGTGATGGCAATCCTCCCTCAAATGGCAGTCTCTCTCTCCTCTCTGGATTCTTTAGATCTGATTTCTTCTGATTGACTGGATCCAAATTTCCTCTCTTCATAAGGCCTTGAGTCATGTGGATTAAGATTCACCCTGATTCAATTTGGCCTCTCCTTAACTAATAATAATATCTTAAAATGTCCTATTTACAAATGGGTTCATTCCACAAGAACATGGGTTAAAATATGAACATGTCTTTTGTTGGGGTCATGATTTGATCCCCATCAGAGACCAATAAATACCTTGAAATGTCTACTCTGTGGCAAAAAATTGAGTAATGTTATTATTAAACTACTTTGCTGTTCCTCCACTCTTTCCACTGCACAGAAATTTCAATCATATACAATTTTTCTGTATCTTAAATTTTCAGCTTTTGGGAATGACCAGATCAAGTTTTCTTAAAATCATGGAGTAAAGAAGTTGAAAATGAAGAGCCATCTATGTTCCATCATGGAGAATTATTCAATATTTTCAAATTGGATCAAAAAAAGAGAAAACTAAATAAAAGTATTAGCATATAATCTTAATATCTATGCAGGGATAATTAAAATAAGACTAATTATTTGACATCAATCTGATAAATAGTTTCCATATTTACTATGGTATCTATATAACTAAAGAATAAATGCCATATGTATAATATATAATATATATATTATGAAGTCAAGATCAACAATATAAAGAAATCACTACAAGATTCTTCTTTTAAAAATATAATTCTTGGTTTAAATTTTACATGAGGTATAACTAATTTAACCAATGCAGTGAAATAACTTTTAATTTTATGTCTACTCAGTAATTAATGTCTTCAAACACTATCTACTATACTTTAAAACAAACTTACAATTTAGGAATTATGTTTTCTTTATTGCAAGCCATGATGAGTGTAATAACATACTTTTTTGTTTTCCACTCATCAAATACATTTTGTTGAAATCTATTTTTAAAGGAAAAAACTAATTATTTAAAACCACTAACATTACACCATTTCATCTGAAAGTAAGAAACTGACAGATCCATGGAAATATTCATCTTGATACCATTAGAGATTTACATGATTTTTATCAAAATTAATCAGCTCCCTCCAAACCCTTATAAAATAAACTGATAAACAAGAAACACCACATGCTGAGTTGAAACAGAATTCTCAGTTTTGTTCAATAATTATGACTAATTTATCGTTCCTTTGAAAGGTTGAGGGATATTAAGTTTCTAATTAAAAAACAAAGTTTAAATTCAGAAAATTTCTTCTTCAAAAGTTGAAGTGGATGAACACGGGGTATGTTACATTTATTTCTGCAAAGACAGTTAAAAATTTTTGGACAGAAATAACTGTTAGAGGCAATAAAACATGCTCTTTGTGGCTTTTAATAAACATAACTACAAAAGAGATTTGCTGAAATATTTATTCTCACTAATATTTAATGACTAACTCTAACAGGCTTTACTCTCTAATTCTTTAATTGCATCAAATTCTACATTGTGCCCAGTGTTCACATTATTACCTTCTATTCTTCATGAAAAAATATTTCCAGAATGTTTATAGGGAACTTCTACTACTTTCTGGTCTGTCTAGATCTTTTCTTTTTTTTCCACCTGGAACTTGCTGTCTTCTACCCGGAGCAACAGCCAATCACTTGGTCCTGATTCCTTCTTCATAGAGAAGAACACAAGACTCATGCCTGCTACTCAGAAAGCCCATGCCTCTGAAATTAGTCCAGAACATGTACATAACCCAAACTTGCAAAAAAAAATTCTGTTTTCAAGGACTTAAAACACACACCAAGGGAGAAAGAAAGAGACCATGCATGAGACTCTTTCTCATTCTGATATTATAAAGGCCAAGTGATCATGTAGATATGTAAGTGGAGATCTGAAGCAATCAGAATTCTTCATTGCCTGCTATGGTGAGAGACCACCTAAGAATAAAGCCAAATTAGAGGAAAGAGTATGTAAATAAATGATGAGAAGGAGACATAATAATGATGACATTATTATTTGAGCCTTTATATCTAATCATTATTAAAGCTAGTTATACCATGGACTTCCCAGACAGCTAAGGCAATGAATCTTCCCTTAACCTTAAGCTGTAGAGATGGGTTTCTGTCACTGGAAACTAAAAAATAATCTGACCTTAGTTTTTCATTTTTATTGTTAATTTAAATTGATGTCTTTTGTCTCTTAATGATATTTCTATTTTCCCCTTCTCTAAACTAAGATCACCTTTGTATTTTTAAAGTTAATGCTCTGAAGTAGAATTTTTTAAAAAAGTATTAAAAAGCTAGTTTTCCTTTTTAAAAGCTCATTATAGAATTGCACAGTGATAATAACAATAAATTTGGTCTACTGAGAAAAATCAACAACCATCAGTAAAGTTGTGTTATTGCTTGTTTTTATTTTAAATTATTATAAATTTTGTTAGGGATCCTGGCTTCCACTACTTAGTGCTCAAGTAGAATAAATGCTCAAACTGGCAAATCCAACAAAGTACAGACCCCTAGTTTCTTGGTTCATATGTAGAATAATCTACATGAAAAGCATAAGGACATGCATCAGGTAACTGTGGTAATCATGTAAGATAAGTCAGAGAATAGTCAACTGAGTTGCAGTGAGTTCTCTGTGAGGTAGTGGTCAAGAAAGCCGAATCCATGTGTGACAATGTCACTGTGATTTTCACTCTATTTTTCCTATAGATTTTCTGCTCACCCTACTCTAGGTCATAGTTTCTCTGCTCAAGTTTTTCCTGCCAGTCCTAAGTCATATCCCCTGAAGAGGCAGAAGACAACACCTCAGAAGGTAGCATAGAAAGAGACAGACCATTTATATAATGGCAACAAGTACACAGGATGTATGTGTGTGTGCATGTGTGAGTATTTTAACTTTTAGGTGCCATGAGAAGAAAAATACAGATGTATCATTAGAATTATTTCTGGCATCTCAGAGTTTGTGGTATTCGGCTATTTCTCTTTCCCATCACAATTCATTTTCTGGTTTTACTTTTACACTCTCTTTAGTCTCAAAATCAACTCTTCCTTGTATTTCTTTCCCTTTCCCCATCCCTCCTTTTGTTTTCTACAACATTCCTTTATAATACCCTCTCTTTCTTGCCTCATCAAAATCAGTACTGTCTTACCCTCTTAGAAAACCAGTGGGTAAAAGAAGAATTACAAGAGAAATTTGTAAATACCTCAGGCAAATGGCAATGAAAACACAGCATATCAAAACTTATGGGAGGCAGCAAAGGTGGTGCTGAGAGGGAAATTTATTGTCCTAAATGCCTATATTAAAAGAGAAGAGAGATCAAAAATTGAAGAATTAACTATTCACCTGGAGGAATTAGGAAAGAAACAGCAAACTAACCCCAAAGCAAACTGAAGGGAAGAAATAACAAAAATTAGAGCAGAAATAAATGAAATTGAGAACAGGAAAATAATAAAGAGAATCAACAAAACCAGAAGTTGGTTCTTCAAGAAAATCAGTAAAATTGATGGACAACTGGCTAGGCTAACAAAAAAAGAGAAAGAGTGGATGCAAATAAATGCAATCAGAAATGGGAAAGGAAACCCTGTAGAAAATAAGGATATAATGAGAAGATACTATGAGCAAATATATGCTAATAAACTAGACAACTTAGACAAAATGGACAACTTCCTAGAAAAGTGTAAACAAACAACATTGACTCAAGAAGAAACAGACGACCTCAACAAACCAATCAAAAGTACAGAAATTGAGTCAGTCATCAAAACACTCCCAAAAAGGAAAAGCCCAGTACCAGATAGCTTCACATGTGAATTCTACCAAGCATTCAAGAACGAATTAGTACCAATCCTGCTCAAACTCTTCAAAAAAAATTGAAGAAGAGGGAAAGCTACCTAACTCATTCTGTGAAGCTAACATCACCCTAATACCCAAATCAGACAAAGATACTACAAAAAAAGAAAATTATAGACCAATCTCTTTAATAAATATAGATGTGAAAATCCTCAACAAAATACTTGCAATTGAATCCAGCAGCACATTAAAAGAATTATACACCACAACCAGGTGGGATTTGTTCCAGGTATGCAAGGTATTCAACATTGTGCTGGAAGTGCTAGCTAGAGCAATTAGGCAAGAAAAAGAAATAAAAGGCATCCAAATTGGAGAGGAAGAAGTAAAACTTTCACTGTTTGCAGATGACATGATTCAATATGTAGAAAATCCTGAAAAATCTACAGCAAAGTTACTAGAACTGGTTAATGAATACAGCAAAGTGGTAGGCTACAAGATCGACATGCAAAAATGTGCAGTGTTCTTATACATAAGTAAAGTGCAACAAGAGGAGGAAATCCAGAAAAAATTCCATTTACAATAGCAACCAAAAGAATCAAGTATTTAGGAATAAATTAACCAAGGACGCAAAAGACCTTTACACAGCAAACTATAAGAAACTGCTAAAAGAAATTGAACAGGACCTAAAAATATGGAAGAACATACCATGTTCATGGATTGGAAGACTAAATATAGTTAAGATGGCAATTTTACCTAAACTGATTTATAGATTCAATGCAATACCAATTAAAATCCCAACAACTTACTTTACAGAAATAGAAAAATCAATAACCAGATTTATTTGGAAGGGCAAGGTGCCCTGAATAGCCAAAAATATCCTGAGAAAGAGGAATGAAGTGGGAGGTCTCACACTACCTGACTTTGAAGCATATCACAAAGCTACAGTGCTCAAAACAGCATGGTACTGGCATGAGAACAGATATACCGGCCAATGGAATTGAATTGAGTATTCAGAAGTAGACCCTCGCATCTATGGACAATTGATCTTTGATAAGGCAGTCAAGCCAAAGCAACTGGGATACAGCAGCCTCTTCAATGTTTGGAGAACTGGATATCCATTTCCAAAAGAATGAAAGAGGACACCTATCTAACACCTTATACAAAAATTAACTCGAGATGGATCAAAGACCTAAACATTAGCACCAAGACCATAAGACTTTTAGAAGAAAATGTAGGGCAATATCTTAAAGATCTTGTGATAGGAGGTGGTTTCCTAGATCTCACACCCAAAGCCCGAGCAACCAAAGAACAAATAGACAAATGGGAGCTCCTCAAAATTAAACACTTTTGTACATCAAAGGACTTTTGTCAGAAAAGTCAAAAGGCAACTTATGCAATGGGAGATGGTATTTGGAAACCACATGTCAGATAAGGGTTTAATATCCCAAGTATATAAAGACATCCTACAACTCAACAGAAAGACAAACAACCCAATTAAAAAATGGGCAAAAAACATGGACGGACATTTTTCTGAAAAGGAAATACAAACGGATCAAAAACATATGAAAAAATGCTCCTCACTGGCTATTAAGGAAATGCAAATCAAAGCCACAATGAGACATCATCTCACACCCACCAGAATGGCCATTATCAAAACAACAGAAAATGACAAGTGCTGGAGAGGATGTGGGGACAGAGCCACACTTATTCATTGTTGATGGGAATGTAGAATGGTGCAACCACTCTGGAAGACAGTGTGGAGGTTCCTCAGGAAGCTAAGTATAGATTTCCGTATGACCCAGCTCTCCCATTGCTAGGTATATACTCAGAGGAACTGAAACTTAAGACTTAAACAGACATTTGTAAACTGATGTTTATTACAGCATTATTTATGATTGCCAAGAGATGGAAACAGCCCAAATGTCCATCAAAGGGTGAGTGGATAAACAAACTGTAGAATACGCACATGATGGAATATTATGCAGCTGTAAGACAGAACGAAGACATAGATCATATAATAACATGGATGAACCTTGAGGACATTATGTTGAGTGAAGTTAGCCAGAAACAAAAGGACAGATACTGTATGGTCTAACTAATATGAACAAACATTAATGAACAAACTTTGAGAGTTGAAAGCTGACAACACAGGTGACCAGGAGATAGAAAGAAGGTAGAGATCAGGCATTTGATGCTGAAGGACTACAGAATGTTTAGCAGGATTGATTGTACAGATCCAGAAATAGATATCATAATACTGTGAGATGGTAGCACAGTACTGTAAGTATACCGAACAAAGATGTCTGTGAGTAAAGCTGAAAGAGGTGGGAAAGGAGAATGTATGACACCAGAGGTAAAGATAGATGATAAAGACTGGGACTATATAACTTGGCAAAAACTGGAGTGGCCAATGACTCTTACTAAATGTACAAATATAAAAATGTTTTTGCATGTTGGAGAGCAAATGAATGTCAACCATGCAGAGTGTTTTAAAAGGGATGGTATTTGGGAAAAAAACATAATCAAAGCAAACTGGAGTCTATAGTCAAGAGTAACATTGTAATATGTTTCCATTAAATGTAACAAAGGCAAAATACCAATGCTAAGTGTGTATGAGAGGAGGATATAGGGGAGCAATATGGGGTTCTTGGTAGTAGTGTTGTTTTCTGTCCTTACTATTATATCGTATTGTATGACATGTTATTTTTCTTTTTATCATCTTTTTTATTATTCATTAAAAACACACACACACACACACATACAAACTTTTTTTTAGTAATCAATATGTTCAAGTGCTGATTGGTGACAAATGTACAACTTTATGATAATACCATGAATGACTAACTGTACACTGTGGATAAATGTATGGTATGTGAATATAACTCTATAAAATTGTATGAAAAAATATATATAGCAGTAAAAGTGTTGGAGAAAACATGGAGAGAGGGATGTACCTATCTACTGTTGATGAGCAGGTAGAATGGTGTAGCCTTTCTGAAGGTCAGTGTGGTGGTTGCACAAAAAGCTAAGCATGTGGGGGCCATGAGATCCTGCATCCTCATTATGGGGTATGTCATCGGAAGATCTGAGAGCAGAGACATGAATGGACATTTGCACACTGGTGTTCATGGAGGCAGTATTCATGATTTGCAATGGATGGAGGTGGCCTAAGTGTCCATAGACTAAGGAACAGAATGGTGAACTGTGATATGCACATGCAATGGAATATGATCAACTACGAAAAGGAGTGAAGCTGTGAGACATGCAACGAGGTGAATGGATCCTGTACAAAGCATTTTGAGTGAAGTACACCAGATATAAAGGCAAACACTATAATGCCTCACCAATATGGACTAACTACAATGTGTAAACTCAGAATTGAATCTTGGAACACAGTCTAAGAGGGGAGTGATCATTGTAATGGTCCCTAGATTGTAAACTCTTAGAGCAGTCAAATGTATTCCTGAATTCTAACGGCTATCTCCAAACTTTGAGATGCTGATCCCTTAATGTACAACCTGATTGGTCTCTGGAATAATGAATATCTCTGAAACTCAGAACTAGAGGTTGGCAGATATGAATGTCAGTATTAGAGCATACAGCAACTGTTAAAAAAAAAAAAAAAAAAAAAAAAGATGAAAAAGAGCCCAGACTTCAATTAGTGATATGAATGAAGGAGATCTGGTTAAGACTAGGGCAAACCAGGCCAAAGGGTAAAGGTCGAAACTGGCTGTGTTTTAAAACTTCAAGTTCCATGTGAGACAAAGGGGAGAGATGTCTATTTGGTGCAGGACCTGTATTTTCTAAACAGTGTAACGCTACAGTAAGTTTGTTCAAACACCACAATTACATGGAACTTTGAGTAGGAAGTGAGATATCGTAGGTTAGTATAGGTTAGAGTGAAATAGTGACACATCCCAAAGTAATTTGGGCAGAGAATAAGAACATATTTACAGAGCCCCCCCGAGGAGCTGGGGGAAAGTGCAGAAGTGTTGGGAGTCATATCCTGCATTGCCAGGGAGATTTACACCCCTGGGAGTCGAGTCCCAGACTCCCAGGGATGAAACTGAACCCGGCATCAAGGGATGGAGAATATCTTCTTGACCAAAAGGGGGATGCAAAATGAAATGAAATAAAGTTTCAGTGGCTGAGAGATTTCAAATGGAGTCGAGAGGTCACTTTGGTGGATATTCTTATGCACTATATAGATAACACCTCTTAGGTTTTAATGTATTGGAATAGCTAGAAATAAATACCTGAAACTATCAAACGCCAACCCAGTAGTCTGGACTCCTGTAGACGATTGTATAACAATGTAGTTTACAAGGGGTGACTGATTGTGAAAACCTTGTGGAACACGCTCCTTTTGTCTAGTGTATGGCTGGATTAGTGGAAAAATGGGGACAAAAACTGAATGGGAAATAGGGTGAGATGGGGGGCATGATCTGGGTGTTCTTTTTTACTTTTATTTTTTATTCTTATTCTGATTCTAATGTAAGGAAAATGTTCAGAAATACATTGTGGTGATGAATACTGTAAACAGTTGATTGCACACCATGGATGACTGTATGGTGTGTGAATATATTTCAATAAAACTGAATTTAATTAAGAAAAAATCAGTACTGTCTTGCCACTTTTCTAATAAGGCTATAGCATTTGAAAAGTATTTTAATGTGTTTGTTTTTGTGAGTATTGTATAGAAACCACAAATCTGCAGGATACAGCACAGCTCCCAATCTCCTTTTCAGCAAAGTTGTTTTCTTTTGTTTTTGTTTTTTAACAAAGCCAGTCATATTAAAAAGAGATAAAGAAATCCAGTATCATCAATCATAAGAAGCAGATCTCCCTACTTTGCAGCTGCATGACAAAAATATCTCTTTGCACACCTTTTATCTGTACCCAACCAGTTAGGAAAGAATCCACCCTAGGCAAACCTGGGAAGTCTATTTGTACATCCTTTTCCTTCATCTGCCTTAGGTGGCCAGTGTCTTCCAGACTGGTATTTACATTCAATGGCTGAATGACTGCATTCTGACTAAAATTATTTTTCTATCTGAACTTTACATTTACAAGATGAAATGTCTTTATTTATATATGAAATGAAAAATACCAGGGTTCCTCTCCTTTACACAGGTGTGAGGATCTGATTAGTAGTGTTTGGGTTTGGGCAGTAGTATTTTAGGGCGGCTTACAAGTCAGGAAGCATAAGAAGTGATCTCTTCCCTCCAGATTGTTGTTTGCCTTGGGCCTTCCTGAATATCAATTCAAAGGTTTAACGAGGATCTAAATCCAAATGCACAGGGATTTTGGAAAAGCCTAAATTACTTTATCACTTCTGGCAAGTGTGTGTGTGTGTGTGTGTGTGTGTGTGTGTGTGTGTGAAATAAAGAGGGGGATGGGGAGACAAAGAGAGAAATACAGAGAAAGAAATGGAGATCAAAGGATTTCCTAGTGCTGAATGAGTATCTTCCATTTGCCTGATCCACAGTTTATCCTTCTCTACTCTGTTTCTGCCTCCGGAGGGGAGGCTCTGATAGGGACAGACAAATGCAGAACCCTTTCAGGAGATAATAGGAAAAAAGGAGAGAGGTCTGATATACACTTTCCTGAAGGGTCACCTTGAGATGTCTGTGTCCCTCTGTGGAAGGTGGTCTCTACACAACTCCGCTGAATGTAGAAATCATTGTCTCTTCTTGTTCTTTCAGGCTGAGGAATGGTAACAACTTCTCCATTACCAACATTGGGGTAATACACTGTCCCTTGTGATTTTCCTACACCCTGAGAATTTCTTCCTTAATAGTATGTTTGTTAAATTCTTATCAAATTATCTTAAACTGAGTGTTTGCTGCTGGGAACCTGACTGATTCATTCCAGCTACAAATCATTTCTAAGAATATTAGTCCTTATAAAGCCTCTCACACTACTATTTCCAGAAGATACATTCACCAAATAACTTCATTTGGTTCTAGTTCTGAATGCTTATAAAGGTTACCTGACATGGTCATTACAAACAGAAAGATATAACCAGACAAAATTAAACATAGGTTTACTCACGAGTGCATGATTTCATAATTCCAAGTGTTGGATGTCAAGTTTTTTTAAAAGATCCTTTAAAAATATATGAAGTAGTTACCCTGTATAGATTATGAATAGCAAATGGTACTTTGGGATTGCATTAAAATTTCCAGTGCCAGCATCATAGGTGAAACAAAAATTACTGCAGTATCTCAAACAACTTAAATAGACACGAAGATGTGCTCTGGAAAAATCATATTAAATAAATTAACAAATGACTTTAGTGATGGCAAGACTTATGTCAAGGATATATGTTAAAAGTGGGAATAAAGTTGCCATGAAATATGAGAATAGGAAGAAAGTGCCATTTCTCAAGGAATGTATTTATTTAATAGGCTAATTTAAACATCTGCATGATTAAATTAATGAATAAAATATTAAAGATGACATATATTTAGGCCAAGTATATCCTTAAGAGTTTAACTGTTCAAAATCTTGAAAACATGGTTCTATTTATGTTCAGGCATATACAGTCCCTTCCTCCCTGAAACATATTTTCTCAATAATATTTAGGTGTATTGACCAGGTTTTTAACTTATATGCCACTCCACCACAAACACCACTGTACATTTCTTGCCTCAGTTCTGGGTTTTCTCTTGATTGACTCCTATCCTTTACCACTTCCAAATTTAACCTATATTCTTTCTTTCCTATAGTCAGACTCCTGGGTAAATCATTGTATTTTAAAATATGTTTTATATTTATTTTGGTTCATATTGGATTTCTCTTTATTGAAATCTCAAATCCAATTCTTATAGCATATCAAATGTGTACTGAATCTCCTGAGAAAGGAAACTATAAGAAAGTTTATTTTTCATGGATCTCAAGTTCTTTGTTAAATTTTTTAAACTGTTAAGATTAGGTAAATAGTGTAACATTTGAAGGTATATTTGTGTCCATGTATAAAAGCAAAATTTTAACATACTTACGGAAGACTATACCTTAGTAAATTAACTGATAAACTAATATTTTATTTTTTTCTCTCAGTGTCAGAACAATAGCAGAAGTTCAAAATAGTAATTATCCTTTATTATGACATTTGAGATTTTTCAACTTATTTTAATAAAACTGTCTCACTAAATAATTTAGGAGTTCTTACCACAGAAATAAGTGTTAAAAATGCTTTCTTCATCATATTTTTTCATACTTATGAGAAATGCATTTAAAGGGCAGAAGTGATGAATATTAAATATGTTTTATCATAACATCTGATGTCGTAACTCAGTGTTTTGTATCACAGAATATTTCAAATATAGCGGCGAGAAACAAGAGGAAGGGTATTTGTGTTTGTGTTTTCAGTCCTGTTAGCTCTAACAGTCAGCTTTGTTCCCAAATTTCCAAATGCAAAATTAAAGACTGGTGAATAAATAATAAATTTTATAAGGTGCAACCACTGAAAATTAAAAAGAAGAGAGCATGCCATTCACATTTCATCAAAAGCTAACACGGTAGTCAAACCCATTCAAGATGAAAACACATCTCAAAAGATATGGTGTTGGTCAGAAAATTACTGGAAATTTTCACCAAAATGAAGATGCATGATCAAATTTTGAGCTTCTGATATAAAAGAGGGGTATAAAAAGTCTCCTATGATAGTTCAGCAAACTCTTCAGAGTATAGTTGTAAGAATGTTTATGATTCATATCTAATGCAGAATGTCGAGAGTAATTTATGGATGAAAACATACATGTACATGTGTGTGTGTGTATGTATATATATATATATATATATATATATATATATATATATCACCTTAAAGGAGCAGGTTTGCACCAAAACCTGATCGCTAATAAACAGAAATTATCAGAACAGGTATATACTATTGTGATGGTTAATTTACATGTAAATTTGGTTAGGTTATAGTGACCAATTGTTTGGTTAAACACTGGCCTGATGTTGCTCTGGAAGTATTTTGTAGATGGAGTTAGTATCAAAAATCAATGTACTTTAAATAAAGAAGATTATCCTCAATAATGTGGATGGTTCTCATCCAATCAGTCAGAGACCTTGAAAGCAAAAAACAGTGCCTTTCAGGAAAAAAAAAAAAAAAAGAAATTCTACCTCAAGATGACATACTCTTCTCTGTTTCCAGCCTGTTGGCCTCCCCTTCAGATTCTGAACTCAAGACTCCAACATCAACTCTTACGGGAATTTCCAGCCTGCCTGCCTGCTTGCCTGCCCTTCATAATTCAGACTTGCCAGTCGCCACAATCACATGAGCCAATTTATTAAAATAAATCTCTTGATATGTAATTACACACACATTTACAAGAACATGTACACATACGTATACATATACATATACGTATACATCTACATCTGCATATACACACACATATACATATACTCTTAATTCTGTTTCTCTGAAGAACCTGAATAACGCAACTACTAAAAGAAAATAAATCAATACCATAAACAGAGCAAGCAAACAGAACTGATTTCAAATGTATTCTCAAATCATTCCAACAAAAAATGCAAAAAAATATTATTTAAATAAGATCAAATATTAACACTTGCAGAATTATGACACATTTACTTTATTTCAACCCCAACTGGATTCATGTATATCTGCTTATAAAAATATTCTGGTCCTAGTGATAAGTGATATAACTACCACATATATCTTCTCTGTGCAAAGACACCCTATACAAAAGCACAAATATGCCTGTTGTTTTAATCACTTCGTGGACTTTGCTGTCAGCAATTTTGCTATGTAATGTTCCACAGAATGTTGCAAAACCTGATATATCCCACATTGTATCTATTTTAGAGCAGGTAATGCTCTTTTTAGATTGGCAATTTAAAACAAAATTGATCTGCATGTCATTAAAGCATTTAATAATGTGAAGATAAGTAGGAAAAATAGATTATACCAGGAAAGTGGAGATATCAGAAGAATAATTATCATGCAAATTATTTTCATAACAATGAAACCCAGAACGATTCCATTTCTTCTAGGTTTGTAATGGAAATGCAATGAGATAATTGGTGAAAAGAGCTTAGAAAAGCATCTGCACTTACTAGGTGGTCAATAAGAGTTAGCTATTACCATTTTCATTGCTGTTACTATTATTCTTATATTTATAACACCTCTTGGGCTACCTTCATCCATGCACACTGCTTGAATATTTTCATAATTCATTTATTCAGCAGATGTATATTTAATACGTACGGATTTCCAGGCATCATACTAGGGAACAGTAAATTTCCTTACAGGTTAAGATAAAGGGGCTTATAAATAATAACAATAAAATGTGGTAAGAGCTATGCGAGAGGAAGGCCAGCAGCACCATGAGAGTGCACAGTCTAAAGCCACCCAGACGGAGTTTGGAATGTGGGCTGCAGGGGACAGGGCAAGTGAGCCAAGCAAGGAAGGCTTTTCAGATTAAGTGGAACTGAGGCATATGATTCACACAATCTCTCTCTCTCCTAGACTTTTCCAAAGCATTTGCATCTAGAGTCCTGGTATTATTAGACTCAGATAATTGAGCATTCAGCTGGAGTAGATACAGTCAGAATTCCTGTACATAAACAGATATCCATCAGAAGCCTGGATAGATAAATAAATCGGCTAGAAAGGAGAGACAAGGACAATTCGTGCTATTTTACCTGCCTCATTTTCTTTTGGTAATGCTGCATGTGTATTTTTTAATGGCTTGTCTAGACATAAATAAGATAAAGTTGATTACAAGAAGAATATAAATGAAGTTTTCCATGCTTTTATGTTAAAAGCTAACAATATTGAGACTTAGTAGCAAAAGTATGAGGATAGAAGACTTTGATGTGTGGAAGAACAATATTCCTGAAGAGTTTCGAGAGAGAGACACCTGCTCAGAGAGCCCCTTTTTTCCCGCATGAATTAAGATCATGCTTCAAAAAAAGTTCCTAATTCTTAATGCAATTTCATACCCATGAATTTTTTAAACACATTGAAAAGATGTTTGATAGTATATAGTAAAATGTTAAAAATTAAACATATTCCTTTGATTCAAATGCCATGCTGGCTTATTGAGGAAGCTCATTTATATCAAAGCTTTTAAATATGTCAGTTACTAGGTCTCCTTATACTGGGCCTTTGGTAGTTTTACTTTCTCCAGAATAAATTTCAGTAGCAAATAATGTAATAGAAAACTTCTTCACATGGTCCAAAAAAATAATGCAAAAACAAACCCCAAACTAATCAAGCTAAAAATTCTGATGATCTCACTGACACAGTGGTTATTTATGGAACTAACAAGGTCCAAAATATTCACAAATTTGCAAAGTTTTCATTCTATTTAAAACACTGAAGCTGTCTGCACTTTAAATCCAGGATCATTGATTTATGTTTGCTCTTGAACTGCTGCTATCAAGTATATTTAATATCCTCTTTTCAGTTAGAAGGGACTAGAATACCAGAGGAGAAGACAAGTTTTTGTCTTTCCCTCTGAGTAGCTCAGTCAAATGAGTTTATTTTATGCTCCTCATTACCATCCTGTCACTGATCTCACTTTCTCCAACCCCCTGTAAATCTCTTATTACTTAATGTAAGTGTCAAAATCTCATTTCCTTATAAATGGAGGTTGGGCAATTTATTTATATTAAAATAAAATATAAACATTTAAGGAAATGTGAGCTAGCAAATTCCATGTCACTTGATATGAAAAACTGGGCTTCCACAATGTGCCAACTATTTTTTCAGATAATTCTTAAAAATCTAATAACTTAATGTCTTTTAGCCTTAATACTTCATCTATAAAACTCCTACTTCTCAAGGTTGAACAAAGAATACTTTTTAATAATGTAAGTGAAAGTGCTTGGTGAACATTTAAGGGTCATATTAATAGAACATATTGTTAGTTGTACCTCTGGTAGTCATTGTAATATGGTGGCATTATTTGAAAATATTTTTAGCCTTCTTTGCTTGTATTTCCTGATCGCCTTAGATACCCTCCTCAACTTTCCCTACTCTCCTAAATATGGCAGGAGTTAGGCTATTCACTATCATGGTCTTAAGGGAAAGGTAAACACAACAATTAAAGGGGAATTAATTTTTTCCTAATTTTGGATTTTAAAAGTCAAGGCCCAGAGGGGAAAAACTTGGGCTCAAGCAAAATCTTTAGAAGGAAGTATGGTGGGAGTTGAGTAGGTAGATAAGGTACACTGGTCTCTGATAACAAGAAGAAAAATTCCTAAGTCGGGGAGAGATTGGAGTGGTGGGTCCTGTGACCTCCTGAGTCCAGGAAGACAGCAGAAGTTCCAAATGGCTCTGAGGGGTCCTTGAGCAGCACCGCCAAGGTAGATTTTAGCACAGGGATAAGACCCTAAAGCAGGCAGCACAGCGTATTAGGTGTGGAAAGAGAGAAACTCAAACAACCTCTCAGAGTTTCCAAAGCCATCAGCTCCGGTAGAGAGTGGCAGTTTGGTACTACAGGCCTGAGAGCTGCATGGAAAATGTGCAAGAGAGACAAACAGATTGAGAGAGAGACAGACAGACAGACAGAGACAGGAAGAGCCATAAGAAGGGGGGATGGGGAGGGCACAAGGCAAAATGATGACTCCAAAAACAATTTTGTGGACTTAAGAAAACTGCAGTTCCATTGTGCTGAGAATCATAATGTTGCAATATAAATTCTGCTGATCTTCACTTCTAAAATTTTTGTTCTAAAAATGAATAGGTAGAGAACAATACACAGCGTTCTTTAAAAGTCTGTCAGTTCTATTTATGTAATAAAATAACAACCCTCATTATCAAATAATAAGTTTCTAGAAACTGAAAATAAACAAAAAGAAATCCAAACAGCTGCAAGAACTGTCAAAAAGCTCAAGTGCCTTTCTACCTCAACACCCTCCAATGGTATCATTGGATTGCAGTGAAGTGATTTATGTTCGTAATGATGTCCTTGTTGCTCTTTTGGTAAGTGTTTCATCAAAATAGTTAAAATAAACTTATGTTTGTGCTTAAAAAATCAATTGCTAGAAATCCAGAAAATTTATTTTATTGGATCATTGTATTTTCTTGACTTAAATGTCCTCTTGTGTTTCTAAATGACTATGGATGTGGTGGATCTTTTCATTAGTGCACAGAGAAGGTGTAAACTTAGGGATGGGCTTTGATCCTAACAGAAAAGTAAACAGATCGTGGGCTAATAGAGAGAGAAAAATAGATGAAAGAGCGAGGTTAACAAGGGAAGGAACAACAGCAGAAAGAAAATATTCAACATTCTCCAGTTTTATTTCACACTCAAATAATTTCATACAAAATTCTTTATGTAAATATTCTATCAGTGATTATTTACAAATGACCCTATTTTTAAACAAAATTAGTTAGTAGAAAGTGACATTAAATATATAGTTAAACAGAACACATAATTTCTAAATCTTTCAATTTTTAAATCTCTGAATATAAAACTCTCTGGTATATCAGTTTTGAAGATTACATTACATTGAATTTGAAAAAAACACGCACCTACTGAGGTTTCAACACTAACAAATGATGTCATCTTTCTTAAATACCTTTGAAAAAACTGAAATAGATCTTTTTAAAAAAAAGCTATTTGAGAAAAGAACATGAGAAAAGAATATGTTGAACAACCATTCTTTATTTCCAGAAAGAAGGTTAAAAATGATTAGAAGAATTTCCATCTAGTAATTAAAACTAGTAGACAAGGAGATTCCAACAGCCAGAGTTTGATAATATTTAGGCATCAAATTGAGCAAGCTATATATTTTTTAGAGTGATTGTATTTGAGGCTGACTAAGATTCAGACAAGTGAGAATTCTTGTAATTGTGAATTGGGGAAAATATGAATTTCTACACTCTTATTTGGAAGTAATCTGGTAAAATTAAAAATGAAAAATTAAATAAATGCAACAATTATTCAAACAGCCTAATTCTGAGTACTCATCTTATAGATATAAAGTGCCAGAATACAGGAACATATTAAAAATTTGTTTATTGGAGCTTTTTTATAGTGAGGGGCAAAAAGGAAACACCTTCACCTTTCTCAAGAGCACAAAATGTTTTGGATCATTCATACTATGAAATATTATGGAATTGTATAATATTATGAACATTGTGTATATACACATATATTATATATATAGATACATATTTATCTATGAATAATGACTATAATATATCAGGTAGCTATTTATCTCAGGAACGAAGACAGTGGATAAAATATGAACTTTCCCTTATATGTTTGCATGTTATTTCTTGTAGTACTCCTCATCTTGGTTAATGGGAATGCCTCCCTCTGGTATGGGCCAAAGCCTTGAAGACATCTTTGGCTCTTCTTTCTCTTGCATTCTGCCTCCAAACTTTCAGAAAATTCTACTGGCTAGCCTTTGAAATCATATTGAGAATGCAATTCATCACCAACTCTATGCTAGCACATGATAAAAGTACCATTATCTCTTACCTATATTATTGCAATAGTTTTCCCATTCCACTCCCACCTCCATCAACGTAGAAACCAGAATGATCTTTTAAAAACCTAAGGCGGATCATGTCACTCTTCTGTTGGAAATCTTCCAAGCCTTCCCATTGCACTCAGTAAAAGCCTGAGTCTTTAAACTGACCTACCAGGCTCTCCTCATTCAGATCCTCTTACCCCTCTGACTTTATCTGCTCCTCTTCCCATCTCATCTCCTTTCTTCCCCTGACTCAGTCTGCTATACCAACACCTGCACCCTTCCACCTTCTTCAGCTTGTCCTGTATGCTCCTGCCTCACAGCCTGTGAACTGGTCTTATCCTTTACTCAAAAGACTCTTCTCCCAATAACTCCAAGGCCTGCTTTCACTCCACCTTCAGTCTATATAAATGTCATCTTCTCAATAAGAATTAACCTTGACAACCTTATTTAAAAAAGCAATTTCCCCACCTCCAGGCATGTCTCAATCCCCTGCCCTATGTTTTCTTCATAGTGCTTGTTACCTTCAACTATAATATATTGTTTACTTATTGTGTATTGTTGTTATTTGTCTTCCCCAACCAGGGTATATGGTTTATACAGATAGGTGTTTTCTCTCTTTTGTTCACAGGTATATCCCCAGCACCTGAAGCAGAGCCCGAGATACAGTAGGTATCTAGTAATTATTTTACAAGTTAATGAATAAGTATGGAGCCTAAGTTTCTTAAAATATTTTAATCAATACTTTTTAAAATTATGTCTAGTAACCTACAGCACCTCATCCCTTCCTAAACCTAGGCCTGGAAAGATTTAATAAGTGACATTAAATTTATTTAAATCTTTGTGTTTAAATTGTTTTTACTCTGAAGTTGCCTTGCTGCATTATTCAATGTATGAATTCCTGAGTCTGAGTTTCTGAGAGTAAGGTTTTTAGAATATTCCACAAAATACAAGAGAGGTTGTGAATTCCTTTTATACCAGGATCAATACCCATCTGAATTGGGCAGATTAAATTAGCCATAGGCTGTTTGGAGGCAGGAGGATAGATGGACAGCTTCTGTGGGTCTGTTGTAGTTCTATACAAAGGGTTTGTTAACCTTTCAATGAGAAAAAAAGGCGCTAAAATGCAAAGGTAAAAGTTCTGCTTAAAGTGATAGAGACAAATGGTCTTATACAGCACAAACCTCTTCAGAGATGGTATAGACTATCTGCATTATGTTTTTGTGTTACCTGTGAAAAGGATGTGTGGAGAAAGGCACTACTTGAAATTCAGTTCCAATATCATGTTGGCTGAAAAGCTGTGCTTCTTAGTAAATCCAACAAAATACACTGACATTTTCGGAGCACATCTGATACATTTCAATAATTAATTCTTAAGTCAAGAAAGAGTCAAGAAATCAGATGAAGAAGCACAGTAGGCTGAAAATTGCCAGTGGGAAGGAAAAAAAATCTGCAATAGATAGAACCTTTTCAAGCTGAAAAGAGGTCAGTGGGATACCACTGGGAACAGGGATGAAGCTTCAGGGGTTTTTATTATTGTTATTTACATAAACCGTCCAGAGAGTAATGTGAGATGCTCAGACCATAACTTTGCTGAAATTGGTAGATTCAGAAAAAGAAAAATGCAATCACATAGTAGAAAGAACTAAATCAATGAAGTACTTATAAAAAAAAAAAGACTGTTGGAGGGAGAAAAACTCCTATGAATACATGTTCTGTTTTAAAGAAAACAGTTTGGAGAATGATGATGCTGGAGGATGTTGAGAAGTACACCAACAAACCTCCATCAGAAAGTTTTATATATGGCTTTATATAAATAGTTTGGTATTTCTTAAGGGGGGAGATATAAATTTTAGATAGAAAATTTCAGATCTACTATGATTAATATTGACAAAAGCATCATTTCAAATGACCTGTTTTGTGCAAATTTTTTCATGGTTTCTCAGGTTACTTTTTTAAAAAAAAATTATGCTCCTAAATAATTACTCTCTTGAAAATATCAATAAAAACAGTAATGCAAGTATAATTTTTAATTTATCTCACTGATAGTTAATTTAAAAATATCAATTCAGCTTAACTTGCCATCTGTTTCCTAGGGGTCTATCATGTGCTTTCAAATGACAGATCTACAGCATTGAGAGACAGAAACAAGCAGGTCACTATAGTCAGTGATTTCTTTAGAATATTTCTTTATGTTCGCTTTCAATACAGGGTCTCAGGAAAGGTTGGCTCTTGTAGAACAGTGCTTGTTTAACCTCGATGCCATGCTTTTTTAGGTTGGATTCATCCATTGAATGTAAAAGAATACCTCTACAGGCAAATACTTATAAACTGGTATAGGGACCACTAGATGACCCTCTTATAATGAGTGCTGATCAAGGGTCAAAGGAACATAAAATAACAGTATACTTATTTTTAAACTATTCATGAAAATTTCAGTGTGTGCTCTTGTAGTCTATAATCTGGTAATAGGAAATAAGAGAGTGTTCAATATTGCTAGACAATGCTTCCTTTATTCCCAGCTGCTAGGCCTGTGCTTAACGTATAAATAGGTAGTCAAGTCACTGGACAAACATATTACTTGTATCCCTCAAGAACTTCTAAGGAAGTACCACGTATAAAGCATTTTAGATTTATAAATTCACCACATGATGCCCTGTAATTCAAATGATTTATAAAGTAATAATTTCCAATTGTCTCTGTGAGCTTCAAGAAGATTTTTTTAAAGTAAAGTAAATTACATATACTTTAGTTCCAATTTTGTTTTCTACATGAGTGAAAGAATAAAATATACAGCTCAAAGGGTGGAGTGAAAAGTACATTTGTTTTTTAACTCTCAGCATGAGCAATTTAAGGTGGTAGTGCCACAGACAAGAGATTTACCATATTTGAGATAATTTGTTGTCTGGCAACCAAATAACAAAAGTTACTCTATTTTCTCTTCTGAGTGAAATCCAGTCATCTAAGAGGAGGAAGTCTTAGACTTTGCACTAAGGCACTTTGTAATTATATAGAGAGGTTTCAAAAATATAAACATGGCAGCTATTGGCTGAAATTATATCTCCTCCTGCTGAAATAGAAGATATATCTAAGTATCTCAGATACTCAGGTCCAATGGCTGAAGCATTTCAAACTTTTGTCTGCTGAAGGCTTTATTAATTCCTATAACTAGGCTTGAATAGTGTTCACAGCATGATCAAATTAAATCATATTAACTGATACAAGGTATGTCAGTAAGTAGCTATTTGAGAGGCACATGGAAATACGTAAGTACCTTCTATTTGCATAAAGGGTATGGAGAACTGAATTTCTGATGTCTATATTGACTATTCTGGAAAAGTTGCTACATCAGGTAAGTAGAAAGCCAATTTTACATGCAGAGAATATGATTTTAAGTGAACATATATGGGGAAAATAGGTTATTATAAGATGTGGGTAATTAATCAGAGCTGGGGAACTGTAGAGCTGCTACATAGAGCCCAAAAGAAGTTGGCTCCAAGTGCCATAAAGGAGTTGTGTGGGCAGATATCTTGTACAAGAAAAGCATAAATGATCGAAGGGAGCCAGCTTATGTAGGGATTTTACCCCTTTAAATATGGATGTGAATTGCTGTAGTAATTGGAAGAACCTAGGGAATCTGGTGGTAAACTGCTATATTGAAAAAAAAAAAAAAAAAGAAGATGATTAGGGCCTCATATTCCTTATAGTTTCAGGAAAAAAAAGAAAGAAAAGAAAAAAAAAGATGGAGCATAAGAAGACTACATAATTGATGATGATGATAATTACCAAAGTAGTGCAAAAATTAAAGTCTCCCAAATAACAAACTTGAATAGTCATATTCTGGCATTACAGATTGATAAAATGGTAACTAAAGCAAACTTTTGGAATAAATGTTGAAAAGTTGAGCCATTTGATCTCCACATTTGTGAGAAGAATTCATAATGCCTGATTTATTACTGAAGCTCTTGGACCAGATGTCATCACTGTTCTCATTGGGACAAGACATGCAAACAAGATATGCAATCAGTTTATCTATTGGAAGCCTACACCATACCACAAGATAAAATGAGTACGTATAGCACACTAAATCTATAGATAGCAAATGAATAAAAGACTATTTTACCAAATTCCTTGAAAAATGAAAGGTTACCAAGTTGGTCATTTGTTCCAACTAGATTCACCAAATGTGTATGTTATTTCCTTCCTTGATTTCAATTGTTTGTCGTTGATATTAATTGCATTTGACTACTCTTTAACATCTAATTCTGTTATTAATGACATCTCTGTTTTCAAGGTAAACTAGCTGATTAAGCTAAATCTATTTGCAAAGGTAAGAATTAAATGTTTTCATCTCAGCTCAAAGATCATGTCTGTATTTTGCATACGACTCTCAATTACTGAAAAAAAAATTGTTTTGAACACTGACATGGTTGTCAAGTCACATGATTTGATAATAAGAATTTGTATTTTTAAATTTTGATTTCCTGACACTCCTTTATTGTTTTTTAAATTACCAATAATAGATTATTTTGCAAGTGGTAACTAATATCATTTATTAATATTTAGAGTACTGTTTAAATTTCCCGGTGCTTTCTCACCTGTAACTACAAGGGCTTTGATATTTTAAAATTAATTTAATTATCTTTCAAAATAAGACCACTCTTTGACATTATGCTCCTTACAAAGACCAAATCTTGCATTTCATATCTATTTTTAATAATTTTTGTCATCCTGCTCATTTCCCAGCCACATCATTATTTTCCCTTAAACTACTTTTTTCTCTTCCCCAATTACCTGTCTGAGTTAATTTTGGATCTGTCATTTATATTTGCAAAGACTATTGATGAAGCTGAAGGGATTATAAAATATTTTTATGCATTTTTATTGTGAACTTTAACAGATAAGTTATAAGTTTTAAGATTTTAAAGGAAAAAAATCCTGTCTAGTTTCTTTAAACCTTACTAATAGAACATATATTAGTGTATTTATATTTCTATCAGTGTTAGAAAAACTTGTAATAATATGATTGTCATCTTCAAATTCATTGTCCATAGTCCAATGGATCCACCTTTGAAAAATTACTGACAATACAGCATTTTCCTTTAATGCCATGAAGATCTTTCAACAACAAAAGTGCCATGACTCTGTTCCTTCAAAACGTGTTTCAATATGTAAATCAGCACTAGTCAAAGTTTAATAATATGAATATATATACTAGTGATGCAATTCTCCATTCAACTGTGCCATTAGGGAGTTGATGATGAATGGCATAATTTAGGGCAAAATAGTAGTGTTTATTTTGCCTGGGGAATTTTTTGTGTGTGTGTGAAAATTACATGTAGTCTCTTAAAAATCAGATTCTAAAAATATATACATGTTTGCTTCTACATTTCATTTATTCTAAATCATTGAGACTGATTTATCTATTTAAAGTTTGGATTTGATTTTAAGACATATGATAGACTATCACCACTTTTGACTTTGACTTGCATATAAACTTAATAAATATTTAGGAAATAGATGAATGAACAATTAAATGTGAAGGAATTAATGAGTCACTAACTGCACTTCCAGTTGCTACATGTTAAAATACAAAGAATGAAGTTTATAAGAAACATTTTTATTATATCTCATTACGAGTATATGATGTATATGGTTTCTTTCATTTTACTTTAGTGAATAACTACTGAAAACAACTAGGGATTTTTAAACCTTGGATTCTCCCAACCTCTCAGTTCTATTAAAAAGAAAAAGAAAAAAAGAGGGTGCAGGTGAATTATGATGACTGAAATAGGAATGTGAGAAATACTCAAACACATTTTGCTCTAAAAATATGAAAACACATCATCATATTGAAATGACATTTGACCTACTTGACCATGCCACCCGCGGCACCAGATGCATTAAATGACATTTGAGTGTGAAAAATCCCAAAGCATTTGCTAGCACTTCCCAAAAAGCTTGTAAAGAGTTTTAGCATCTATCTTTATCTCAGTTATACTTCACCTAAATCTAAATTAATCACCCAATTTTATAAGGAATAAAATATTTCATATTCAAAGCATAACTTTTTATTTACCTATAAATGTATATCAAATCTTCAAAGACTCAAAGTTCAAATTATATAGAAACATCTATTTATATTTCTAAGGGAAGCTTATTCTGATACATACAGATATTAGCTCCCTATTTCCTGATTTCCATATGAATACATTATTACATACTAGTTGCACATGTCATTGTGAATATTATTTATTGATATTCCCAAACTCTAGTTAGGAAGCCAATATATTTGACCGTCTTTCCCAAGATGACTGCTGGTCAAGGTGAAAGATGACTACTTCATAAACTACCTGATTTTGGTTCAAGCCAAAAAGTATTCCTGCCACGTAGCATGATTATTAAGTGAACTCAAAGCCCATCAGATGGTTTGTCCCATCTTACAGGAAACAGATTACATAGAAACAGTTTGGAATCCTGTTCTGCCAGCAGATGTTTTTTGGTTGGCCAAGGTGGGAAATCACACAAGTAGTGAGCTAAATTAATGAACCTTTTGCAGCTAATGCCATACACAATATTGCTGTTTTGATGTCACTAAAATAAATTCATATTGAATTATAGTCAAGAATCAAATGTAGGGTAACTTTTAATCTGCTGTGTTCAAAATAGAATCAACTATAATATACAATTAAACTGCCGTTTTTATATGACTTCTGGCATTTATCGACAAGTTCTTTAATGTCAAGTTTCTTCCTCTGAAATATTCAGATGTAAAGATATCTGATTGTTTCAATTATGAAATAATAATAAAGGTAAGGACACTATAGGGGTTAGAAGATGTTGTCTAATATTTTCCAAAGATGCAATTTACATTTTTTTTTTCATTTACTTTCACTTCTGTTCCACAATACAACATAGACATACTTTCCTGTGGCTAACATGTTGACAAGATCAAGACTAGGTTTCTGCATTTTGGTTTACAATGTTGTTAACAATGAAGAGACATGGACAAGGATATTGAATATTAGATCCTTATATATTTAATGGCACTTATTTAATTCATAGTTCAGTTTTTTCTACATTCAACTGCATTCTTCAAAGGATTTTCTATTTTCTCACATTGTCCATTTCTCCCTGATATTAGCACAAACCACCCTAGGCCAATTTACCATCATTTCTCCTTGAACTCCTGCAATTGTCCAGACCATCCAAATTGTCTCTTTTGCATCTATAGTAACCTCGTTTAATTTTGTTCTCCATGAACAGCCACTGACTTCTTTCAAAGTGTAAACCTGATAATATTCCACCACTGTCAACCACATCCCCTTTTAAAGGCCCTCCACGGCTTTTCCTTTTTCTTAAAATAAAAGCAAACAAACAAAAAACAGCCAAAAACCACTTCAAGACACTTCTTGGTCTGGCCACATGGCCACTTTCATGTTAACCCTGGCAACTTTGATTCAATCACAAGAACTACACTGGCTCTATTTTATCGCCCTTTTGACATTCTCTTAACTTGGAAATTCTTTCCTCTCTTCTTCAGGTAGTTCTGATTAGTTCTTCAACTCTCATCCTGTCACTTCCCCCAGGAAGTCTTCTCTGCAACTCTTTAAAATAATGTAAATAATCCTACAATAAGATCTCTCTGTATCATTGTATTATTGTTTCACAGTAGCAAATTTACATTTCTTCAGATAAATAATAGCTAATGTCTATGGTTTTATACTAAATGACTTTTACCAATGTCCCCATTGATTCCATATTTAAAAATCCAATGATAAATTCTTATTTCTCATCTTTCTTGACTCATTAAGAACATTTAATCCAATTAGTCACCATTTCCTTCATTTTTTTCACTTGTTTTCCCCCTCCCCCCTCCTCCTCCTCCTCTTCCTCCCTCTTCTTCCTCCTCCTCCTTTTCTCTGACTCCTTTGCCTGTATATCATTATCTGTTTGATATCCTGAAGATTGGTCTCCTGTAAACTCAGTCCATGGATTTTTATATCTTTTCTACCTACACTCATTTCTTTGATGAGCTTATCCAGTCTGATGGTTTTATATGCTAGCCATAGACTAACAATCTCCAGATATTTTGTCTATAGTCTAGAAATTTTTCTTGAATTCCACATTCATATATCCAACTTCTACTTGCCATCCTCACTTGAATACCTAATAGGCATCTCTAATTCCGCATGTTCAAGACTGAGTTCCCAAATAGTTTACCATATTCCTTCCCAAACCTTCTGTATTTTTTAAAGATGAGTTTGTCTTTCTAGTTTTTCAGGCAGCACTAACAAAAACAAAAACCAAAAAACAAACAAACAAAAATGCTTGAAATCATCCTACATGCCTCTTTTTCTATTATGTCCTGCTTCCAGTCAGCAAATTCTACTGAGTATAGCTTCAAAAGATCTCCAGATTCAGACCGCTTGTCATCACCTCCATTAAAACCACTCTAGTTCTACCACTGCCAAGTGGCCCTAGATTCTTGGAAGAGCCTCCCAACTACTCTTATTGTAGTCTGTTGTCAATGATCCTGTTAAATCAAACCAGATCATGTCTCTTCTACTCAAAATTCAGGTTGCTTCCAATCTCACTTGGAGGATAAAATGAAAATTCTTACACGACTTAGGTTCTTATATTCTCTATGGCCTTCTCTTTTATTTACTCTCCCAGGCTCATGCTTTTCTAGCCACACTGAGTTGGGATGATCACTTGAATAAGCCAGGCTACTTACTAACTTAGAGCCTCTGCCCTTGCTTTTCCCTCTTTTTCAATGTTTCCATTCCATTGGCTTGGCCTCAATACAAGGCCACAATTTATTCATCAGTGAACACTGAGTACTGGCTCTGTGATTTTGCCTTATTTAATCAATAACTACTTATGTTTGGATACCTGTTGGCTGTTTAAAAGTACTTTCATATATCCTTTTGATTATTATTATTACTCTATGAGGCAAATGATATGATATTTTTATCCTGTTTTTACTAATGACAATACTGAAAAACAAATAGTAGAGTAAGCATTACAATTTGGATACCCTGATACCTTCAACAGAGCTTTTAACAGTAAGCTTTGCCAGTAACAAATGTTGTATATTAGCATGCCAAGTCAAGGAATTGACTTCTACTAAAAATATGTAACCAGAACCTCATCTGATTTTAAATAAATGTAGCACTTTTTAGTGTAATTTTACTGTTAACCTTTTAGCACTTGTTTTTAAAAATAGCCCCTAAACTTCCAACTAACTGTTACACATTGATTCTTGTGTTTCTTCTTATTATAGACCTTTTCTGTTTAGAAATATGTAAGAAACAACAAACCTTGGGACTTTAATTACAGGCATTTTAAACCCCCACATAGCAACTGTAGAATAAGTAAATACCAATTTTATAAACATAATAGAATGACATGAACCAAATGAATGAAGTATGTCCCAGAAGATCTTGCCTTTTGGATGAGATGTGTTAGATAGAATAAAAAGTATTATAATGATTTATTTATAGTGGTAATGAGGATATAAATTTGGAGTAGCAATGCTTAAACTATTTTCTAATTGCTATACACAGTTGTACACTGTTTGGGTGTCAAATGAGTTGTGTTTACCCAAATGTCCACAGTAAAGCTCAAGCCTGGATTTGCATTTCAAGAAGAAAGGAGAGGCAGAGGAAAATGCAACTCCACTAAATCAAGCGAAACATACTATTCTTTTATATTTTTAAATGGACTATCTAGAGGGGCCTTTCCATCTTGAGTCACAGTAGTTTGCACTCTGAAGCATGAAGAGGGATAGTTACACAACAGCAAATAATGAAATACTCCACAGAGAAAATACATGTCAAAATCTCTGTACAGGAAAAAGCAGAAACCATGTCAAATGAAGCTGCATTTTAAAAGTAGCTAAAATTATCTGCATTCTGATCCATTGAATCATCTTGCAATAAAATTTTCATGAACACTCTTCTTAACCCTGTTCCCCTACCGTGAGTTCAGCATTTCAGATTAAATACGCCCTAAATTTTTCCAGAACATTATGCATCTCATTGAGAAAATAATCACCTCCTCTCTTTCCCAAGATGAAATAAGTGAGGTTAACATAGGGTGGATGAATGAGAGACCCAGAAGCAAAATAATAAAAAAAAATATTAAGGAATGACAACTATGTGGAGGATATTTTCCTGGCCAGTCTGCCTGACTGTGATAAAATAGAAGAGTGACTGGTAGATTACCTTTGGAAAAGTATGAGATAACCAATGATCCCCAAATCTCTCTCTCTCTCTCGCCCCCTTACACCTTCCCTCATTTTTAGCTTTATCTATTTCCTTCACTTTTTGAAAAATGATTGCAGGAGGAAATAGTAAGTTACTGAAATATATTCCTGTATGGTACAATTTATCATCATTCTATTTTAATCTCACTCCCAACCCCAGTCCTACTCCAGTGGTTTGGACCTAGGTGAATGGATTCAAATAAATGAATAAGATTTAGGTGAATTATAATATTGATTTCTCTCTTCTTTCCAGAGGGTTCAATATATTAAAAGCTTGTACTCAAGAGAGTCAGAATCTCTGGTTTTGAATGTTGTTAAGCTTCTTATTTCACTGTATGAACTTAGGCAAATTTCTTAACTCTTTCCTTCACTTCTCTCCTTTGTAAAATGAGGATAACGATAGTAATTATCTCTAAGGTTTTGTGAGGATTCAATCAGAAAACATGTATAAAATGCTTAGTGAACATTCAAAAAGAGTAGCTGTTATAATAATTATCATTATTCCCTTGTTAAAAATTTAAAAAGGTTGCAGTAATAAAATATAAATATCTTTATGACCATCATTGTATTACCATAGAGCAACTTCTTTAGCAATTTTCTTAGAGAAGATGAACTGGAGGGCAAATTAAGAAATGAGTCCTATAAAAGGTATCATCTCAGGGTCTTCTACTTGGAGTCTTTCATGAATATGTAAGAAATCTTTTATTATAGGGTATAATATTCTTAAATAGAACCCAACTTATTCCCTAGATCAATCTTGTGGAGGGTAAATAAATGTAAGACTCAACAATTGCTTCTTGATGAGTTATTGTTGATGACCATTTTGTAGCTGTTATGCAACAGTTTGAATAATACTCTACACTTTTTAAATTAAAATCAAAACACAGTTCAACAAAAGTTTAGTGATGTTTTCACAAGAAATTGTTATAATCTTATCCTCAATATTTCACTAATAATAAAGGCAACTTATTTTACATGGTAGGTATTACATAAATTTCTCTGTTTCTTAATTTTCTTAATTTTGCCTTTTCTATTAACTTTGGATTGAAATTCTTGAATGATATCATTCATACATTTTAGCTTTTATTGTTAGGAGCAAATAAATAAAAATATTTCATAGATCATTAGTGTATGGTACTTTTATTTCATATTTTATGTGAACAGATGAACACCATCATGAAGCTGAAACTCATAAATTTTTAATTTCTGGACAGACCTTAAGCTATACATTTATCCACACAGATGTCATTTAAGTAAAAATAGTAAAGATGATAATAACAATAATAATAGATCACATTTTCTAGGTGCTTACTATGTACCATGCCTTAGGTTAATCTTTTTTTATGGATTATCCCATATAATTGTCACAATAGCTGAGTGGGTAAGGTACTAATTTAATATCCACTTTCAATTAAAGACTCAAAAGTTTAATAAGGTTAATTAAATTGTTCAGTTACTCAAATCTAGAGAATGGCAAAGCTATGATTCAACCTATGTCTGACTATAGAACTGAAGCTCTTAATACATAGTATGTACTATATAGTACTTTCTGAAATGTAGGTGCCCTCCTTCAGATAAAGTCTCAGAAAAATTTGAAGCAAGGCCTCAACCTCAATTTAAAAGACTTTTAATTGACCCTTAAAAGCTGTGAGTCCAAAATATGATGTGTAATCTGGTGTCCTAAATGCCCAATTTTGGTTGAATAGCAGACATTTTATATTCACACCTGAATAAATAATTTAATTGATAATATGTATGTGTGGTTAATACTTAATAAATCAAATATATTGAAATATATATTCTCCCCTAAACCAGATATATCTCAGTTTAGATTGCTAAGTGCCCTGCATTATCTTTTAATTTTTATGTGAAGTTGGAATAATTATGTTAATTCATATTTGAGCACTGAATAATGATTATATGATTGTGGAGGCTTAAGACATCAGTTTGAAAGTAATAACTAATGGCTGGGCTGGTATTCTAGAAATGGCGTAAAATATTATTCTCATCACAGTTCCAAAATTTTGAATAAAAAAAAGACTAAAAAATCAGGATTAAAGACTAAAAATGTATTTGCTGAATTAAAACTATTTAAAATTTTTAGAATTTCAGAACAATATTGATGATCATGATATGTTTACTCTATTTTTATAAATTTGTAATATAATGAAATAAATTATTTTCTACAAAAATATTTAACAATATTCTAAGGTAACTTTTCCTCTAAGTGGCAAAGCATTGATGATCTTATTCAAAATTCATTGAGATTTACAAATGTAGAAATGGAGAGTTTTGAGGATTGAAGCAGGAGACAAGCTAGAAATCTTTCACTAATCCAAGTAAGCTCTAAGGAAGGAGTGACTGACTCAAAGAAGAGTGATTCAAAAGCTTCTATGGGGATAAAATTAAGATAGCTGACAGCTGATTGGACACAAAGGCAAACAAAGAGAAAGATTAAACATGATTCAAATCTTTTAAACCTAAGTAAACTGATGGAAGTGGAAAAATATTAATATCATTAGAAGACAGAGAACCCACAGGGTTCAGATTTGCAAAGAAAAACAGAAATTGCATTTTTCAAATATGCAGGTTCAGCGGGTGATGAAACTATCAGAGAGGAGTTGAGTAGTAAGATCAAGACCAGAAAAGTGATAATTGAAATCAACTGAGGAAACTTTTAAAATGACAGTTATTTTAACTGGTTCTCTTTTGATTGCAAGCAAAGTTTAATTAAAAGGCAGCTATGTCATAGAATGAAAAGATAAGAATAACACAGTTTTAGAAATACATTAGAACAAGTGTTTTGAGCATAATTATGAAGGTGTCCTCTCCATCTCTCATCTCCACTCTTTGTACATTGCTACTTCATGCTTTTGTCTTTTCTCAGACTTTGTTAATCTTAGTCATTCCATATACAGAAATACATTGCCACTAGGGTAACAATTTGTACTTCTTTTCTTGTCTTCTCTTTCCTTCTGCTCTCTCACTTTACCTCCCCACCAGTTCTAAATTTTCAGTAAAAGGATTTGATTGGGTCATTTGTCTCCCTCTTGATACTCAACATTGGTGAAGGTGGTTGGATTGAGGCATGCAATAGTCCACAAAATAGCTGCTTTGAGGGGGCAAGATGGTGGAGTGGTCAGGTGTGGAATTTAGTCACTCCTCTAGGACAGCTGGCAATTAGCCAGGAACTATATGAAACAGTGTTTTCGGGGTCTCCAGTAACCAGTCACATATCATACACTAGTCTGGAATGGGTGGAACAGCTGAGATCGCAGTGAAACCTATAAGTTTCCCCAGCCAGGAATCTGGCACTCCTCCCTTCCCAGACCCAGTGGACTGTCTTATAGCTGGCTCCATGAGGGGAAAAGAAAACAATTTGCTGTGAATAATAAAGGGGACTCAAACCAGCCTCAAATGTAGAATTAATTAACAAATTAATTAACTTTTGGAGTTGGGGGTGTTTGGGGTGCTGGAGAATGGCTGGGCTCTGGGAAGGGAGGGGCACATAGAAGCAGACACCCATTCAGTGGCTCCAAAAAGGCATGTTTCTTTTCTAAATTTTGTCCCTTTTCTTTTCTTGCTCTCTGATTCCTTATCTTTTTACACTTCAATAGCCCTCTAGCAAATGAAGAATTAAAGATGTTGGAGAGTAACTATCCAGGTGAAAGTCAATACCCCAAAGCACATTTCTTTAAATACTCTCTACTGAGACTGACAAAACTTGGGGGCTGGGGAAAGGCCTTAAAAGGGATTTCTCTTTTCTTTTTCTTTTTTCTTTTTAAAATAACTATTCTAAGTAGCTCTTTACAGAAAGCCTCAGATATTTGCAACTGGCCTCTGGACCCAGGCAACTGAGAGCTGAGATAGGACTGACAGACAAAGAAATGAACCCAGTGGGGGAGGCAATTCCCTAAAGGCATAACTTCCACAAGAAAGCGGGAGCATGGTCCAGCTCAAGTGGAAGCCCTCCTTCAAGGAACTCAGACCCCAGGGGCTGAAAATCAGAAACCAGCTTCAGTCAGCCATGACCCCAACAGGGACAGAATCTGTGGAGAACTAAAGGCACTGCAACTTTTTACACTGGAGGGGAGCTTGGGCTGAGAAGCACCACCTGCTGGATAGGATAGGAAAAGCACAGACTCTAGAGGCCTTGCAGCAGGTTCTCATTCTCAGGGAAATTCCATGTCCTCCTCCTGAGACCTGGGCATCTCTGGACTGGGAAAATCTGACTGGGGTCAACCATATCTGAGAAGGCCCTACAGAAGGCTATATATAGGCAGTGTAAGAAACAGAAAAACAAGAGGTGAAAAATTCTGATCAACTAAATAGAAGCTAAGTTAGTGGTCTAACATAAATTGAACTCAACACCAAAGGATAGAGAACAAAGCCAACCAACAAGAAAACTCTAGGTAAAATCATGAAAATGAGCTCCAGAATAAACTAATCAAGAAAGTCAGATGCCTAGAAAGCTTAAGATAATGAGCCATATTAGGAAACATGAAAATATGGACCAACCAAAGGAACAAACTAATAATTCAACTGAGCTACAAGAGTTGAGACAACTAATTAAAGATGTTCAAACAAATCTCTTAAATCAATTCAAAAATCAATTCAATGAACTGAGTGAAGATATCACAAAAGAGATGAAGGATATAAAGAAGACACTGGATGACCATAAAGAAGAATTTGTAAGCTTGAAAAAACAAATGGCAGAACTTATGGGAATGAAAGTCACAACGAAGAGATGAAAAACACAATGGAGGGATACAAGAGTAGATTTAACAGGCAGAAGAAAAGATCAGTGAACTGGAAGACAAGACATTTGAATTCATAAACACAAAAGAACAGATAGGGAAAAGAATGGAAAAATACAAGCAGGGTCTTAGGGAGCTGAATGAAAATATGAAGTGCAAAATTTATGTGTTATGTGTATCCAAGAAGTAGAGGAGGGGAAGGGGGCAGAAAGAATAATAGAAGAAATATTCAATGAAAATTTCCCAACTCTTATGAAAGACAGAAAATTACAGATTCAAAAGTACAGCATACTGCAAACAGAATAGATCCCAACAGATCTACAAGAACTTACTGATCAAATTGTTCAATGTCAAAGACAAAGAGAGAATTCTGAAAGCAGTGAGAGAAAAGCTATCCATCACATACAAGGGAAGCTCAATAAGATTATGTACAGATTTCTCCGCAGAAACCATGGAGGGAAGAAGGCAGTGGTATGATATATTTAAGATACTGAAAGGGAAGAACTACCCACCAAGAATTCTATATCTGGCAAAACTGTCCTTCAAAAATGAGGGAGAAATTAAAATATTTTCAAACAAACATTCACTGAGAGAGTTTGTGAATAAGTGACCAATGCTACAAGAAATACTAAAGGGAGTGCTACAGGCTGATAGGAAAAGACAGGAGAGAGAGGTTTGGAGAAGAGTGTAGAAATGAAGACTATCAGGAAGGGTAAAAGGAGAGAGAGAGAAAAAACATGATATGACATATAAAATCCAAAAGGCAAAATGACAGAAGAAAGTACTGCCCTTACAGTAATAACACTAAATGTTAAAGGATTAAACTCCCCAGTAAAAAGACATAGATTGGCAGAATGGATTAAAAAACAGGACCCATCAATATGTTGTCTACAAGAAAAAATCATCAAACTTAGAAAGAAAAATATGCTGAAAGTGAAAGGTTGGAAAAGATATTTCACACAAACAACAACCAGAAAAAAAGCAGTAGTAGTTATATCAATAACAGATGAATTAGGTCCATCCAAAGAAAACAATTAAAATAGGCAAAAAGGACACTATACATTAATAAAGGGCAATTTATCAAGAAAACATAACAATCATAAATATTTATGCACCAAGCCAGAGTGCCCCAAAATTCATGAGGCAAACCTGAGAACACTGAAAGGAGAAGTAGATACCTCTACAATAATAGTTGGAAACTGGATTACACTGCTCTCATCAATAGATAGAACATCTAGACAGAGGATCAATAAGGAAACAGATATGTTGAATTGTACCATAAATGAACTAGACTTGACAGACATTTATAGAACACTATACCCCACAACAGCAGGATACACATTTCTCAAGTGCTCATGGAACATTTTCTAGGTGAGACCACACATTGGATCACAAAGCAAGTCTCAACAAATTTTAATATCTTGATATTATACAAAACACTTTCTCATATCTAATGGAATGAAGTTGGAAATAAACAACACACTTGTAAAATTCACAAATATATGGAAGCTAAACAACACACTCTTAGAAAACCAGTGGGTAAAGAAAGAAATTACAAGAGAAATTAGTAAATACCTCAAGATAAATGACCATGAAAACACAACATATCAAAACTTATGGGATGCAGCAAAAGTGCTGCTAAGAGGGAAATTTATTGCCCTAGACAACTATATTAAAAGAGACAGAGCAAAAATTGAGGAATTAACTGTTCATCTGGAGGAACTAGAGAAAGATCAGCAAACTAATCACAAAGCAACCAGAAGGAATGAAATAACAAAGATTAGAGCAGAGATAAATGAAATTGAGAACAGGAAAATAATACAGAATCAACAAAACTAGAAGTTGGTTCTTTGAGAAAATCAACAAAATCAATGGACCCCTAGCTAGGCTAACAAAAAGGAGTGGGGGGATGTAAATAAATGCAATCAGAAATAGGAAAGGAGACAAAACTACTGACCTTGTAGAAATAAAGGAGATAATGAGAAGATACTATGAGCAACTCTATGCTAATAAACTAGACAACTTAGACAAAATGGACAACTTCCTAGAAAAGCATTAACAACCAACATTCGCTTGAGAAGAAGTAGATCACCGCAACAAACCAATCACAAGTAAAGAGATTGAGTCAGTCATCAAAAAGCTCCCAAAAAAGAAAAGCCCAGGACTAGATGGTTTCACATGTGAATTCTACCAAGCATTCAAGAAAGAATTAGTGCCAATCCTGATAAAACTCTTCAAAAAAATTGAAGGAGGAAAGCTATCTAACTCATTCTATGAAGCCAACATCACCCTCATACTAAAGTCAGACAAAGGTACTACAATATATATATATATATATCAATCTCTTTAATCAGTATAGGTGCAAAAGTCCTCAACAAAATACTCGCAAATTGAATCCAGCAGCACATTAAAAGAATTATACACCACAACCAGGTGAGATTTGTTCCAGGTATGCAAGGCTTGTTCAAGATAGGAAATAATGTACTATACCACATCAATAAATCAAAGCAGGAGAACCACATGATCATCTCAATTGATGCAGAAAAGGCATTCGACAAAATTCAACATCCTTTCTTGATGAAAACACTTCAAAGGATAGGAATAGAAGGGAACTTTCCCAATATGATAAAGGTAATATATGAAAAACCCAAAGCTAACATCATACTCAACAGGGAAAAACTGAAAGCTCTCCCTCTAAGATCAGGAACAGGACAGGGATGCCCACTTTCATCATTGTTCTACAACATTGTGCTGGAAGTTCTAGCTAGAGCAATTAGGCAAAAAAGAAATAAAAAGTCATCTAAATTGGAGAGGAAGATCTAAAACTTTCACTGCTTTCAGGTGACATGATTCTATAAGTACAAAATCCTGAAAAATCTACAGCAAAGCTTCTAAAACTAATTAATGAATACAGCAAAGTGGCAGGCTACAAGATCAACATGCAAAAATCTGTAGTGTTCCTATACACAGGTAATGTGCAACAAGAGGAGGTAATGAAGAAAAAAAAAATCCATTTACAATAGCAACCAAAAGAATCAAGTATTTAGGAATAAACTTACCTAAGGCCAAAAAAGAACTGTACAGAGAAAACTAGAAGAAACTGCTAAAAGGAATCTAACAGGACATAAAAAAAAAATGGAAGAACATACTGTGTTCATGGATTGGAACACTAAATATAGTTAAGATGTCAATTCTACCTAAACTGATTTATAGATTCAATGCAATACCAATTAAAATCCCAACAACTTATTTTACAGAAATAGAAAATCCAGTAACCAAATTTATTTTGAAGGGCAAAGTGCCCTGAATAGCCAAAAATATCTTGAGAAATAGAAGCAAAGTGGGAGGACTCACATTACCTGACTTTAAAAGATATTACAAAGCTACAGCAGTCAAAACAGCATGCTACTAGCATAAAGATAGATATACTGACCAATGGAATTGAATTGAGTATTCAGAAATAGACCTTCACATCTATGAACAATAGATCTTTGATAAGGCAGTCAAGCCAAAGCAACTGGGACACAGCGGCCTCTTCAATAAACGGTGTTTGGAGAACTGGACATCCATTTCCAAAAGAATGAGAAAGGACTCCTATCTCATACCTTATACAAAAACTAACTCGAAATGGATAGAAGACCTAAACATTAGCACTAAGAACATAAGACACTTAGAAGAAAATGTAGGGCAATATCTTAAAGATCTTGTGATAGGGGGTGGTTTCCTTGACCTTACACCCAAAATGTGAGTGACCAAAGAAGAAATAGACAAATGGGAACTCCTCAAAATTAAACACCTTTGTAATCAAAGATCTTTGTCCAAAAAGTAGAAAGGCAACCTACAAAATGGGAGACAATATTTGTAAACCACATATCAGATAAGGGTCTAATATCTCGAATATATAAAGAGATCCTACAACTCAACAACAGAAAGACAAACAACTCAACAGCAGAAAGATAAGCAACCCAATTGAAAAATGGGCAAAAGACATGGACAGACACTTTTCTGAACAGGAAATACAAATGGCTCAAAAACATATGAAAAAATGCTCAATCTCACTGGCTATTAAGGAAATGCAAATCAAAGTCATGAGATATCATCTCTCACCTACCAGAATGGCCATTATCCAAAAAACAGAAAACTGTAAGTGCTGGAGAAGATGTGAAGAAAGAGACACACTTATTCGTTGTTGGTGGGAATGTAGAATGGTGCAACCACTCTGGAAGACAGTGTGGAGTTTCCTCAGGAAGCTAAATATAGATCTGCCATATGACCCAGCTATTCCATTACTAGGTACATACTCAGAGGAACTGAGAGTTAAGACACGAATGGACATTTGGAAAATGATGTTTATAGTGGCATTATCCATGATTGCCAAGAGATGGAAACAGCCCAAATGTCCATCAATGGATGAGTGGATAAACAAACTGTGGTATATATACATGATGGAATATTATGCAGCTGTAAGACAGAACAAAGACATGGAACATATAATAACATGGATGAACCTTGAGGAAATTATGTTAACTGAAGTTAGCCAGAAACAAAAGAACAAATACTCTGTGGTCTCAGTAATATGAGCTAACATTGATGAGCAGACTTAGAGTTAAAAGCTCATTTCACAGGCTATCAGGTGGTAGAGAGAGGGTAGAGATCGGGCATTTGATGCTGAAGGACTCCAGAATGTTCAGCAGGATTGATTGTATAGATCCAGAAGTAGATATCATAATACTGTGTGATGGTAGCAAAATATTGTAGGTGCACTGAACAGGAATGTCTGTGAATGAAGCTGGAGGAGGAGGGCCAGAGGCATGTGTGATACCAGAGGTAAAGATGGACGACGGAGACTGGGACTGTATAACTCAGCGAAAACTAGAGTTGTCAATGATTGTGACTGAATGTACAGGTATAAGAGTCTTTTCACATGTGGGAGAACAGATGAACATCAACCATGCAAGGTGTTGGAAAAGGGATGGTATTGGGGAAAAAGGACAGTTGGGGCAAACTGGAGTCTATCAACTGAGGAACAGAGTGGTGAATTGTGGTGTATGCATACAATGGAATATTGAGCATATATTGAGTGAAGCTGTGAGACATGCAACAGATAAAGGATTCTGTAGATAGCATTTTGAGTGAAGTATGCCAGAAACAAAGACAAACAGTATAATGCCTCACTGGTGTGGACTAGCTATAATGGGTAAGCTCAGAATTGAATCTTAGGGCACAGTTTATCAGGGGAACACTTATTGTGGTGGTTCCTAGATTGTGGGTTCTTACAGCAGTCATATCTGTTCCTGAATTGTAGTGCTATCTCCAAATTCTGAGATGCTGTGCCCTTTCTGGATAACCTGATTGGTCTCTGGAACTTCAGGTATCTGTGTGACACCTGAAAGTCAGTGCTAGAGTTTGGCAGATATGAATGTCAGTATTCATGCATACAGCAGCTACTTAAAAAGCTGAAAAAAATTTCAGACTTCAGCTAGAGATATGAATGAAGCAGATCTGTTTAGGACTAGGGCAAATTGGGCCAAAGGATAAAGGATAATACTTACTGTGTTTTGAAGCTTCGGCCTCCGTGTGAGACAAAGTGAAGAGATGTTTATTTGGTGCAGGATCTTTATTTCTAAACAATTTAACTTATACAGTCAGTTTGTTCAAGCACCGTAATTACATGGAACTTTGAGTAGGAAGTGAGATCTGGTAGGTTTGTACAGGTTAGTGTGAAATAACGACACATCCCAGGGTAATCTGGGCAGAGAATAAAAACATATATGCAGCCCCACTGCCCCCTCCCCCCAGGGAGCTGAGGGAAAATGCAGAGGTGTTGGACTTTCTCCCCTGTGTTTTTGCTGATGTTCTCACAAACATTGAGGACTGACGGTTTAGTAACCGAGCCCTCTATCTTGGGGTTTGCCCTTGTGAAGCCTGTTGCTGCAAGGGAGAGGCTAAACCTGCTTATAATTGCACCTAGGAATCTCCCCCTGAATGCCTCTTTGTGGCTCATATGTACGTAGTCTTTCTCTCTCTAGCTAGGCCAGCTCGGCAGGTGAACTCGCTGCCCTCCTCCCTACATGGGACCTGACTTCCAGGGGTGTAGGTCTCCCTGGCAATGCAGGATATGACTCCAGGGGTTGGGCTTGGAAATGGCATCGTGGGATTGAAAACATCTTCTTGACCAAAAGGGAGGTGAGATGAGGCAAGATAGAGTTTCATTAGCTGAGAAATTTCAAATAGAGTTGAGAGGTCACTCTGGTGGTCATTCTCACACACTATATAGATATCCCTTTTAAGGTTTTAGTGTATTGGAATAGCTAGAAGTAAATACCTGAAACTATTAAATTCCAACCCAATAGCTTTCACTCTTGAAGGTGATTGTATAGCTATGTAGCTTACAAGGGGTGACAGTGTGATTGTGAAAGCCTTGTGGATCACACTCCCTTTATCCAGTGTATGTATGGATAAGTAGGAAAATGGGGACAAAAACTAGATGAAAAATAGGGTGGAATGGGGGGGGGATCATTTGGGTGTTCATTTTTACTTTTATTTTCTATTCTTATTTTTATTATTTCTGGTGTAAGGAAAGTGTTCAGTGATGGATTGGGGTGATAAATGCACACCTATATATGTACTGTGAACAGTTGATTGTGCACCATGGATGATTGTATGGTATGTGAATATACTTCAGTAGAACTGAATTAAAAAAAAAAAATAGCATGTTCCTTTGTTTTGTAGGTAGTGAAGTTCATCTCTTAAAGAGGATGGAGCAAGTTGAAACAATAAAGCATTAGTTGACCTCTTCAATGATCAAAGGTATAACCTGGAAGAAGACTAGGTTTCAAGGGCAAAATAGAAGGACAGAAAAAGAAAGAGGCAAAATGTTAAAAGGAAAATCATGACTACAGGGACACCATACAGGGAGAAGAAAAATCCAAAGAAACAGGAGCTATTCAGCAGAAAAATGAATGATATGAGGATTGGATTTTCCCCTGGAGAACTGGGGATCTTCAAAATGGCAGTTTCTTCAGAGATAAGAAAAGATATAGGTGCCACATACTTTGTTAAGCTTTAGATATGTTACGGTTTATATTATTGCCCTCTGATACTAGTATAATAATCCAATATTTAAAACAAAAGGAAAGGGGGAGAAAATTAAGATAGGATGGTAGTTTTCTATGCCATTTTCTGTAAATGCTAACTGATTCTTCATGAACTCTTTTAATCTAAGCACTAATATATTGCTGATTTAATAGTCAATTTAAAAAATATCTTGGGGAAGAAAGATGTCAAAGTCACCAGTCTGGAGTTTCTGGTATGAAATCTTTTTCCCTTAAAAAAAAAAGTAAAAAAGGACACATTCCTCCCTTCAAGCTTCCAGAACGTCCCTCTAATTTACATGATTCCATAAAGATAAATAATGAATGTATATAATCCTATCCCAAAGTTCTCTAGCTTTTCTGCATTGTACTTTGTCTGGGCCAGGAGAAATGAACTATTTTTAAGCAGCCATCTGTTTTTATACTATCTTGTTTTGTGTATTTTTTTCAGTTTGACATAGAAAATGGACAATAAAAGCATTGAGTAAGTTTCTCTACTATTTCTACCTAATATATATTTGTTCAAACAATGGTTACAAATAAAAGTTTCAATTTCTACTTGAAGCACTGCTATTCTTAGAAATACCATTTTTATTCCTCCGTAAGACTCTGTAGATGCAAAAGAATAGGGATAGGGTGAACTATGTCCCAAAGAACCCCTGCACATTTGTATACATGCAGGCAAATGTGATTTGAATAGAATAAATAGGTGTAGAACCTTGTGGATAGATATGTAGGAAGTACATCTAAACTTGGCACAGAAATATGTTTGCACTGCAAAATTCTAGCCAGTTTGAATCCCAACATGACTTGACAGACACCTGTAATGTAGTTTACGGCTATGATACTCGAATAGTGAATTGGATGTTTTGTAATTAATACTATGAAATCTTTATATTTTAGTTTGACTAATCTTTCATTGTTTTTGCGAATTGTTGTAGCAATATAGTCATCCTTATTACTGGAGGTTTTATGTGACTAATGCATTATCACCCCACTGACCATTTAAAATCTTCAAATTCATTTTCCTTCACTCTCATTAAAAACACAGGGCTTCATTCAAAAGATCTCCTAATTATTCTGAAATATGTTGTATTTATTCTTGTTTTTAAACCTTTCCTTACACTTTCTAATTCTTTCCCACATTTTCCTATCTACATACTACCCATCTTCAAAAACCTGTTCATCCCCACCTCTTATGTAAAGCATTCCCCAATTACTCTAGCCCCCACATCTATTTCTCTATCATGCGCTCCATCTCTCACTCCCTTTACTTTCATGTTCAATAGCCTACAAGTGGCACATTGCTATACAATTAATCCTCTTAAAATTCTCTCATCATATACATACAATAGCAGATTGAGCTATGTACTCCAGAAATTAATAGGTTCTTAAACTTAATTCCATTTCTGTATGTGTGAACCCATACTAATAGAACCTTTTGAAAATGTTATTTTTAGTTAAGGTATAGCAAACTGAATCACATTGCATCTTCATTCTATTACTGGAGGCTTTATAAAAAGAAAGCCATGGGGAGGATTAAGAAGCTGGAAGTCAACGGAACCCAAAAGAGAAAGGAGAAGGCATCACCACATGATAGACCCAGAAGAGAAAGGAGAGACATCACCAGGTGATAGAAAAGTTGAGACTCCCAAGAATTGCCAGCAGCCCAGCACTAGAACACCAGTCTTCAGGGAGAGAACAAGGCTTCTAGCCTCAGAACTGTGAGCCAGTAAATTCCTTTTGTTAAGCCAAACCATTGTGTAGTATTTGTCATAGCAGCCTGATCATTAAGACAAATACTTTATGCTTATATATTCATAAACATACATCATCTGTGATTCATAAACATGTGTGTGATTTTTTTTCTTAACTGCTCTATGAATTCATTCCTCTCTCTTTCTCTCTCTATTTTATTTTGCAGACTGATAGAAAGTTACCATGGCAAGGATTGGCTAACTATTGTATTACATTTATTAGCACAAGGTTCTAGTCCTTGTTTGGAGAGCACAAGAAAGGGAGACAATAAATTTGCAATCTTATTTACATTGTTAATATTCAATAAAATGAATATAGTGGTAGGAAAATAGTAATTGGACAAAAAATATTTGGCCTTAAAATTAGGGATCCATTAACATTTCAAAGCTGAGTCTATATCATAGTGTTTAAATTAACTGTAACACTAAAACCAGGGAGGGAGGGCTGGAACGGAGAGAGATAGAGTGGTTTCCCTATGTTACTACAAACTCTTTATGAGTATGTTACTACAAACTCTTTATGAGTGCTATTTTAATGTGTATAGACTGTAATATCATATAGATTTACCACAACTTATTTAACTACTAGCCTCTAAGTGCTTTTTTGGGGTATTTAATAGGAGTTTTCAAAAAGATCCCTTATGGATGTATTTTCATCAATTTTAAAATCATGATAGTATTTAATGTACATATTGTAATATTTAATCATAATTGTGTATTGTGTTGGCAAAAATTAAAAGAGCCAGACTTTCTTTTTTTAATGAAAATCAGCAACAATACAAAAAGCCATCAATCAGTTTCACTGAGCTCCCAGTTTCAGAGAAAACAGTTGCTTTTTCAAGTTGAGACTTGTTTAGCTATGGAGAGACTCAGATAATCAAGGAATTACAAGGAAGGCCACGCTATAGAAGCATTTACAGGAGAGCTCACCCAGTCTGGATGAGCAGGAAAGGACCTCTAGAAAAGCCCACACTTAAGCCAGGACGCAGAAGAAGAGGATGGGCTGAGAACCGCCGCTATTCCAGCCCTCTCAAATACTTCTGGGGATAGTGGTGCATATACCCTTTCTGGAAAGCAGTCTGTTAATTTGTAAGGAGGGTCTTAATATTTTCTTATCATTTAGGACAAGGACGTTTTAATAAATAATCAGAAAAGGTGAAAAAAGTTAGTGCACTAAGATATTCGCTTTGCCATGATTTATAAAAGGAATAAAAACATGAAAACGACTCATATGTCTAAAGCTAAAGGATTGGCTGTGACGATGCCAACATCAAAATGTCTACATCATTTAAAGCCACTGAAAATTGGAGAGAAAGGAGGTTGGTCTCCTTTGAAAGAGACATAACTAAAGACAAATCATGAATTGGCTTGAAAAAAATGCAAAAAGTTATTTGGGGGACAGTTAAGAAAATTTGAATATAAATTAGACATTAATTATTAGGAATAATTATTAATATTCTTGGTGTGATAATTCTTATGTAGGACAATGTCCTTATTTTTAAGAGATGCATATCGAAATAGGGTTGAAATGTCATGATGAATGCAACTTTCAAATCTTTCAGCAAAAAATACATTGCTTTTATATATAAAAACACACACATATCTAGGTAGATAAAGCAAATAAGGCAAAGTATTTACAATTATTGATCCTAAATGGAGGATATATGGGTATTCATTGTATTTATCTTTTAACTAATGTATAGGTTTGAAAATTTTCATAACAAGGAATTTTATAGTGTTATGTATAACAAAATATGCTATAGTGTTTCAGTATTTGTATCAGCGTAGTGGATTTAGGAATGATTGTTAATTTTGTCTTTGTACTTGGATACATTTTCTACAATGGACATATATTAATTTTATTATTCTATTGAGCACTTAAAAAAAAAAGATTGGTTTTGTGATCGACTTGAATACAAGAAGTGGAGGAGAGAAAACCACCTGGTTGTTCCTCCTGAGCATATAGGACAACATAAATAAGTAAAAGTAGAAAAACTGTCCACAAGAGATGGGTTTGGGAGAAGAAAAGGAAACTAGAATTTGTTCAAATGCAACTAGCAGGAGGTCTACTTATATAGATTTATTACCTAATTCAAACTTTCATAACATTCTTTTGAAGTTCATATTCTTAGTCACACTTTTTGGATAAGGAAACTATCCAATAAAGCTAATTTCAGTTTTGCTGTATAAAAACAAGTAAAAGAAGAGAAAATGCATTTTTTGCTCTTTAAGAAGAAGAAGCAAAAAAATCAAATATAGATATAGATTATTCTAGAGATCATGATATTGAAACATATACTATAAACCTAAATATTTTTGAAGTATTTCAAAATTATGAAGACTTAGACACATCAAGCCAACAGTCTATTTCTTCAGAGCAACATTTCAGGCACTGGACAACTACATCCTCTCTCATGAAATTACATTTTCAGATTTTTTAAAAACTGCAAACTTAATACAACTAGGAAATGGATGGAAATTCATAACTAGAAACCCACAGTTTCTAATATTCAATTTTTAGAAGGAAAATTTTTCTCTTCACATAATTCTAGGAATGCATCCTAAATTATGATACTTCCTGTCTGTATTATTTTATACCATATTTTCTATTTATTTTAGGTGAAACCTAGAAAACAAAGGTCAACAGGCAAAACAGTGCACAAAACAAGTAAACAGACAAACAAACCCACAAACAACCATGCTAACACAGACATATATCAGAAATCAAATAACTGGAATAATATATATTTGTATTTGTCAGAATCTATGAAAATGCCTATACACCGAACTACTATTATCATCAATAGAATCGGCTCCCTTATTTAACAGGGTTTAGAAGACTGAGCAGAAAAATGAATCATGGTTAATCATGCAGAATGGAAAGAAACTCACCTTTAACTTTATTCTTGGAAGCAGCCGCTGGTACCAAGGAAAGGTTGCACAAGAAGAAGAGAACAAATAGATATTAGACAGAGTCTCTAACAAGTAAGAAAAAAGAGATAGGTTATTACTATTAGTTAAAGTCTGAAAAGACTACATTTTTAATTATGTGAGCCAAACATTTTAGATGAGTAAGACCTATAACAAAGAAAATGGCAATTGGTTATATTTTGTTAGTACACAGTGAAAGTCCTTGAAAAAGAAAGAATGAAAATAGGAGCCACATAGTGCCAATTTCAACCACCATAAGGCATCAAATTATTTTGAAGGATTATATATTTTCTTCTTTATGTTCTTCTTACTTCGAACATTTAGTTCATAATGAAATTAAAGAAATGGCCCTTGCATATTGTTTAAACATATTTAATACTTTTAACAATTTGAAAATATAAACCATGATGTTTGAAAAAACACAAGGACAGATAGCTTCCGTTTATTGAGTGCTTACTAAATTATGCCAGACTGAGGTTAAACATGCCCATGTATCTTCCACTTAATAAAGGCAACCTCAAGAGGTTGATTTTTGTTATCATTGCCTTACATATATGGAAACTGGGTCTAGAAAGGGCAAATTACTTGTTGAAGATGACACAGATAGAAAGAGGCAAATTTGTGATTTGACCTCAGATGTGACTGACTCCAAAGCCTGTGCTCTAAGATCCTATTTTATGCCGTTAGGATTTAAGGTGCTGAGTCACTAATTAAATTGCAAACATCAGGTCTACAAAGCCAAATAAAAATCTCCTGATTCATTAAACTCCAGCTCTTTTGTTACCTGATTGACCACACAGCCATGAAATTGGAAAACCCCATTTTTTAAAAATAGAATCGTTCTCATTAAGAAGTAGAAATTTAAACTTCTTTATATCTAGTGGTAATGTTTAGTGCAGAAGTAAACTTAAGGAAATTAGAACAGTCCTATGGGACAGTCCTTCACTCAAAGAAAGATTTTTAGTCAAAATGCATAAGTAGAAACTTCTAAACACTTTGGATGTGATATATTCTACTTTGATTTAGATACTATTTAAAAAGGAAGCTGACAGAGCTTGGAAGAGGGCTTTTCACTCCCTACGATGTTAAAGATGAAGTACCCTGTCTTAACTGTGAAATACATAGTTTCCAGCTGTGCATATTAACTTTACGTGAGATTTAAATTTACATTTTTATATCAAGTAATTTTTAAATACATATGAAAACTTAATTTAAATTTCATTCTTTCAAATTATTTAGCCCAAAAGAAAATGTCTAGAATGTCTAGGTACCTGCCATACTTCTACAGAGAATTTCATTTTTTATCTGAAATGAAATAAAAACATTATTTAGTATTTATATTTGTTTTAAGCTAGTTCATACAGATGTACATCCCAATTTAAAAATAAAAATAACTATTTTTCAGGCAAAAACATCTTAAGTAAAAGCAATATTATTTCAGGAAATCTATATTAAGTCCATGCCTTAAACCCATACAAATTCTGTTTATTCTCATAGCTTTAAAATTGAAGTCTGGTGGGATAAGAGAGATTCTACTCATAATGTTGTCATGAAGACAAAAAATACAACTAATTGAAAAATTAGAGGGCCAAAATGAAACAACTAGCTCTTCTGGATATTGTTTCTGATTGTGGTATAACAATTAATATCAAAATTAAATGCCCATTAGAGTTCTAAAATATTTAACATTATATTTGATATTATAACCTAAATTAAAAAAATTCTTTAAGCCAAGAAACTTACTCTTTTTATTGAATTAAATGTTTCTACATCATTGTTTATTTTTAAAATATTGATACATGTCAAATAATTAGAGGTGATATCAAAAATTAAGCAATAGCCTCATCTCCCACTCCAATTCAGCTTCTGAGATACTAGTTTTCTAATGCTAAAAAATAAATATTGCAATTCTAATACAAACTCTGTAACCTAAATAGTTTGTGTATCTTTGTTTCCAGAAACAAAATCACATAATACACATCACTCTGCAGTGTGCTTTCCCACATTTTCCTAGTCATGTATGGAGTTCTACTTCATTAACTTTGAGTTTCATATTTTTTTCTAAAATGTATATGAAGTATGGGACTATTTCCATGTGATAGACAATCAGTTGTCTGCAGTTTTTTTGTTTGTTTTGCTTTGTTTGCTAATACCATCAATGCTGCAATACACGTCTTTATCCATATCCCTTAATTCACTGTGATTTGTCTTGTTTTGTAGGATAGATTTCCAGGTTGTTTTCATATTTCTATCCAGAAATCCACTGGCAAAGATGAAACATTAGAGACTACAGATGGAACAGCAAGAAATATTTGGAAAGAGACTATGCAAATATATTGAACTATCTAAAATAAGAGGAGCCCAGAAAAAAGAGAACAAAAGGGAGAAAAAGAAAAGTACAGAATCCGGTATTCCAAATGACTACACTGCAAGGTCTATAGAGCCTTTAAAACACAAACTTTCATTTCATTTTTTATACTGTTTGATTTTCAAGTAAGAACTCCATTTTTAAAATTCTTTGATGGAATTTGAATAAATTTCAGAATTCTTATTAGGAATTATTTTTGGTTATGGTTTCTTCAGTATTGTTTTTAAGACTACACAAAGTAGTGGCTTGTTTTTAGATTACGTCAAAATATTATCAGTTGCCTTAATTATGAAGTAAATATTTAAAGCATTGATATGTTGACTTGCTCATAGATTGTCATAGATTGTCCTTCCACTTTAAACTCAAATTAATCATTTTAAAAATTGCAGCATAAAGAAAACACTTTTAAAACTCTTAAAAATTGTTACAAAAATAAGAATTAATCAGAATTCAATATATTACAGATAATACCAATCATTTATAAAAAATGTTTTTATTAAAATTAGTGAAATAAAGTTAAAGAAGGCAAATGCATAATTCTGAGTGGAATGGGGATGAATTAATGAAAGTTCTCAAACATTACACGAAAATAGATGATATTATTCTTGGATTATTGGACAAGTACCAAAATAAAATGGAAATGAAAACAAAAGCTCTATGCCTGTTTCTGTATGTGTTCAATCAGCTAACACTAGACTAGGCTGGTTAATAAAATTGGAAAAGGGCCAGGCTACCAGGCTTGTTAGCCCAATTATAACTCTCTGCATATTCAATAAAAGAAGCCAAGATGACAGCAATACTGTCATAAATGTCATGTTCAATTCTTGTAAGATTTTCCATTGTCAGCACACTCCAATTATAAGTCAATTGTAAAGTATACATTGCACAATACACAAAAGTGACTGAAAATTATCTTTAAAATGCAATTTAAATGTTCTTTTTAAAAATGAAATTATATGAAATAAAGGTACCTTGACCAGAGAAAAGTTTTAGATATGAAATCAACATTTCTTCACCTTTAAAATAAAAGGAGCAAGTTATATCTATAATAGTTCTTCACACTATCTTTCAGAGGTGATTAGTTATAATTTTAAATTTGTGTATGGCAATAATTATAATAATAATAATGTAAAAATGTATGCATAAATTTTTTGAAAAATCATTTGATTAAGAAGAGACTCACCATAGCTATTTACAACTGAATATTGAATACTTATTGAATATTAGTTATTACATTAATAAGGTTTATCTCTAAAACTTACAAAACAATCAATTAAAAGTAAAAATGCAATTAATTGATTTTGTTTCAACTTTGGTTAATTATTCTCATTGATTTAAGCATATGTCTGGCTGTTTGGAAGAGGTATCCCTGTTTAACTAACAAATTTTCAAATAATTAGGGAGTTGAAAACACAGTTTCTCAATGTGCAAAGTACAGAGCCTATAATTAGGGCATAGGAGAGTTCTCAGGGGAGACGAGATAAGTTTTACCTACCTGAAAATTGCATGACTGAGTCACATTTTCCCCTACTCTTTTACTTCTTACTTCTTGTTTTTAAGATTCACTGTCATAATAAAATGATGCTAAATTAGTATTTTTAATATATGGGTAATGTAGAACATACTAGATTTGTGGCTGCACTTAGAATTATTTGCTGAAAAAGTTATTTAGCAGTAAAATATTTAATAATGATCAAAAATGTTACTAGTAATTATTTAGAGAGTGCCCATGCTAAAGAATTGTGGATATTTTTATTTTAAGATTATATAGCACTTTATGAAGGTATTTTGGTATTTTATCCTACAGGGTTTTTTTTTTGTTTGTTTTGTTTTTGTTTTTGTTTTTTAAATTCTTCCTTCCATGAGCAAATTTATAGATAAGGGGCCACTGTTTCTTTAAGGGGAAACTAAACTTTGAAAGTACTTATAATATATATAGCAAGAAGACTCTTGACATATATTCAGGTATATCAGATGTTGCATTTGTCCAAAATTTATTTGCAATGAAGCAAAATAAACCAATTTTTAAAAATGCCACTGGTGAATTCTGTATTATATGCATATGAAGAAAATTACTCTTAGAGTACACCGTAAAAAATATAAAAATAAAAGAGATTAGCATTGCTACTTCCCAGAGACAAACAATGAAAACCAAGAGAAACAAAAGCTTGCAACAATGTGGCCCAGAGAGGTTAAGTGACTTTGCTGAGATCACAAAGCTATCCAGTAGCAAAGTTTCTACTAGAACCTAGGCTTCTGAGCATTTCTGCATGTCATCTGTTTACACCACCATGATGGATGAAGATAAATATATTTAAAACCAGTAAATCAAATATAATATATAATATAGCATCATAATGCTAATCAAGATCAGGTGAGTTTAATTCTTTTTTACAAAGAAGCAAGTCATACTGATTTGAAAAGAAATACTACTAACCATAATTTTTCAGATACCTACCAAGTTATTACAAACTTCAAGACATAGAAATTAAAGTAATTGCATTGCAGGGCCAAATAAATGTCAACATTTCCTCTTTTATGTATTAATTTTCCAATTACCCAAAGACAGAGTTCAACAGACTCACCAATTATGTGAGACTTCTTAAAAATAGCATCTCTTTTGGCTATCAACTAACCTCAACTAACCACTAGAATTTTCTTCTTAGTCTTAATAGAATTTGGAAGATCTGAAAAAAATGTGACTTTGTCTTATTTCTTCACTAGCTTTTCTTTGTTAAAAAGCAAGTTTTTCACTAGGAAAAAAAAGTATTAAAATGATATTTAAAATGTTTAGAAAGCAACATTTCCTATGGTAGTTATAACCCAGAGTAACAAAATATTTGATGAGCAGGAAATTATCTTCATAGAAATATTCATGCTAATAATTAAAGAAGAAATAATAGAATTAGAAAATCACCATACTTCAATGCCTTTGAAGTTGTTATCCTTAGGCTGTAATCACCTTTCCTGCTAAAATGATTAAAAGGGAGACAACCAGTAATTATGTTCCTCTTCATGGACAGACACACAGCCACCTAAGGGGTACTTTTGCCCAAATAATCGAACATTGATGCGATCATTCCTCCACATTGAACCTCCCAAAGTCAAGAAACATGGGAGACAGAGAAATATGTGAAGCGGAACTCCATTGATGCAACTAGTCAAATCTAGAATGTAGGTGAACACATGACAAACAGTTTTGGCATTTGGTTCCTTTAGTAAATAAATTTCAAGGGAGAAAAACATCAATTGGAGAGGGAATCTAAGAGACATATCAAACAAGTGTAAACTACTTTGGCTTTGGATTTTAGCAATGACTCTATCACAATGTTAAGAAATTATTGTTAATATTTAGGTGGACAATTGTATTGTGCTTTTGCTTTCTTTTAAGTCATATCTTTCAGAAATATATAAATATATATTTTTACAAAAATGGTATGTTTTAGATTTGTATCAAAATAATTCAGGGTGTTTATTATGTTTTCTCTCTATTTTTTATATTTGAAATTTCCTACAATAAAAAAACTTGGAAATATTTTAGTCAATTACAAAACTAGACTTATTTCTCTATTAAATATTACCATTTCTTAATGCCACTTTTCCTACGATATTAGTATATCTTATATTTTATATAAAACAGCACAATGTTGGTTTTTATATAAGTGAGATCAATTTTATCATTTGAGTAAATGATCTGTAGTATGCCAGGCAAATGGGTGTCACTGAAATAACTACAGTTCATGAAATTCCATTTGAAAATGTGAGATATTAGTAATCTCCTCTATGAAATAACCATTTTAATTTTTAGAGAAATGAAATAGAAGTTTATTTTAATTTCCTAACTACTTTACCTACTATTTATTTTGTGACTTAAGAAATTTATGTAATTATTCCTTTTCCATATTTCCTCACTCTGTAATTCTTGAATTACTTTTTGTAAACAAAATAAATATTAGTTTATTTTTCTCTATACTGTTTCTATGCTTTATGCACTGATATTTTACATATAAAATTTTTAAATTACCTTACTCTATATTTATTCCTTTTGCTTTCAAGAATCTCTTTAAACTTTGAGTCACTACCAATTTTAAAATCCTTTTTTCCTTGGGCTATATTCCACACTTCCCTGTAGGCTTATGCCTTTGGATCCAACAGGTGGAAGGTGAGATCTTCAAGGCTTTGTCAAATATTTAAGACTCAAACTCATGCCTCTAGAAGAAATTATAAAATAAAATTATAAAATAGAAATTTCATAATCTATCATTATGAAAGCCTTGAGACACTATAGGAAAAAAAATGTATCTCAATAAATAAAGTGCATGGACATCCTTTGAAGTAATACTGCATGTGTGTGTGACTAATCTAAATGTTACTTTAGAAATATCCGTAATATATAACTGGAAACAAAGAAAGCATTGGAGATTAATCTTGTTCTATATTATTCCCCAGATCCTGTTTCAGTGGCTACTTCTGTGGGATGAATTTAATATACATACTTTAGAATGTGTTATCAATTCTATGAACACTAGTAGATTTGAGAAATGCTTTATAAACAAATACTTAGAAAACTAATTTTCATAATTCAAAATCAGTGAGATTGGTCACAATTCTTATTTTCTAGATGTTTTCAATTTTATCTACTAAACTATTTTCTAATTAGAAATTCTATGCTCACTAATTTATTTTAAAATATATTCTGCTCTTTCATGAATTTAAACATATCCAAAGTAAATAATGCTTTTATGCTTATAATTAGTACTGGTAAAACAGAAATTAAATTTTATATGTTTGAGTATTTTTTGAGCCACCAAACTTTTCCAATTATCATATAGAACCAACAGTGGGAAGGTGTTTACTAAAAGGAGTTCACATCCCATGACAAGAAGGTAATATATGAAAAATCATAGGCTATAAACAGTCTGTCTCTGTCACATATAATGCCTCAGAATATAGTATTATATAAACATTACATACAAGCATAGGTGAAGAGTAATGACAGATGGTGGGACAAGGGGCAAAAAGAGGGTCAAATTAAACTAAGTAAAAACAATCATTTAATAGAAGTAGTCAATTATTTTCACATGTGCTTAATTTTGGGGAGATAAAACAAAATAGGGATGTGAAACTCAGAACCATGTGGTGATTTGGCCTGTAGCATTCAAGCAAACAGTCATGAAGCACACATAAACTCAGTGTTCCCTAACTCCTAATTACTAGATAATGGGTTAATTCTGGAAAAGCTGTGCAAATGGAGAATGTGGTTAGGAATAACTTAAGGGAGTCTGATCTACTTCAGCATGATTTCAGGTAACTTGCTCCATTCCAAGGGGATCCAAAGAGCAATCGTTCTAGTGTTGCTGGAAAGTTTTAGCTCCCCCATGGGAGGCATCTGGGCAAGAACTGCTTTGTTTTGCCCTCCAGAGGCTCACCCCAAGAGGAATCATAGCAAGGTGAAGACCCGCCAGAATATTATACATCAGCATATGTATCAAATTCCCTCCATTGCTGCTTATTAACCTCATACTTCAGAGGGGGTCATGTTTCCCAAAAGTGGTTCAACTACATCAAAAGGGTTCAGGTCCAGAATATACCCAGATAACACATATTCAGTATTTAAGGCATTCTAATTTAAAGAACATTGATGCCTGTTTATTTTATACAACTTCTATTGAAAAAAAATATGGAAATAGAATGCAGGATATATGATCATTTACATATGTTGTTTTCAAATTTTTTAGATATTTTCTCCAGTAGCTTTTACTGTAATGTAGTATAATTAAGGTTGTCTGACTCATAGATGCTGTTTTACTTGCACTCTTAAGTGACAGTAGAATAAATCATGTTACTAATTCAATTGTAATTAGGTGGATAAGTACTGGACTGTTGATATTTTGGTTCCAGTGGGTAATTGATTATGGAAGACATCAGAGGGCTGTGTAGCTCTATGTGTCAATCGGTATTATTATTTTCAAATGATAACTTCACTACGTCAAACTGAAAATCATTTATTCACATAAGGAAGATTCTGTTATGGACTGAATTGTGTACCTTAAAAAGATATGCTCAGAGGAGACTGGGAAGATGGCAGCATAGAGAGGAGTGGAAACTAAGTAGTCCCCCAGGAACAACTAAAAAAAACCAGAAACAACCAGTAAATAATCCAGAATAACTGCGGGGGGGACAAACGAGACCATCCACTCATCATACACTAACCTAAATTGGGAGGAATGCCCGACAACACAGCATAAAATCTGTAAGTAAAACCTGCAGATCCAAGTCGTGAGGCCCCCTCCCCCATAGCCCAAGCTGCAAAGCCTCATGGTGCCAGAGAGAAGCTCTCTCCCAGTAAGCAAATATAGCTCAGCTGAGCTCCAACTGGGGTTTTAAGTAGCAAGTGTGAACTACCCACTAGAGGTACAAATTCCCAAAAAATAGACAGAGGCTTTGGGTGACAACTGACCTTGGAGAGCTGGAGGGTCACCTTGGACTAAGTCTGAAGGAGACTATCTGTTTCTTTTTCTGCTCAGTGGAGAAAGCCCCAGCCATTACAGTTCCCAGTGCTGTGACTCAAAGAAGGGTGGAGACAGCACAAGCAGAGAGTGAGACCATTTAAATGCTAATGACCTCCACCTGGGGGGTCTGTCTTCTCTAGGAGGAAAGGGGTGGGGCCCTTTCCATTCAGAACCAGACCCCAGAGCCTGGGGGAACCCGGCCATACCTCCACACCAGTCAAGAATTATAGGCTAACAGGCATCACCTGCTGTGCAGAAAAGCACAGTGACCTGAGGCATCACAGGGTGGAGCAATTTTCTAAGACACATCCTCAGGGAAACCAGATACTGAATATTTCTTCCCTCTGGGACCTGAGCTTGTTCTGGTCTGGGAAAACCTGACTGGGGTAACCAAGGAAACCATGCCTAGACAACAAAAAATTACAATCTACACTAAGAAAAACAAAGTTATGGCCCAGTCAAAGGAACAAGTGTACACTTCAACTGAGATACAGGAATTTAAACAACTAATGCTAAATCAACTCAAAAAGTTCAGAGAAGATATTGCAAAAGAGATAGAGGCTGTAAAGGAAACACTGGGCATATATACGGCAGAAATCAAAAGTTCAAAAAAACAACTAGTAGAATCTATGGAAATGAAAGGCACAACACAAGAGATGAAAGACACAATGGAAACATACAACAGCAGATCTCAAGAGGCAGAAGAAAACACTCAGGAAATGGAGAACAAAATACCTGAAAGCCTACACGCAAAGAAGTAGATGGAGAAAAGAATGAAAAAATAAGAGCAATGTCTCCGGGAATTTAAAGATAAAACAAAGTACAAGAATGTACGTATCATTGGTGTCCCAGAAGGAGGAGAGAAGGGAAAAGGGGCAGAAGCAATAATAGAGGAAATAATTAAGGAAAATTTCCCATCTCTTATGAAAGACGTAAGATTACAGATCCAAGAAGCTCAGCGTACTCCAAACAGAATAGACCTGAATAGGCCTATGCCAAGACACTTGATAATCAGATTATCAAATGTCAAAGACAAAGAGAGAATACTGAAAGCAGCAAGAGAAAAGCAATCCATCACATACAAAGGAAGCTTAATAAGACTATGTGCAGATCTCTCAGCAGAAACCATGGAGGCAAGAAGGAAGTAGTGTGATATATTTAAGATACTGAAAGAGGAAAATTGCCAACCAAGAATACTATATCCAGCAAAGCTGTCCTTCAAATATGAGGGAGAGCTCAAAATATTTTCTGACAAACAGACAGTGAGAGACTTTGTGAACAAGACACCTGCCCTACAGGAAATACTAAAGGGAGCACTACAGAGTGATAGGAGAAGAAAGGAGTACGTGGTTTGGAACACAATTTTGGGAGATGGTATCACAGCAATGTAAGTACACTGAAAAAGATAACTATGAATATGGTTGAGAGAGGAAGGTTGGGAACATGTGAGACACCAGAAGAAAGGAAGAAAGATAAAGACTGGGACTGTGTAACTTGGTGAAATCTAGAGTGTTCAACAATTTGATAAAATGTACAAATATGTTCTTTTACATGGGAGAACAAGCAAATGTCAACCTTGCATGGTGTTAGAAATGGGGAGGCATTGGGGGAGGGATGAAATCAAAGTAAACTAGAGACTGTAACTAACAGAATCATTGTATTATGCTTCCTTTAATGTAACAAAGGCAATATACCAAGGTAAATGCAGATAAGGGGAGGGGATAGGGGAGGCATGTTAGACAATTGACATTGGTGGTGTTGTCTGACTCTACTCTGCTTTGATTTAAGGTTATTTTTCCTTTTGCTTCTTCCTAGCTGTCATTTTTTTACTCTTTCTTTTGCCTCTCTACCTTCTTTGACTCTCCCTCCTGCCTTGTGGAAGAAATGTAGATGCCCTTTTACAGGTAGTGGTGAAGGTGGTGAACACATAAATATATGACCATACAGAGAATCATCGATTATTTACTTAGGATGGAATGCACCTTGTGTGAACAAAACCATATTAAAAAAAAAAGTGTTGATGACAAAACCTCAAAGGCAATATACTGAGTGAAATAAGCCACACACATAAAGACAAATATTGCAGGGTCTCACTGATAGGAATTAATTATAATATGTAAACTCATAGATATGAAATATAAGGTACCAAGATATAGGACGAGGCTTAAGAATGGGGAGTGGTTGCTTAGTATGAGCAGAATGTTCAATTAGGATGAACTGAAATGTTTGGAAATGAACAGGGGTGTTGGTAGCAAGATGTGAGAATAACTAACAGTGCCGAATGCTGCGAGAATGAGGTGGAAAGGGGAAGCTCAGAGTCATATATGTCACCAGAAGGAAAGTTGGAGATCAAAAGATGGGAATGCATCAAACTGAATCCTGCGGTGGGCAATGTCCATGATTAATTGTACAAATATTAGAAATCTCTTCCATGAACCAGAACAAATGTATGAGAACACAATTAGAAGTTAACAATAGAGGGGCATATAGGGAAGAAATATACACCTATTGCAAACTATATACTACAGTTAGTAGCATTTCAACATTTTTTCATAAATAGTAACAAATGTACAATACCAACACTATGAGTCAACAATTGAGGGGGGTTGGTTAGGGATATGAGAGGATCCGAGTTTCCCCTTCTTTTTTTCTTTTTTTATCTTTCACTTTATTTCTTGTCTGGAGTAATGAAAAGCTTCCAAAAATTGAACAAAAATTAAGTGTGGGTATGGATGCACAGCTGTATGAGAATACCCAGGGGCAAGTGATTGTACGCTTTGGACCTTTGGATAATTGTATGGTATCTGAACAATCCCAATAAAAATTAAAAAAAAAAAAAAATGCTCAAGTCCTAACCCTTGAATTTAAATCCTAATCCTTGAATTTGTGAACTTGACCCTATTTGGAAAAAGGATTTTTGCAGGTGTTATTAATTAAGATAAGGCCAAACTGGATTAAGGTAATCCCAAATCTAATATGACTGGTGTCCTTATAAGAAGATGACATTGGACACAGACAGAGATACAGTTGAGAATGCCTTGTAATGAATAAAGTACAAGGACACCCTGAACTTCCAGGGCGCCGTCATCAGAAGCCAGGTAAGAAGAAGCATGGAACAGATTCGCCCCTGCAGCTTTAAGAGGAAGCAGGGCCCTGCAGAGAAAACTTGATTTCAGACTTTTAGTCTCCAAAACAGTGAGAAAATAAATTTCTGTTGTTTTAAGCCACCCAGTATCTAATACATTATTAAAGCTGCCCAAGGAAACTAAGCACCTTCCTTTACAGATAATATTCCACACTAAATTTGTGGAGGTGATATTAGTGAATCTCTCAATTAAAAAATAATAATAAGTTAATGATTTTATTTTTGTTTCTTTGTTTTTTAGGTTTTTATATCTATTATTTTATAGCGTTCACAAAGAAATTCTGTGAGGCCAGATCCTGTTTATTTCCAATTGTACGTGTGGAACATGAAGACTCAGGAACTGTAAGAGTTTCACTCAGAACTACACAGCGACTCTGCAAAGATGTTGAGAAGGTTCTAAGTCTTCCAAACCCCTTTTCCCTTACACCATACCTCCTGAATTATAGTAACCATGTACTGGTGCATCTTATTTGTGGAGCAGTAATCCATCTAACGATGAAAAAACTTCTGTGTCATCAGGCTCTTTTTCATCATTTTACAAATCCATTTTTATATATGTATTAATAAGCGTTGAGAAATCCAAACAGTTTACAGGAAAATATATTTTAGAGAGAAAGGAAAATACAGTCAGTTCTCAGTGTTTTTAAATAGTCAAACTACAGCTAAATTTATTTGTGTTGTTTGCATTTGAATCTACTTTTAAGCCTAAAATCCCACTTGGGTGGATTTCAGAGAATTAGAATCTTCGTAATTAGAAGGTATCATTAAAGTTTATCTGGTCTAACCTTCCTCCCAGGGTTGATTATCAAATACTGTGATCTCTAAATAAACTGGCAAAAGCAGCTATTTCACAACATAAACTCTGTTTACTAATTTTAAAACTCTGAAGCATTACTTTAAAAATTCAAATGAGAAAATTACAATTGGGCATTCCTACTCACTGTCTGAAAACCAGGTCTGAACATGAGTCATTCCCCTGTGTCAGTCGAAAGCCATTCAAAGACATCTAAATTAAGGAGAACTTTTTTTCCTAAATTTCATTCCAATATTTAACGTCTCACAATTCTTAAGATGTGGAAATAATTTTGAAGTTATAGTTTTATTATATAAACAGGAAACAATATAAAAAATATCCAATGTTCCATTTAGGAGGTATAAGTTGAGGGTAATTCAAAGTAAGATGAACCAACAGCCATTCATTGAACATGCATGTTACTCTGGGACAAACAGTTCAAATAAGGCAAGATTCCTGTGCTCAGGGATCTTACTTTCTAGAAAGGGAAAGAAAGATGCAAAACAGTATTTAAAATAGAACATATGAGTAAAACTAAGCCTACGTTAATAGCATTGAGAGCACATCTTAGAAAGATCAATTCACCAGTTAAGGCTGGATGGAGGTGTGCAGCAAGAGAGGTCTTTCCAGGCAGCGGCAGCAGTACAAAGGCACAGAGGAAAGGAGGATCATGGTGTTGGAGTAGAGGGAGGGTGGCTTTTGGCTTGCTCCACTATGGAGCTGGAATAGAAAATGTTCATTCTGTAGATGTGCTGTATGTACGGTGATTGATAATCAATATGAAATACTCCCAATTATGCTCATTCCACTTTCTTTTCCAAGTGATTTAATGGTGCAGAAGTAAGGAAGGGATGGGCATCAAATTCCATTTTCTAAGACCTAAGAGATTAACTTGCTGGGGTACTCAGATAACACCATTACATGCTATAGAACACTCATATTTAAAGGAAGTGTTCCTAGGCAGACAACCACTTAGAGCTTACTTTGAATCTGGCAACACAACTATGACTACTCCTCCTTAAAACCTCATAAAACCTCCTCTTCAAAGAGATTTATGAATAATGTGAACTAAATAATTCATGGGATTGCAGATGCCAGTCCAAATAGCCTCTTCTTTTTCAAGGTTTCAGTTTGTAGAACTGTGATCAAAAGCCTTCATCAGTCATGATAGTCGCATTTGTGCTCACTCCAAACAAACCATATTTGCATTTGAATGTTTTTCATTGAAATGAGATATATAATATGCCAGCCAAGGCCTAACTAAAAGGCATTTTATGCCATTTAAATCAGTCAAATTAAAGGCCGAATGCAACCTAAAAGATCTACTCTCAGAACAGTAATTTGACACATCATAAATAAGAACCATTTTTTTGTTAGCGTAGGTTCAGCACTTGTCAAAAAATTGTACACAGCCATATTAACAAAGTGCCGCCTCTTAGGGACAAATAAAGTATAAGGAAAACCTTGTATGTGAAGCAACAGAACACAAAAAGAGGGGAATGTTGTGTCACTAGTTAAAGGTTAACATTTTTCACTGACATTTACAGAAAAGCACAGGTAACTTTTTAACTTGCTTAAATGCCAACAGATTTTGTCAACGATCACTTTTTTTTTTGTTTAAAATTTAAACCAAAATTTATATTTAGGTAACAGGTAAGTATACTGATTGACATTTAGCTTAGAAACAGTGGCTTTAACTCATCAAATAAATTCTTAGTTTTGGGAGAGCAAGTACTAGAAACATTGGTGAAATTATAAACTTAAAAAAGCCAAAACTGAGTTGAAAAATATCAAATTTTTGGAACAGCTATACTACTTTTTTAAAGACCCAGATGATATGGGGACCTAAATTCTTACTAAAATTATGAGCAGATTTTATGACTAAGTTTCTAGTCCTCATTGACTAAAAGAAATTATCATGGGATTAAAAATGTTGAGAGATTTTATCTTAAAAGGGATAATTGCATTAGGCAAAAGGCTAAAATCAAAAGGCTAAACAGTTGTATAGAAAATCAGAAGCAAACAAAAAATAAAACAGAATTCCCATTAACCTGACGTTTCCCACACATTCAACTGTATTTTTTTTTTTTTTAATTTCCCAATATGTAACCTCTGTGTATATTTTGGATAGATCTATTCAATCTTCCAATCAATGAACATGAAATTTATTGTCACTTGAGTGTCCTCAATAACATGTAGAAAAACTCTATAAGATTGCACTTTCACAATGCAATGTCTCCATGATGGTTGTGAAAGATAACTTTATTTCTTTTTATATCTACATCCTTCCTATGTTCTAAAAAGATTTGAAATGCTTACAGTATAGGAAATATATGACACCACAGACACGGAACTGAAAAGTAACAGATAGCAGCATTCATATCCTGTTCGAATGCCTCATTCCCCTGCTACAATTGACAGGAGGCCTAAAGGTTTAAGAAATTATTTTTCTAACTCCTCCTTTTGTAAAATAGAAAAACTTTAAAAAAAAACCCTTCACATCTGGTATTGGGGACTCTTATGATACATTTCACACAGTGGGGAGCATTAGCATGTAAAGGGGAAATCTGGATTACTGATATTATAAATCTAATTCTATTCAAGTACATGTTGCTAGAGAGATTAATGTAAGAATAAAGGTAATCTTGTTCTTTAAAAGGTAAATCATACTTTCCTGAAAATGCTAAAATAAGGAACCAGTACTTGATAGAAATGTTGGGAAAGTATATAGGTTAGGGTATCTCTAAGAGACAAAGTTAAAATGTTTTTACATCTCTACATACCATTCAATTTATCTAGAAATTGAAAAATGCACCTTTCTGATTTCAGAAAGAGGAATTTTTCACTGTGGAAGTTTTTTTCAGGTCAAGAAAAAGAATTAGGTAATAAAATTATTAAACAACAAAATAATATGGGAATATAATACAGATAAAATGTTACCTTTATGTAAATTTCCCATCTAATTCAACTATATTTTTCATGCTTATCTTACAAATAAACTCTACAATGATATGGTTTTTCAAGATTTTTGCATTTTAGTGATGCAAGAAAATAAAGACCTTCTATAGAAGGAAATTTATTGTTATTTTGTCATTTTTGTGGTAGGTATTTAATAAAGCAATATGTATATGGTAATTAAATATGAGCATGTGTGTATAACTGTACTTGTATAAGTACCCATGCATATGCATATGCACAACTATACCTATGCCCTTCTAAAAATGAATCTCTCTCAGAAAACATTGGATATGACAATTAGCTAAATCAATTTTCTTTGTTCTGATTTAACACATAATGTAATAAATTTTAATAGGTTTCAAGTTTTCATCATGAAAAAGATAAATAAGTGAAGCTTTACATGATGACCTAGATTTTCTTCTCTCCCTATACCAACTTGCAAATTGCTTATTCAGTTGTTGAGAAATGTATATGTTCTTCATGTTGCAGTAATAGATGTCATCAATTCTGAAGCAGATGCATTCACATGTAAATAATCATCATAAACAAGTCAATATAGGAAAAAATGTCTAATATGCTAGGGAAATTAGGGCAATTCTGATGCTAAGGTACCAGCTTTATAGGAAAAAAACAAGGAATGGCTTGTGGCAGAAGAATACAATATATCAGTGGGAATGTGAATGCTAATGAAAGGAAGCCAAGGAATGGGGATATAGAAACGTATATTGCAAGCAGACACTGATGAGGGCAGATGTAGAAAAATGATTATCAACTTTAGACCCCTAGAGCAACATGAATGAAATCACATCCTTGTGTTCTGGGAAATAAAACAGGCAACTTGGATAGAAATAAACAGAGGCTTTAATTATCTAAAAGTAAATTGGGAGCAACCCATGATAATACTGAAGTGAGGTTATTATAGAATACAATGTGGAGTTAATTCAGAAATCAGTTTGTTCAAAAACATCAACAGCTGGGTTTAATAATAGATACAATGAATCAGAAATGAATAAAACCTTGAAATGGAAGATTATCTTAGCAACTCTAATCATATTATTAGATTTACTAACAAAAATAAAATGACAAAGAATATATAAAAAGAAGTTATGTGTGAACATAGTTTTAAGAAATATTTTTAAGAGATAGAACTGAGGTCATACGAATAGTTAATACATGTAACTCACTGACACTTTTTTCTAGGTTTTGTGCCACAATGAGCAAATTGTATGAATTAGAAAGGATTCAGTATAAGTAATCAAAGATCAAATGTGAGGGGAAAAATCTCTATGTAATTGTAGAATAAATTTTTCAGAATGTAAATTAGACTGCAATTAGCTTCTTTTTTCTTAGGCCTTTTGAATGTGAGGTTTTGGGGGTGAGTTTCTGGACATCTCATCCTGTTAACAAATATTTAATGAGCCAAGCTCAAAAAAGGCATGATGCTCTGTGGAGCAAGGTCTAGTTAAATGTCTCCACATGTTTGGCTCAAAAGAACCTATAATGAAGTACTCACAAAGCTTATAATTGGCTGACTTCGTGTACATTTATTGCAAATTAAGAATCTTCATGGGAACAATGGAAATGCAGGAGCAGGCTTTGCCAGATAGTTTATTTACTTTTATCAGAATTGTCTATACAGTGTCTGTTGTCATGTTTGTGGACTCCATCTAGTCACTGCAAGCTTTCAATGCCAGGATATGAACACTTACTGGGTGCATTGCTTACTGATGTGAACTTGAGCAAATTATGTAATCTCTCCATGTGGCACATTCTTCATCTCTTATATGAGATGATAGCAATAGTACCTGTTTTAGTTTCCTGGATGCTGAAATAAATACTATGTAATGGTGTTTAGTTTCTACGGCTGCTCAAGCAAATATCATGAAATGGGTTGGATCAAACAATGGGAATTTATTCACTCATTGTATTGAGGCTACAAGAACATGAAAATCAAGATGTCATGAAGGTGATGCTTTCTTCCTGAGGACTGGGTTTCTGGGGCTGGCTACCAGCAATCATTGGTCCCTAGCTTGTCACATGGCAAGACACGTGGGGGCTCTCCTGGCCTCTTTGTTCTCTTCTGTGTTCCAGTGAATTTCAGCTTCTTGCTTCTTTTGCTTTCTTTTTCTCTCTCTGTCTGAATTTCATTCCACTTATAAAGGACTCCAGTAATAGCATTAAGATCCATCCTGATTGGGCCAGGCCACACCTTAACTGAAATAGCCTCATCAAAAGGTCCTTCTTACAATGGCTTTACACCCACAGGAATGGATTAGAGTTAACAACATGTTTTACTGGGGTACATACAGTTGGAAACCACCACACTCCACTCTCTTGCTCCCAAAAAGACATGCTTTTTCTACACACACAATAGATTCATTCCATCCATCACAGCGTCCCAAAAGCCTTAAGTCATCTCAGAAACAATTCTAAGTCTCATCAAAATTGGTTATGGGTGAGGTCTGTTCTGGGGCACAATTCCCCTCCGTCTGTAGACCTGTGAGACCTAGAGAACAAATTATGTGCTTCCAATATACAATGGAGGGACAGCCATAGGATAAACTTTTCCATTCCAGAAGGAAGTAAATGGAAAGAAAACAGGGGTCACAGGATCCAAACAATGCCAAAACCCAGCAGAGCAATCCCCATTAGATTTCAATATCTGAGAGTCATCTATAAATCATATTTTGTCCTCTGGCCTGATGACAAGCAAGCACAGTGGCCATGCTCTCTCTGAACATTAGGATGAAGGCTTCATCCTTATTGAGTATCAGATGGTAGCCGGAGCTCTGCAAACCCCACAAAGCCTGGGGCATTGGTCCCACCTTTTCCAAGCACTGGGCTTGCAGCCAGGCTCTCTATGAATGTTGGGGAACAGTCCCCTCCATTTCCAAGCATTGGAGTGACAGCACTCTTCCTGAACAACAAGATATGAGGCCTGCCCTCTCCAGGGCAAGACTCTCCAGGGAAGACTTGCCCTTTTTACACCCATGGTGGGCACACTCTTTTGGTCCGAGGAGATATGTTCATTCTAGACTTTGGCTTCCAAGTCATTCTTCCTTCGATTTGTCCCTTAACTTTAGCTTCAACTATCTATCAGAACCCTGTTAGCTACATCTCACATAATTGTTTCATCTCCAAAATAGTGAAGTCTGAAGTCTTACCATATCTCAAAGGTTTACCTCTCCTTTCCACCTTCCATACAGATAATGCTTTACACATACTAGCTCTACCAGCTTTCCATTTGACCTGAATTCCCAGGGAAGACAAGTCACTGAGGTCCACACTAGACACAGAGTCATTCTGTGATTCTATCCATAGCTAATTTATCAATTCTGACCCAGAGAAAACTACTCCTTTCTGTATTTCTTCTCCCATGGTGGAAAATCACAAAGCAACCAGCTCTAATCAGCTGTCTATTGCTTTTCCCTTTGTATCATTCTTCAGTGACCCCCAGCAGGAAATTTCAAAGTCATCCTTGTCTTCCTTTTTCCCCCAGATCCAGTCTGTAGCCAAAATGCTTATTTTCCAATTATTTTTCACAGCCTGCTCTGTGTTTCCATTCCTGTTGTCCCCACCCTACCAAGCTTCTCAAGATTTCATAAATGACTTTTTACTTGTATTTTATATGGGTCCCCTGGGGAAAGGTTCATGACTTATTCACCTTCATATTCTCCATAGGCTCTGCCATTAAGCACAGTGTGATTTTATTAACTCTTCTTACACCTTTATAATTGCCTCATAAATGTTCTACTCATTTCCAGTACACTTTTTATCAATTCTTTACCATACATCTTTAGCAATTCCTAAACTACAGCTTGAAACATGTCAAAGCCTACAACTTCTTATTTTCAATATTAAATGCATATTATTTCCCAATCTGGAGTCAACTGGTTTTTGCATATCTATTTATTCTATCCCTGAACAACTACTGATAACCTCTGCTCCAGCCAATACCGTCTTACTATCCTGAACTTCATCTTATCTGGCTTGTATGTTGTCAACATCCCCACCTCATTTTTTATTTAAATGTTACATGCATGCATACATATATGTGTATATACACATACATATTACATATAAATATGAAATGTTTCTGAGCAGTATTTTCAATTCCATTGTTCTTGTATTGGTGACCAAAGTTTTATTACTTTTACCTTTGTAATATTTTTCAAAAAACCTTTATTGAAATATAAATGACATACAATAAACTACATACATTTAAAATATACAGTTTGATCCCTCCCTGACTGCTTCTACTTCCAGCCCCAAGAACAACTGATCTTCTTTCTGTCATTGTAGGTTAGTGTGCATTTTTCAGAATTTTATAGATGCAATCTGTATTAGTTAGGGTTCTCTAGGGAAACAGAATCAATAAGAGATATCTATAAATATAAGATTTATAAAAGTGTCTCACACAACTGTGGGGATGCATGAGTCCAAATTCCATAGGGCAGGCAGCAAACTGGCAACTCCAATGAAAATGTTTGATGAACTCCTCAGGCAGCAAATTGGTAACTTCAATGAACGTGTTCAATGAACTCCTCAGGAAATGAACTGGCAACTTCAATGAACTTCTCAGGAAATGCTTCACTGGTTAGCTGAAGAAGAAGTGAAGGTCCTCTATCTGTCTCGCCTGAAAGTCCTTCAACTGATTGGATTAAATCCAGCTGATTGCATTCTCTCATTGTGGAAGACATGCCTTTCATTGATGAATTTGATGTAATCAGTCATAGCTGCAGCCAACTGACTGATGATTTAATAAACAAGCCTTCTGGTTTGTTAACCAGACACAAATATCCTTGCAGTAACGGTTAGGCCAGTGCTTGCTTGACCAGAAACCTGGGTACCATCACCTGGTCAAGTTGACACATGAACCTAACCATCACACAATCATATAATAGGTACTTCTTTTACCTGGCTCTTTGACCCAACATAATAATTTTGAGATTCATCCATGCTGTTACGAATGTTGATTGCTCATACTTTTTTATTCCTTAGTAGTATTCCACTGTATGGTAAACCACAATCTGTTCATCCATTTACTTCCTGATGCATGTATGGATTATTTCTCATCCTTCACTACTAAAAGTAATGTTACCATGAACATTCATGTACAAGTCTTTGTCTGAACATACACTTTCATTTCCCTTGAGTACATACCTGGGAGATGATTGACTGAGTTCTATGGTAGGGATATGTTTAATTTTTAAGCAACTCTGCAACACTGTGTCAAATTGGTTATACCATATATATTTCCAGCAGTAGTTTATGAGTTCCTGTTTCTCAGCTTCCTGAAACAGAATACATTCAGCCTGTTTTATTTAAGATACTCTAATTGGTTTATAGTGGTATTTCATTATAGTTTCAATTTTCTTTTCCCTAGTGACTAATGGCATGAAGCATTTATTCATGTGCTCCTTGGTATCTTTACACCTTCTTTGGTGAACTGCCTGTTGAAAGCTTTCACATATTTTTAAAAATAGGATGTGTATTATTGAGTTGGAAAGTCCTTTAAATGTTATAGATATAAGTCCTTCATCAAATCGGGTTTGAATATATTTTATCTTAGTCAGTGGCTGCCTTTTTATTTTCTTAAAAATATCTTTTGGGAAGCAGAAGCTTGTAGTTCTTATGAAACTAAATATATTGCTTTACTTTTTCCTTCCAATGTTGGTGCAATTTTGTATGTTGTATATAAGAAATCCTTGCCTAATCCAAGGTCACAAACTTGTTCTTTAATGTATTTTCCTAGAAAGTTCATAGTTTTCAGTTTTACATTTAAGTTTTTATCTGGTTTGTGTTAAACTTTTATATTGTGTGAAGTATCAATTTGTCTTTCTTTTCTTTTCTCCCTTCCCTTCCCTTCCCTTTCCATATGGATATCCAGTCGTTCTTGCCTCATTTGGTAAAAAGACTATCATTTCCACCATTGCTGAAAATCAATTGACCATATATTTGCTGGTTTATTTCTGGATCTTCTATTCTATTCCATTGATCTATTTCTGTCAATATTGTATCAACTTGATTATTTTGAAGTCAGGTAGTGTAATCCTCCAAGATTATTGCTATATGTTTTAATATGTTTTTATATTTGTTAACTTTAAACTCCTCACCCCATTACTTTTTTTTTTTAATTTTTTTAAAATTTTATTTTGAAATAAATTCAAAGTTACAGGAACAGTTGCAAAAACAATACAAACCCCATACACAGAACTCCACAACACCCTGACCCCCTTCCCCTGATACCCCGATCCACCAACTTTAGCATCCTGCCACACCACCATTTCTTTCTTTCCCTCCCTCCCTATCTATCATCCATCATCTATTGCTGTCTTCTGAACATATGAGAGCTAGCTGCACACATCCTTGAACAAACACTATAATTCACATATACAATTCCCATGAACAAGAATATTCTTTTATGCAATCCCATTAAGCGCAGCTAAGAAGTTCAAGAAATTCAACATTGATACAAAGCTTACATTGTATATTTCCTTTTTTTTTTTTTCCTTATGTCTCAACTGTGTCCCTTTAAGCCTCCTCTCCTCCATCCTCAGATCCCATCCAAGATCATCCTTGGCATTTAATTGTCATCTATTTAGCTGTCTTTTTTTTTCTTTTTTCAGTTGTGGAAACATACATACCGCCTAAATCTTCCCATTCCACCCCCTCCCTAGCATTCCATTAGTGGGATTAATCATATTTAGAATGTTGTAATATGTTGTGATGCTATCACCTTCCCACCTTCCATTACTAGAAATTTCCCTTCACCTCAAACAGTAACTTTATACTCATTTCTTAACTCCCCATTGCCCCTTCCCCCACTTCTCATAACCCATGCTCTACTTTTCATCTCTATGGTCACATTCTCTGATACTTTCTTTGTGTTTACTGTGGGGCTTAAACTTAACCTCTTAAATCCATAGCAATCTTGTTTTTCTTTGATACCAACTTAACTTCAATAGGACATGTAAACTATGTTCCTATACTCTTCCATTCCCCCACTTTTATACAGTTCCTGTCAAAAATTACATATTTTACACTGAGTCCAAAACCACTGACTTGTCATTAGAGTTTGTGTATTTTATATCATGTAGGAAGTAAATAGTGGAGTTACAATTCAAAAATTATTGACTTCTATTTGTATTCCATTGTGGTCAGAGAATGTGCTTTGAATATATTCAATTGTTTTTTTTTTGTTTGTTTGTTTTTTGTTTTTGTTTTGTTTTTTCAATTTCTTGAGGCTTGTTTTATGTCCCAGCATATGGTCTATTCTAGAGAAAGATCTGTGATCAGTAGAGAAAAATGTGCATCCTGGTGATTTGGGATGTAAGGTACTATGTATATCTGTTAAAATTCTCTATATCTCTCTCTCCTTTCTTTGTTTCTCTGTTGGTAGGGCTCCCTTTAGTATCTGAAGTAGGGCAGGTCTTTTATTAGCAAAATCTCACAGCATTTGTTTGTCTGTGAAAAATTTAAGCTCTCCCTCAAATTTGAAGGAGAGTTTTGCTGGATAAAGTATTCTTGGTTGGAAATTTTTCTCTCTCAGAATTTTAAATATGTCATGCCACTGCCTTCTTGCCTCCATGGTGGCTGCTGAGTAGTCGCTACTTAGTCTTATGTTGTTTCCTTTGTATGTGATGACTTGCTTTTCTCTTGCTGCTTTCAGAACTTGCTCCTTCTCTTCAGTATTTGACAGTCTGATCAGAATATGTCTTGAAGTGAGTTTATTTGGATTTATTCTCTTTGGAGTTCGCTGGGCATTTATGCTTTGTGTATTTATATTGTGTAGAAGGTTTGGGACGTTTTCCCCAACAATTTCTTTGAATACTCTTTCTAGACCTTTACCCTTTTCTTCCCCTTCTGGGACACCAATGAGTCTTAAATTTGTATGTCTTATTTTATCTATTGTATCCCTGAGATCCATTTAGATTTTTTTTATTTTTTTCTCCATTCTTTCTTTTGTTCTTTCATTTTCTGTTCTGTGGTCCTCTAGGACACTGAATCATTGTTCAACTTCCTCTAATCTTGTATTATGAGTATCCAGTCTTTTTAATTTGGCCAACAGTTTCTTTTATTTCCATAAGATCATCTATTTTTTTTATTTACTCCTGCAATTTCTTCTTAATGCTCTTCTAGGGTCTTCTTTATGTCTTTTATATCCTGTGCCATGTTCTTCTTTATGTCCTTTATATCCTGTGCCATGCTCTCATTCTGTGATTGTAGTACTTTAATTGTGCCAAGTGCTGTGTCGCTTCTTATATTTTAATTTGGGTGTTTAGGGTTGGGTTCTCCATATCGTCTGGTTTTATTGTATACTTTAAGATTTTCTGTTGTTTTTGGCCTGTTGGCATTTCCTTTGCTTGACAGGGTTCTTTCAAGTTATAAAAAATACAACTTGTGGGGCATGTGTCTGGGTGGTTTGGGAGGCAGGGCAGCTTTAATAATCAAACCTCTCAGGTGTTCCTGGAGATTCAAGGCTGTTGCAAGAGTCTAAGACTTCATTTCAGTTTTGCTCCAAATTTTCTCTGCTGCTGACCCACAAGTCGCCAGCATGGACGTAGCATCCCTGGGTTTTTTGAGTGGGCCCCCCTTCTCAGCTGTGATCTTCCAGGACCTCTGCTGAGGGAAGGCTGTGCTATGTCACAAGTGTGAGCCATCCCTCAGGGAAGCCCTGGGCCGCCGGGCTACACAGGGTCGCTCCCAGCCTGATGCAAAGATGGCTGAATGGGACGTCTCAACCACCCTCCCTTTTCACACAGCTCCGCCCTCCCAGCTCTGTGGCTCTAGGCTGTGGGTATGGCCCCAGGCAGGAGTGTCTCCAGCCTGCTGGGGAGCTGGTTGTGAGCAATGCAGTTTCTTTCTCTTTTTTGGCTCTCCCCTCTGCCCCCCTGGCCCTGAGGGAATCAGCAGCGGTCTATCCTCCATGCCAAACACCGAGAGGTTAGCACAGCCCGCTCCTGCTGTGCTTCCCTGCGCAGTTCTCACTGTCGTAACTGCAGACGTTCCTGGGTTTTTTATTTTGTTTTGTTTTGCTTTAAAAAGAACTAGTCCATCTCCAAACACCAACCCCCAGTTTCCCCACACCTCAGCGTGGCCGCGGGGCTTTCAACCAGCTTTCTCACTCATTTCAGAGTGCAGACTCCTGGTTTCACCAAGTACACGGTCCCTGTGGTTTTAGCAGACCTTGTCCAGCTGCTGCATTGCTGAAACTGGTGTTCTGGGTCACTTTCTGGTTTTTATCTAGTGTTTCTCATGGAGGTGTTTTTTTGCCCTGTCTCACATAGCCACCATCTTATGTTCTCCCCCATTACTTTCTATTAATGGATTATTTTTTGTTTAATTCATCTAGATGAATATTGTAATTATTTTGTCAATTGTATTTAAAGACAAATTAGAAAACTATTATTGAAATTAGTTGATAAGTTATTTGAGGCATAATTTATTTTAAGGTAACATCACTGTAATAAAGTGGGTTCTCAGCATCCATATACTATCTTACAATTGCTATTTACACCCCATTGTAACTAGAAATGCTCAAACCAAAAGTCCATGTTCAGGAGTGCTTCAGTTACACCAACTTATGTTCAGGATTGGATGATGGTGTGCAAGAGATGGAGAATGAGCAAGAGTGCAAGAGAAAATTTTAAGATGAAAGAGATAATCAAAATTTATTTAAAATGTTAGAGTTATAGAAATATAACCTTTCTTCTCACTGTTGAAAATGTGCTATTTTATGAGAAATCTTCACTGTTTGGCTGAGTCTGTGACATTAATTTTCCCAGTGAAAAAAGTTAAACTGAAAGAAAAATCATTCCACAATTCCTTGCACTCATCTGTCATTTTAGTTTGTAAATAAAAAAAATCATTGATTTTTTCTACAACTAAACATCTTCTAAGTGAACAAGTAAAGCATAAATGAAACTAATTAAGGCCTTGGCAAATAAACTCAATTAACTGCAGGTAGCTAATTAAAAAAAAAATTGGTTCTTCTACAATAACTGGTATTGTCTTTTTCTTACTTCCTTGTTATGGTCTCTTTGAAATGTTCTTTTATTGTATTTATTTTTTTATTTTTTTTATTTTTCATACAGTTGATTTAGGAAAAAAAAAGGTTAAAAAAAAAAAGGAAAAAAATATGCAGAGCCCCTTGAGGAGCTGGTGCAGAATGCAGGGGTATTGGCCTGCCCTACCTCGATGGTTGCTAACATGACCACAGACATAGGGGATTGGTGGTTTGATGGATTGAGCCCTCTACCATGGAATTTGCCCTTGGAAAGACTGTTGCTGCAAAGGAGAGGCTAGGCCTCCCTATAATTGTGCCTAGGAGCCTCCTCCCGAATGCCTCTTTGTTGCTCAGATGTGGCCCTCTTTCTCTAGCTAAGCCAACTTGAAAGGTGAAATCACTGCACTCCCCCCTACGTGGGATCAGACACCCAGGGGAGTGAATCTCCCTGGCAACATGGAATATGACTCCCGGGGAGGAATGTAGACCCGGCATCGTGGGACGGAGAACATCTTCTTGACCAAAAGAGGGATGTGAAAGGAAATGAAATAAGCTTCAGTGGCAGAGAGATTCCAAAAGGAGCTGAGAGGTCACTCTGGTGGGCACTCTTATGCACACTATAGACAACCCTTTTTAGTTCTAATGAATTGGGGTAGCTGGTGGTGGATACCTGAAACTATCAAACTACAACCCAGAACCCATGAATCTTGAAGACAATTGTATAAAAATGTGGCTTATGAGGGCGGACAGTGGGATTGGGGGGGGCATAGGGATCACACTCCCTTTTGTCTAGTTTGCGGATGGATGAGTGGAAAGGTGGGGGAAGGAAACAAACACACAAACAGACAAGGGCGCCCAGTGTTCTTTTTTACTTTAGTTGCTCCTTTTCACTTTAATTATTATTCTGGCTATTTTTGTGTGTGTGGTAATGAGGGTGTTGGGGATTGATTTTGGTAATGAATGTACAACTACGTAATGGTACTGTGAACAATCAAATGTACTATTTGTTTTGTATGACTGCGTGGTATGGGAATACATCTCAATAAAATGAATAATAAAAAAACATCATTGATTTTTTCTACAACTAAACATCTTCTAAGTGAACAAGTAAAGCATAAATGAAGCTAATTAAGGTCTTGGCAAATAAACTCAATTAACTGCAGCTAGCTAATTTAAAAAAAAAATTGGTTCTTCTACAATAACTGGTATGAATTTGTTGAGATATATTTTGTTTGCTATATAGTAACAATTCCTAACATTGTGTGTTATCATCTGATAATTTTCATCAAAATGCCTTTGTACATTGGTATTTATATTTTGATGAATTTTAGACTGTCCCTTAATATTTTACAAAAGGAGTAAATGGAGTCATTAAGCATTTTATAACTTCTTTTCTTTAATTATTTGACTCTTTAGATTTAGTCCCTTTTTACCATACAGGACTATCTAGATTATTTACTTAACTTCTTTCAGTAACCATAGATTTATCTATTCTATCCAAGTTTAAAATCAATCAGTAAACAAGCACAAGATGTATGGTTGTCAATACGCCTGGCAAATAATTCAGATTAGCTGCAATCAGTTTCTGAATGAATATCTACAGTATGCACTTTATTAAATCCCTTTCCTTTCATATTTGGTGGGAGGAATAGGGACATTCTGGCCATCATACACTATCTGCTACCTGGTGCCCATTTCACTCTGATAGCCACATGATTCCCTATGCTTCGTAACTGTTAGCTCCCTGTTAAATCAAGCTGAGGACCTCTGGCCTTTGAAGTTCTCCAAGTGGTTCTGTTGAAACAGCAGGAGAATTACGGATATCTAAGTCATCCAAATATTTCAATTTCACACCTCCACATTGATACACTGCCCTCTTGCTCTGAAATGTTTTCATAAGTGGAAGAAAATAAAACACATCAAATATTGTTTATTACTCATCCATAAAATGCATGCAGTTATTTCATTAAAAAAAGTTGAAAATTCCAAATGTCCTTTATTTCCTCTTGAGTTATATAAATGCTAACAAATATCCTATTTTAGATGAAGCAGAAATCCATTCTATCACATGCTTTCCCTTTGCTACAACTTTAATTACTTCTATTTAACCAGTATTATTATTTTTACTTCCATAATCTCTTTATTTTCTTTTGTTCCTGTGTCCCCTAAATTATATAAAGTTAAATTATATTATCAATAATTATGAAAACAATCTCAACAGCCAAATTAATTTTGTTTTACTTATTTTAACTATATTATTTTAAGTTCCTTAACTATAATTAATTTTAAATATTCTAGTGTATAAATAAGCAATCATAATTAATGAGGTTAACATTCTGTTGGCATATTAAATGTAATTAACAAATTTTTTTAAATTTTTAATACTATTGCAATTTGGTTGAGGGTTACTTAAAATAAATAGAAAATTTTAAGTAGATAGCTCCCTAATTAAAAATTTCTAAACCAAATTTTTGGTATCACATTAGATAACAAAAATACACAGAAATGATTTACAAAGATTTACTTAAAGACTGTAGTCCACAAACAATTTTTAAGATAAATATTGCTAGCCCCTAATACTAATCCTTCTTGGTATAGAAATCGATATTCATCATCAAAAATGTTGTCACCAGTCACATAAATCCTAAAGACATACATTGAAAATATATTTCTAAATATTTTATTGAAAATTTTGTCAACGTTTTAAGGAAATCAACCAGTGTTATCCTTTTAAAATTATATACAACTCAACTAAGATGGCAAATGTGCCGTTGGTTTTTGTTCAATATGCAGATAATTAATGTTGAAAGGAAGGGAGGGTAGATTGAGGTAAAATTAAAACCAAAACAAAATCAGTAATAATAAAACTCTAACTGCAGTTTTCCATGTTAGAAATAGAATTAAATGCCAAACAGAAGGATATAACTCCTCTGTAGTTGTGCATTTGTGCATTTGGGCTATAGTCAGCAGCTGCTTGTTCACTTTGTATATAAGAATGCATTTTTTTGAATGTTTAGAAAAGAACTTGGGCTTATGCCTTTAAGCAGAAAACAAATATTAACATTTGTTTCTATTTAAATCTTTACCGTCAAATAATATCATTTGGTTGCTTAAATTGAGGCTCCTTTTTACAGTTATTATTCCTTATCAGTAAGAGAAGATGTTCAACTTAAACAGTGCTTGTAAATTATTCTGTAAGATCACAGCTTTAATCTGTATTTTTATCCAAAAAAATAGCCAGCCACAAGCGGCTACAGTGTAGAGGTTAGTGATATCACAAAGAAGAATCTGAGAGGCCAAGTTGATGTTTATCTGGAGCCTGTGACCAATCTACCTTTTAGACCAACGTGTCTCAAACCTTGATGTACACACGAATCATTGCAGATCTTTTCAAAATACAAATTCTCATTCAGTAGGTCTGGAGCAAGGTTTAATTATGCATTTCTAGCAAGATTCCAGGTGTTGCTGATGCTGCTGGTTGGGGAGTCACTTTGGTTAGCAAGTTTCCAGACCATGCTTCACGTACGTAAGACTCCAGAACCCATTGTCTGAATGTCTTTGGCCCACCTCAGAGAACCCCCGGATTTGCCCACTGCTAACCCAATTGGAGCTGTCTTTAGGGGTATTGAGGTAACACTGACCTCAAACTGGGGTGCCCACACTTGTAAACAAAGACCCCCTTTCCATAAAATGGAGTCTGGAGTTGAAAAGGTATTGGATTGGGACCAACAGTCAACTCTATCTGCATCATAAGGTTAAGTGAAGAATTCAAAAGAATCCAAGAATTCTAAATTCTGACCTATCCTTCCAGGTGATTAAGGACATGTGTTTATCAAGGTCTGAGACTAGAACATATATTTTAATTAACAGCTTTTTTGCATGATTTATAAATTTAAGTATGAAAGACATATGATATGTGGACTTCCATTTGTTTTCTTAGAATTACTTTTTCTGGATACAGTTGGAGCAACATGGTATAATGTGATCACACCCCTTGGCAGGCCAGGCCTAAAATATGCAAGATCTGGAACAAGAGAACAAATGGAAGCTCACCTATCATAAGTCTGAATATTTAAAATTTATGGAGGATACCGCATAGCAACAGCACACAGACACATAAATACACAAAGAGACCTACTGATATGTTCACATATTGAATACTCGTAGTAATTACTTATTTAAAGAATTTATCCTCTAAGAGTCATATTGTAGGTGTGGGAGGGCAAAATAAGACAAAATAGGGTATCTGGATTCTACAAACTTGTCACTTTGTTTTATATACATGAAGATAGCAAGAATCCAGTTGTAGGTATAAAAAGAGTTTTCTTACTGGCATCAGGGCTGGTTCATTATTATCCTGGCTAATTTCACTATTTTGCCATGTTAAAGGTTACCATAACTATTTGGTAAAAACAATTTGACCTTCAGTGTTGCAAAGGAAAAATCAGTCATACTTCAGAGTACAATCTTCAGCCTTACATTTTGTTTTCATGTAAATTGTGAAAAGATAAGATGTTACAATATTAAAAGAATTAATGTGAATAAGTAGAGTAGGATCAGTATTTTATGTTTGAAATTATTAGATTTCCACCAAGGGTTCTATTCATCAAAAAAGACTCACACATCCTTATTGCATTCATTCTGTTTTTAAACTGCTAAGACAGGGAATGTATTATATAAGCAAATCAGATAGCCATAAAGAACAATATCTTGTTAGGATAATTTCGAATGAACACATTAAGGAACTTTAAGACTTTGGGGTGGAATATTGATCTGTCAAATCTATTTTATCCTCCCATCCCTCCACTTTGTTTTTCCCTGAAAAAATAGTGCAGTATAGGTAAATGATTTAGAATGTAGCTCCTTCTAAGATACACATCTGTGATCACCTATACTTATTATCTAAGCGACACATTAAAATATTTGTATTCTGTTCATATTATTTCCCCCACATTGCATAAGTACATTGGCATAATAAATCCCACAGCTCTTTCAAAGTAACTTCTTTACTTAATCATAAAGAGGAGAAAGTGTTGGCACATATTCAATAAGACACGATATTAGTTTTACCTTTGAGCATATTATTCATACCCTACAAAATCTTCTCGACTCCAAAGATACATTTATTTCCTTATGATTCTACTCTGATGGTGGGAATTAAAAAAATTGACATGTGCTATTATATAGTCCTCTTCAAATACTATAAAAGAAAAGCCTGCAAGAATACTTTTAAAAAAGTGGTATTCAGCAGCTCTTTATATTAAATAGAGAATGCCTATTTGGTTCTTATTTAAAAAGAAGCATTGGGGTCAATCTCATTTCAGAAATTATTTGAAAATGTTATTAAACAAAAATAGGAAAAAATAGTCTTTTTGAAATTTTTACTGTAGGAGTTATTATTTTTAATTATCTTCCCTCATTTATTTGCTTATATATAGGGTCACCTGAAAATATGTACCTCAAGTATTATTCTGCTGTCTCACTTCAATTTGGTGGAACAACTTCATATACTTCTCAGCTTGAACTAGCTTCCATTTCTGCTCAACAGATAAACTGAGGAAAAATGGAAATTTTCTAATAAAGAATTCAATCACATTTTGAAAATGTGGAGAGATAGCCTAATAGATTACTGAAAAGGAGTTGACTTCCCTCTCTCTATTTAGAAAGGTAAAGGATTTATAGATTGGACAGATTTTTCAAGAATTATTTCCCTGTTTTGGGCAGTCAGTCAAGAATGATGAAATTAGTGATTTATTCCAAATTCTTTTCCCCCTAATATTTCACCACTTTATTATTCTTTTTTTTTTTTAGGGCTCACTAGCTCCTGCAATGCCAAATTACATAGTCAGATGGACTATGACTTTTAGATGCATCATTTAGTTTTTCAGCCTTGCTTTAGGTAATAAATCTGTTGTCAGCCTGGCTATTCGTGTCACTCTGAGACACATGAGGAATGAATCTGTGAGAAAAGCAAACCAAAGCGCATTCTTTCCTTCATGGCTAAAAGCAAGAGATAAACAGCCGAATAAAAATGTCTGTCCCTTGCACATTGTAAAATGCATGTTAAGCCCTTAAGCACACTTTCTTCTATCTTCAAAACCAGCTCTGTATCTGAAATAAACCTGTTGTTTTGCATAAATAAGCCCATTGTTGTATTTTTGCAACACAATTGTAACCCAGAAATTATTCACTAAATAGTGAGTTAGAGTAAATGGTCTGAAAGTTAATTTTTGAATGCTACAGATAAAAATATGATGTTTAAAATTGTTCAGTGTGATAATAAGAAGCTGTGTGTGTTGGTAGAATGAGAACAGTGGAAAAACTTCCAGAAGCTTATCACCAACATTTGAGAAATCATTTGACTCCATTCCTGTCAGTTTCTTCAGCTGAAAATGAAGCAGACAGTTTTAGATGAGTTCTAAGGTTGCTTTTAGCTTTAACATACTAGATCACTCTAATCTACACACTACCTCTCATTCACTTATGCATGACTTAAGGATGATTATTATCTAGAAAAATTTGAATATATAAGGCATACCACTAATAATTCTGTTCTGCAATTCAATATGTTCACTACATTTTGTTATAGATAGGGAATTCTTCAACCTCACCTGCAGCACTTACTTAAAGATTAAGTGGAAAGTGCTTTCCAAAATATACTTACAAAACCCAATATACTTCTTATCTCTCTACATTAATTTAATGCTGAATGTAATCAGCATGCCTAATGAACTGTAAATCTCACACCTGCCTCTGCACCCTATATGGTAACATCACCTCGTGATTCATCTTCTCTTCCTTGCATTTTATTATTAATGTAAATTATTTATTAACAGTGGCCAGTCACGAAAATCACTGCCTATATTTAGGCCCCAATGTGACAAAGTCTATTCTTGTATGCAGTGGTAGTATTTTTCATGACATGCTGAGCATTTATTTACAGGGGCTGTCCAGCATCTAAAAGAGCTCTGTTAACACAAACAAGACTTCAGGTTCTTCCCATTTACTGTCTGATGAAAATCGAATAACTATGCATGCCAATGAAAAACCATGAATTTTTCATACATTTTGTTCCTTTTTAATCCTGCAAACAGCCATATTCTCTGAAGTGATTACACAGTCATCTATCAGGAACCTCATCCCCTGGGTGGCAAGAGGCCAAAGGAACGTGAGCTTAAACTGACCTTTTGGTAAGTTTGATTGTACATTTTTGCAGCCATAGAGGAGGAATATCAGGCTACCTCCAAAAAGAAAAAAAAAAATCATGAGTCAAGAGACTGGAGAAAGAGCTAATGCTAACTAGAGAGATATTTTTGAGTTATCCTAAATTTAAATATTGCTTTAAAGTGAAGTTATATTAAAATAACATGAAAAGGACTATATATACCCACAGTTTTTCAATTTATATTGCGGGGTGTATGACAGGTTTTTAAAAGTCATTTATCCATCCTGTCATTCAACAAACTTGTATGTATCACACAGAGCATCTACATTGAACTGAAAACAATAAGAAACACTGAAGAAAGGAAACTGACAAAATAGTAAACTCAACATACTAAGGCAATTGGAGACTGATTATGTATGGTGTATACTATCCAGTTATTCATAGAAGGTATTTTTTCCTATTCAGTAGAAACAAGTTTGTCCTTGTTCTATTTCCTTGTGAAATTTTAAATAGTACTTTTTCTCTAGAGGGAACTTAATCAAAAGCACCATTTCAGACCAAGATGACTCTTACAAGTTTCATTTAAAATGATAAAAGCATACATATTGATCACATCTTGGAAGTGTTAGGAATTTTTGTAATTTCACTAACCTAAATTGACACCTTCCTTTCATTTTATAAGATGTAATATAAATTCAGGGAGTATTTAGAATGAATCAAAAGTATACTTTAAAGAGATTTCCCTGTGTGTAACAAGGGATTAAAAAAAAAATCATTCTGTGTTAATAGCAATTTTAATGTTTTCCAAAGAAAATCTGATTCCAAAGAATTTTTATTATACTTAATTTTTTTGAGTATTTGCATTTGCCTTCTCCTGGTATTAATTGGATCATGATAATTCAGTAGGTTATAAATCATCTGAATGCTCTATATGAATGAAGTGACTGCTATTTAAACAATTTACAAATATTCAATAGAGAGAAAAGTGGTATTTAGCAGAATTCCTCAGCAAGAATAATAAAATCTAACGTTTTTAATTCAAATTCCGAAATAAGGCCAGCTGACAAGTGATTTACTAATAGCAGTTTTATAAAAGGCTCAGTGCGGCTCTGGGCAACCTGCAGTCACCATGACTGCCTGACAAATGGCATGCTAAGGCTGAGTCTGTGATTGGAAGCAATCCCTGAATTAATCGGAAAGATTGTCAAATGTGCTACCATTCCCCCAAAGTGGAAAAAGGCATAACACAATCTAGAAATTGGATCCCTAGGAAAAATGCACAAGTCAAGTTTGCAAGAAGTTGTTGTGTACCTATTATGTCCCACTATTGTTCAAAGTGCTCTATGGGACAGAAAAGAAATACAATATTTGGCATGTTCTCCTCATGGGAGTCTGCAGTCTTATTAGCAAGAAAAGACTTATATACATAAGACAACCAGAGACCAGCCTCATTTCGAACCCGCACACCCCGTGATTCACACTGGTCCATTCCCATTGGCCTTTCCTCTAACTCTTTGAATTTGCAATGCCTGTGTCTCTTCAGATCCTCAGTACGTGTTTAGCCTTGTGAATTCCTATTTCTCTATTAGATCTGAGTTTAAATAGTTTTCTCAAATAATTTTCCCTGATACTTTCTTCCAATGGAATCTAAATTAAGCCCCATGGTTTTATGCTTTCATAACACCCTATATTTTCCTTCAATATATCACATTTAATACTGTAGTATTTAATTCAGTGGTTATTGACTTTATATCTGCCTACCCAACTCATGACATAAGTGACAGAGACTGTGTCTTATTTTCAAGGTGTTATACCTCTCAATCTCACATCGAGGTTTCTCAACCTTTGCACTATTGATATGTGGGGGCAGATAATACTTTGTTGACAGTGGCTGCTCTGTGCGTGGTAGGATGTTTAGCAGCATCCCTGGCCCTTACTCACCAGAAGCCAGTAGACACCCCTTGAAGTGGGACAAACAAAAATGTCTTGAGATACTGCCAAATGTTTCCTAGGGGACAAAACTTTCCCCATTTGAGATTCACTGTCCTACCCTAGTGCCCAGGACATTATACCTTTAATATTTGTTGAATGAAAACTTGAATGAATAAACTGATACAAGATGTCATACAATCAAATGTTAGACTTGTGATAATGCTAAGCTTCCTGTCCCCTAAGCTTTTTGTGAAGAATAAATGAGATAATGTATGGAAATATTCAGCTCAGTTCCTGAGACTTTGTTAATCTTTAGCAAATAAATGTTAGTAATTACTATTAAGGATGAACTTTACTTTCAGGCTATATGAACAGACATGGACTATTCACCATCATTATAGATTGTTAAGCAGCAGAGTGAAGTAAGAAAGCAGTATTTTTAAAAGATCAATCTGACATGGTGTGTAAAATTATTAGAGAGTGAGGACCCAGAAGAGCGGTATCAATGAGAGACTAAAAGTATGAAAACCAGTTATGAGTAAGCGTGAAATTGGAACTGTGATCCAGCATTATTTGTTAGGCATTGCTCTAGAGATAGCCCAGACTCACAAATTCCAACAGAACCAAGCTTCTTGAACTGAGTGGATAAAATAAGATCTTCAACTAGGGTGAGATGCCAATAGAGATGGCCTTCTCAATCTCCACCCTCCTGTCCCTTCCTTCATCTCACCATGGCTTGCTGCCCTTGGACCATCTATCACACTCCCACTCTCAGCCTTCAAAGCACAATTCAATTCCTACCTCTCAAAGAAATGTGAACTGACATTATTGACCCTCATGATTCTCTCAGCAAGCTGACTCCTCACTGTCAATTCCATGTACTGTAGCATGTCATAGTTTAGTATCATACTGTACTATACTTGCTTCATTTTTGGTAAGCCCCTGTGAAGTTAGCTAACGTATTTCATATTTCTTCAGTGTCCCTCAACCATTATTGTAGGCATAGTGAGTAATGATTTTTTAACTTATTTTTTTTTTTTACTTTCTGAGTCATTGGATATCAAAGCTAGAAAGAATTCAGAGGTCAGGTGGTAGAGCTGTCAAAAAAATTCTTAATTCCTCATTGTAATAATCAGAACTATGATTAGTCAGGCATTGCTTGTCTATCTCTAATGAGAGGAATTTCATCAAATTTCATTTATAGGTTGCCTTGTCATTGAACACTTCTTCCAAGTTATACAAACAAACTCTTCTAAAATGCTTTGTGTAGCTACTCATACCCTCTTCAGAATATTTCCTTTGATCCTATCTTTTAACATCCAATTATATATTTTGCCCTTTTGAATTTGCTTTACATTTGTTCAAAATAGTTCTTCATTCTATATGTAAATTTTCTCATAGTCTATACTGAACATTTCCTAAAACTAGGGGTTTGCTGAGATTCTTTTAATCATGTTTTATTTGTGCTCTTAGTTTACCTCAATATGATATACAACAGCAAATTCTCAATAAACACTTGGTTCTGTAATTTGAGGGTTTTCTCCCTAATCTTGTTCATATAAAATAATATCTCTACCATTTTATCCTTCTCTCTCTGCCCTAACTTGTTCTCATTGCAACTGGATAACTGACAAAGTAGCAGGAACATGAGTCAATTTATGAATGATATAAAGTTTGAATAAATAATGAGAAAAATGAAGCAAAAAAATGATCTTCAAGCTGGGTTTTTAGTTGAATCTAACTAGATGACAATTAATCCCAAGATATGTAAAATCTTTCTTTAGGTTAAAAAAAAATTCAAAATATACATGTTATGGTATATAAAAGATGGTTTAACATAGGTGTTCTTAATCAACCATGAGGTCAATGTATATGAACTGTGTGATGAAACTGCAAAAGGTAATTCAACTTTTGGCTCCATTATTTATCGTCTGTGGGTCTGGGCAGTGGTAGTCCCATTTCACTGTACATTGTGAGGAAAGAACTGGAACATTGTATATAATCTTGAATGTCGCACTTTTAAGGGTGTTAAAAACAGAGGGGTGTTCAAAGGAAAATAAATAGGATGACAAGAGAATGTTCAAGAAATTGGAAATGTGTTACTTGGATAGAAAAAGAAGTAATCAATTATTAGAAAAACTGTCATGTAGAAGGAGTATTAAAATGCACTCTGTATGAAAAGGCTGTAGCTAGGCATAACTGGATTCTACAGTTAGAAATCAAATGTTGACTTAATATAAGTGAGCTGTTTCCAACAGTCAGTGCTGTCTCAAGATGGGAAGGAGAGAGGGTCCTTTGTGATGGAGATATCATTTCTGATATTAATTACTAACATCTAAATCTCATCCCCTGTCATCTGTTGCAACAATCAGAAGTCTGTTTTTAATGAACAGATCATTTGAGACAAGATAAAGAAAAAGAAGATTATTTCAATATTTAATCTCAAAATAGGATTACTTTTTAAAATAAGAGTAATGTGTTCCTAGGGAGATATCATCATCAAAATTTCATGAATAATGTAAATAGCAGCAAGGCAGAGATTTTATGCCAAGTAGAATTCAGACTTCCCGCTATAATTTGGGAGGGAAGTTGACAAGATGACCATTCCACCTTCTGATTCTATATTTCTATGATGTAAACGAAAATGATATTGTGGGAAATTTAATTCTATTTGTCAAAAGGGACAAAGTTGTGGAATGAATGGACTGTTTGAATACTGAGTCATGGAGGCCTAATACAATAGACCCTGTTGGTGGCAGTCAGGAAGATGTCAAGGAAAAGTATCTGCTGCAGGTCAATAGCCATGAGTGGCCTGGGAAGTGTGGACTACCTGAGAGCAAATAAGGCATTGCTTCTAAAGAAGAACCATTTCCGTGATTAGATATGAATACCAATAGTTAGAATATGCAGAGATTTCTTTTTTCAAATGCAACTCATGCCAATAATTTCTTCTCTCTTTCATCTCCTTCCCCTTACTTCACACATGCACAAAAAGAGACATAAGATTAGTTGTTTTCTAAAGTCTCTTTTAACTGTAAAATGATATGATATGGTTTAGATAAAATTTTGTTTCACGATGTTACCTCCTCCATGATTAATGAGTCATATTTGCAATATGGGCAGTTTTCTCCAATTCTGCCTATGAAAAACCTTTGCTAACTTGACCCACAAAGATTTGTCCATTTCTTCCTCTTTATCTCCACCAGCAGAAATTGTTATTAAACAGCTACTCTATACAAAGTACTAGGGAAGATACCAGAACACAAGTATTACATAAATAATCATGTCTTTGCATGTTACACATGTGCACATGAAAAGAAAATAGATATAACTGTTCATATATGTATCACTTGGTTTCTAAAATTCACTTATCTAATCTATGGTATAAACATAGCAGTATTTATATTCATTACCGTTTTCCCCATTTATGTTTTTCACTAAGAATGATGAACAATAAAAACATGTTTCAAAGAAGTTAGAATAGATGCATTTAAAATTAAGCATGGATTTTATGGCTAGTGGAAGTTTGAGATTTGAAAAAACTAAATAAATTCCTGAAATTCTGTATAATTTCACCTAGCAATTATTCCAAGGTAGTGGAGCTCAAGTTAACCTTAAAAATGGAAACTTGGATCCTTCAAATTAGAATAACTCTGAGTTATTAGTACCAGACTTGTTAAATGTTACATGTCCTAAGAGTATAAAAGGAAAATTGCCACATAAATACATTTCATTATTTGAGTAATAGGTGGGGTTAAAGAGTGAGATAAATCACCAAGAATTAACCAAATATTAGTAAATATTTAGTAATGTACAAATAAAATGAGCTGACTAGGATATTCATACTTTTTCTATACTCACTGTAAAATTTAAGGATGGTCTCACTAGGACAAGATGAGACCCAAACACAATAGTGAACTATTCATAAAGGGCAAGCATCTTTTCATAAGCAGAAATTCAATATTTAAATATGAAAACCTCTAGTGTCCCTTATGATGCTCATAAATTCTATTCACTTGAATGGCAAAAAAGTTGAGCTGCTTATCAGCAGGAAGTTTATTAATGTGGTTAGAAGGATTTTATGACCAACTTTTCAGGCAAATCAATATGAATCATTCAATGAAATACCATTAAAAATCCTGGTGATATCATATTTGGACATATTTATTGCTGACAGATTGTAAGAACTATGTTCATCACAAACAAATTGATGATTTTGCCTTCATCTGTTTAAATTATCTCATTTTAATATTTCAAAAACCAAGAAGTCACCGCAAGGCAAGTAAATTAAATATAAAGGAAAAATCTCTCTAGGGACTAAATATTTCTATAACAATTTTTCTTCTCTGCTTTATTTATACTCCCAGTAACTTCTTTGCAAGATACCTTAGAGGTTAAAGAGATTTTCTATTTGGCCAATTGTACCATAGCTGAAATTTAAAACTTCATCATTCATTCTTTAAACAGTCAAACCTTAAAATAAAAGTAACGATTTCTATCAAACTATTTGAACCCACAATATAATATAGGACTCTCATAATATGAAATAGCAACTTCAGTAATGAAAATATTTATCTAAATTTTAGAAAGTGCATGTTCATTAAATTCTATTTTTTGTAAATAATTTGAGTGCTTGTATCTCTTATCTTATTAAGGTAAAAATTCTAGAAATTCTAAGTATACTGTTCCAAATTATTATTGGCATCACTGATTTTTGATGAATGAAATATTGTCTGTTTTAGGATCTCAAGCCTGTAATAGCTTTAAGATGTCATGGAACTTTAAAATCACATGGGAAATCATCTAGAATTTGCCTATTTTCTTTTACATTCTTCTTTAAGACTTTTGTGGGTACTGGGAAAGAAAAAGTCCTCAATTATCTGGGCCCTCTACCTCTCCATCCTGATCTAGCCCTAGGATGTCCTTTCCTTTGGGTTGCATGCCTCTTTCTTAGGTCCTGGCTGGCTCCTCCTGACACTGTTACTCTTCACAAGCTGCTCCCTCTTCCTTCCCCCAGTTTTCTTCCTCAACACTATTTTACACTCTCTTTAGATTCCACATCTTTAGAAAATCTGTCCTTGATCCTCAAGACTAAGCACATGCTTGCCATAGTATTGAGGACTTCTCCCTCACCACACTTAGCATATTTTTCCTTTACTTTTAGTTGTATGCTCTATTTTTATTAATATCTGTCTTCTCTACTAAAATGTAATCTTTGTAAGAGCAGGATTCTTTTGTTTTTGTTGACTGTTTATTCTTAGAGCTTAGCACAGTGCCCAGCTCATATTAGGAGTTTATTAAATAAATGAATGACCCTCAGAAACAGAGAAGAGTACCGAATTTTATTGCCCGTATTTAAACTGCCTGAGTGACTTACATGGAGAGAAGTCCAGGATCATTTTATTTATGGGTTTTCTAGATAAATCCTTGCAATGATAATCATCACATAAGGACCTTAATTGAGATACAAAATGAGAAACTGATTTAGCATCCTCTTTCAATATAATTCCTCTTTCCCCCCTCCCTCCCTCCTTTGCTCCCTCCCTCCTTTCCTTCCTTTCTTCCTTTCCTTCCTTCCTTCCTTCTCCCTTCCTTCCTTCCTTCTCCCTTCCTTCCTTCTTCCTTCCTTCCTTCTTTCCTTCCTTCCTTCCTTCTTTCCTTCCTTCCTTCTTACCATCCTAAATATGGGCCCTTCATTGAGAGCAGTGCTGATATCTTTATCATTCAATAGTTCTGTTGAGATTAGCACTTCTTTAGGTGCATCCCCTTCATCCCTAACAGAAATGATTATTTTAGGAAACATTTTTTTCTATAGACCTCTCTTTTCAGTAATCTAGATAAATTGCCAAGCAAGTACATTGTAACCTTGGTGAATTTATCTATGGGAACACTCACATAAGCGTGAAATTAGTATGCCCCTGGAGACTACCCTGTTTTTCCTTCTTAATCAGAACTCTAGGAAGATAGTCAGTGTCTAAGAATTGAGTAGACAGAATTTGCAAGCTGAATAGTAGCTCACAAAGTGCATTCTTTTACACTTGGAAGAGAAATTGTGACTAAGTGACAGTGAAGTTTTTACTTGCATGCTATTGGCAATCTTCTGTCTCTATATACGGGCAGAGGGTTTTCTTGGTTAATGGGCTGGGTTTGTGGAACACTTGTCCCCTGATGCTATATCTGAGCCCTCAGGTCAGAAGACAGACAATTTACATCCATTAGTTGACATTCTTCATACCCGAAGGCCACTAGTTTACTCCCAGAAAGCCTGACCCTAACATGGTTTGATAAACAGCAGGCAAGAAATACTGCATTAACACAGTTCTTATATTCAGTCAAGGGAAAAATTACAGAAACATAAGGTATACTAAGACTCTATAGTCAATCTGCTGCTCATCAGACTTTTAAACTGCCATTAGTGCTTACTTGCAAAATCTGATTTGATTTAGAAGATTAGATAAGAAAAATCCATGTATTTTTTACCTCAGCACTTACAGATTGCTTAAACATTTCTTTACATAAATAACCATTTCTGTTAACATGTCAAAAAAAAACGAAAGGCATTTTATAGCTTTTTTATGTTTGTGGCATAATTTCAGAGAATACAAAGAATATTTGAATTAGCGGATAAATGTTTTCAATTTTAATAATATTTGATTCATAAAAATTGTCAGCAACTCCAGGGTGTAATTTTGTTTTTTCTCCTCCAAAGCAGCATTGATTTGGAAGATTTCACTTTAAGAAATCTTACAATTTATATAACTAGAGATCAGAGGCCAAGGCTTGTTTTGACGTAGATAGAATATTCTGAGTTATCAGAAGGGAAGCTTCTCTCTAGTGTCACTAAGAAATCCTAGATGTAAATTCTAGAATCTTGGAGATTTCACTTGCTTGCTCATTTGTCTCTTGACTTATTTTTGATGAATTCTGTAAGACTTCCTACTTATTTCTTATTCTAATTCTTTGCTTCATTCACTCCACAGATGTTTATTGGATGCCTACTTCATGGCAGATACTACACTAGGTCCTGGGTATACTTCAGTGAACAGAAGAGACAAAACTTCTGCACTCATTAGGCTATTCTTCTAGTGAGGGAGATAGACGATACATCTTGAAAATAGTAATAGCAGACCAATTAATATATAATATAATTCCAGGTAGTGTTAAGGACTGTGAAAACCATAAAAGGAAATACTTGAGAATAGAGAGTAATGGGTGGTACTAATATAGAATGAGCGCCCAAAGTATACATCTATGAGGAGATAACCTTTAATCAGCAGTTCAAATAAACTGAAAGTGAACCTTCTGTAACACCAAGGGAAGATTTTTTCCAGGCCTAGAAGACAGCAATGGCAGGGGTGCTGAGGTAGGAAAAGGTGTGAGACCTTCAAGAAACAGGTGCCCTGTGACTAGCCTAGCATTAGGAGGGGGCTAGAAGGGAGAGGACAGAAATGATGTCAGATCATGTAGAGTCCTGTAGGCTTAAAGGCGGTGGAAGGCTTTGAAAAGAGGGCCAGGAGTTTGATCACACAAGCACCACTTCTCCCTTCAATTGCTTGTCAACTATTCACTTAGTGTAAAGTTGGAAGGAGTAACCATGATGAAAATAGATAAACAGTATTCAACCATAGAGAAGTAATGGTTAAATTATCACATTGTAAGCACATAACTTTTCTGCCCTCCTATAATTATCAATCAGGGAGAATTATCAGAGAAAGAAATATCATGCTGCTTATTTCTCCCCTCCTCACCTGAAGATTCATAAGCTTTTAAATCAAACAACAAATCTTTATTATTTTAGTTAGTCTTTTTGGTTGCAAGACAGAGATTCATTCATGTTGCTTTAAGTGATGGGAGATTTACTGTATGTGTAGAGAAGAAATAAATGCAATTTAATGAAAACACTGACTGTGGCAGATTGTTTCCTCTTTGGGAGAAGCATAATTCACCTTCAGGAAGCGACAGTTCTTTTGTTCAACAAAGCACTTTTATGCCCAGTTTGGCTATGAAAGGTCAAAATCCCCAGAGTCACAGCTTAAATGGAGTTGTCTAGGTGAAAAGATCTCTGAATCCCGCTGCCCCATATGTGGAGAAGGGACATTTTGATTTTATTTAGCAGGCTGAGACAAAGGGGATGAGAGGTGCTCACTCCATGGCTGAGAATGGCCCAAGCAGGAGCAGGGCCTCAAAATGACAGTACTGTCATTCTAGTGTTCTGCTCCGAACAGCTACTCTCTTCATCCCTCTGCTCTCTTGCTAAACAGCGTCCCCATCTCACTTTATACCAAACATCTCTGTCTCAGAGTTAATACTCCCATACAACATCATCTCTACTAGGCCATCACGTTGGACTCTTTTTATGCTAACATTTCATGTTTAGCTTCCACTGCTATTGCTTTATAACTCTTGTTCTTTTGTGCAAATTGTTGAGAAATTGAATTGAATGATTCGAATCTGAGATGAGCAGTGAAGAAGTGATGGAAGGTTATGGATGGATAGAAATTGAGGAGTGGGAAGGATGGGATGTTGAAATGCCATCAGCAAAAAAGCAGGAACTTAGAAATCATGCTTAATGAACACCAATAAAACATTGTCTTGGGATAAAAGTTGGATTTGGGATACTTGAGATTGGAAAAAGCAAGAAAACGTAACACATACTTCTTAAGTGTTGCTAGAAAAAAAGGAATGTATGTGTTTCTCCATAATTCATTTCTGTTTAACTATTCTTTCCTTCAACGTAAACAACAAATCAATATAGATTTATTTTTAATTATAGAAAGTAATTCGTATGTAAACAGGAACCAGAGAAAATATTTGAACACTATTTCTCTTTATCATACACTGTTCAGTGAGGGCAGATTTGTGGGTTCTGTATTCTCTCTACTGGCACCAGGAGTAGCTTTGCTACACAGAATTAGTATTGGGGAGTATTTGCACTGAAAGAGAACATAAAGAGCATCTAATCCAATTCTGTCATTTTGCAGATGAAGAAACTGAAACCTGAAGGGGGAAATTGAGTTTGAGATCACAATTGGCAGCACAGCTGAGGAGCAAACTCAGGATTCACCTGTCCCAGGACCATAATTCCACTATACCATACAGCGTCTCCATCATTTTTGAAGAAAAAAGTGCTTTAGAGAAAAAAATATATAATCTATATATTAAGAACAAGTAGTCAGTGTTCTTTGCTCTATGCTAAATAGTGCTATGTTGCTTCAGTTGATGCTATTTGGTTGATTTGTTTTTTTGTTTGTTTGTTTGTTTTAATATTCTGTCGTCTCTGTATAAGTTGGTTGTATTTATATTTTCCTTAGGCTTGGAGATCTGTTATTCTAAAGATGTGTGACAGAAATGCATCCCATCCTTTTATACTATTATATCTGTATTTTATGTATTACAGTTGTTCACATGCCTCTCTGCTCTTTGAAAGTTCTCTAAAAGAATTAGTCTTCCACACCATGGTGTGAGATACTTCAGGGCAGAAATCACACATTGTCCTTCATTCTGTGACAAACAAAAGTGCTCATTGACCACTGCTTGAATTTCAAGAATGTAAGTAAAATTGTGTTCATTTTTAAAAAGAATATCTTTACATTGTAGCTGCTTATTCTTTAAGCTCAATACCTCCCAACACCACTTACAAAAAGACCTTTATCCTTTGGTTGCTCTTTTCATGGAATGAAATGCATCAAGCATTTTTCACATATGCCAGTTTAACTTCTTTATGATGTCAGAGATAATTGTTTTGGCTTCAGGGAAAGAATGTGCTTTCTACTGCAAATGATGGCTGCAGAACCATCTAAGTAAAAAATGAACTAGTCCTGAAGTCTTAGATTTCTTTATCTTATCAATTATTGAAGAAAAAAACTTTCCTTAGCACAAGGAGAATACTAAAAATGTCAAGATAAAATAATGGGAAATGAAGTTGACTGTAGGAAATGAATACAGTAAACAACTTTGAAGGCAACAAGCTCTTTAATGAATGAGATAGGGAATGTGTTAAGCATATTTACATTTTATGAGGTGAAATTACTTCTGCTTTTAAAGCAATAAAAAGGAAAATTCAGTTTTACTAAAAGGGGAAAAAGTTGAGTCAACTCTATCATTTATGAAATCCACATTCACTTCTTCCTGTAGACATAAATGTATTTATTACAACAACGAGAATAACCAGAGGTGCTGCACAGAATCAAAAGTATGTAACCCACATTCTATGTGCATTTACCTTCAAATAGATGAGTTTATAGACCACCTTGCTCATTCAAAGAATGGTAGTATTTATTTATTCGATTCTTGTAATACAATAAAGGTTGAAACAACAGAATTTTGTTGATGCATCTGAAATAGGATGTGATTTAAAGGGAGCTATACAGAATAACTCCAAGTGTTTTTGTCCTGAGAGACAGAAAGGATGGAATTTCCACTAAGGAAGGATATGGAGAAAAATAAAAATTTTTAGGGAAGAGGAGGAGCTCAATTTTGGACCTACTAATTTGGAAATGTCTTTAGATTGGAAGTGGTGGTTGGTCATTGAATATATGAGCCTGAATTTCAAAGGAGAGTTTCCTCTGGAGATACAAGTTTGAAAAGCATCAGCTTATGAAGGCTACTTAAAAGCATGGGGAACCTCAGTCAGGATGGGTCTTAATCCTATTACTGGAATCCTTTATAAGTGGAGTAAAATTCAGACACTGAGGGAGAGAAACCCACAGGAAACAAGAAGCTGAAATGGAACCCAGAAGTGAAGGAAGAAACCAGGAGACACTGTCATGTGCCTTGCCATGTGATAGAAGAGCCAAGGATCACTGGCAGCCAGCCCAAGAACACCACAGAGTTCGGGGATAAAGCATCACCTTGATAATGCCTTGATTTGGATATTTTCCCTACCTCAAAACCGTGAGTGAATAAAATCCCATTGTTTGAGCTGAAAAAAAAAAAAAAAAAAAAAAAAAAAAAAAAAAAAAAAAAAAGCATGGGGATGAACCATGCCAATATGGCCAAGGAAATAAAAATAGATAGCAATGAAAAAACGTCCAGGGCTGACCAAAATCTAGAGGTTGGGGAGACTTGAGAAGGAGCATCTGTGAGAAAGGAGGAGAAATCATTTAAAATGTGGGTTTCTGGGAGACAGAAGAATAAAGTGCTTCCAGTAGGAGTCAGTGATCTACTGTGTAGAACACTTCCACTCCATGAGGTAAACTGAGAAGTTAGAATTGATCATTGACCTTTAAAAAAACAGTTTGATGGAGAGGTAGTGATGAGTTCAAGGAAGCTTGGAAGCACAGGAATAAGACAGTAGAGACAACCTCTGAAGAATTTTGCTGTAAAGATATGGAAGGGAGAGTGGAGGTGTGGCAAGTGTGGTCAGGATTTTTTTTTTTAATGATGACGGAAATAACAGCATGTTTTTATAATGATGAGAGAGATACAAAATACTGATGCAAGAAAGAAAGAGGGCAATTTCTGGGATTCTACAGCCCTCCCAGATAAGAGGAGATGAGGTCTTTCCACAAACTGAAGTGTTGGTCTTCAGAAACAGTAGCTAGTAGCAAGAGAAGAGGCAGCATACATGAGCACAGAGGTTGATAGATGGAAAGGTTGGTGGCACCATGAATTAAGTTCAATTCTGGTTGCTTCTATTTTTCTAAGTAAAAAGGAGTAGTATTGTCTGATGACAGTGAGAATGCCAGATATGTTGAAGGTGAGAAGAGAGAGGTATAACGTGGTCACCTAATGCATGAAAAAATGAACAGACTAGGAAATAAAGAAAGATTGCTAGACTCTGTCATGACTATTGGGCTTAAATTTATAGGTGGTCGAGTCAGGATGCTTGTGTGCTTTTTTCAGCATTGTTCAGCTTCATAGGGATATAGAGTAATCTTCACAACAGCCCTATAAGCTGAGGTGCTATTATAATTCCCTCTGTAGAGTTGACATAAGGCAGGAACAGAGAGGGGTTAAGGGAATTGCCCAAGTTCATATAATAAATAAGAGTTGAACTCTGGATTATAATCCAGGCATAGCCTGCACATTTACCACTACATATATTGCTTCCATGAATTGTGTATTCCGTGGATACACTAAATGTCTGGTGAAGACAAAATGGTGATCTCAGTGACATCAGACAATATACACAATGCAGGATAGGGAGAAGGTTTCAAGTGTGGGGACAGAGGAACTAGAAAATTATTGCAGTTCTGTACTTGTCATAGGATGTGGCTGTGGATTTTCCAGAAATAGAACATGTTCCTGACTCTCATAATATTCATATTTCAGTAGAGAAGCAGGCAACAAAACAATCACCATACACCGTGATAAGTGCTAAAATTGATGCTCAGTGGAATTATAGAGGAAGAAGTGTAAACCATTCTTGGGGGCGGTGGGAAGGGAAGGTGGCAATGCATGCTTCCCAGATGGTAGGAGGTTTAGGCAGATTCTTGAAGAATGAATAGAAAGTCCCCAGGCAAAGAACAACATGTTCAAAGACTTGAAAAAATATAGCATTTTGCTGGGGCCTGAAGATGCTCCATCTGGGAAGGAGGGGTGGAAGAGGAGGGAGATTACACAGGCAAAGGTGGGCTGGGAACAGCTGGAGAGCTATTTAAAAGCAGAGGGAGGGGAGTGGCATGAGAAAATTTGCATTTTATGTTGAAAACGCTGGACTCAACTCAAAGAATATATTGAAGGGAGAGTGGGAGGGAAGATTTAAGGCAAAGAGACCATTTTAGTGATTATTGCAGCTCCTCGGTAACTAGGAATAAAACAGTAATTATGATGATGAAGAAGTGTGGAAGGAGTTGAGAAATAGTTAGGAGATGAATTTCTGATTTATGGAAATCTCTTGAAATTATGTTTCACTTTTTAATACACTGCCATATCATCCTATTCTTGAAATAACTAGTACAAAAGTTATCTACATTCTCGGCATTTTAATGACTAAAAATGAAAAAAAGATCATTGTTTATCAATTGATTAATGAGCAGATAAACTCTTCTATCCAAGTATTGTCTGTGATGCACTTAGCAACTCATTTTAAAAAATTATGACCTAAGAATTTGGTAAAGATTTATTCTATCAAACTTTGAAATGTCTCAAAAGAATAGAAATATCTCAAATTCTTTTAGAACTAAGGCAGTATATTAATAAATACATAAATAAAAAATGGAATAAATCAATCTCTTTGTTGAACCATATGAGAGATTTAATAACATAATGGCATTGATTTTAGATAAAGACAATAGAAAATTACATGTAATTGTATTCAGTATCTCTACCCAGAATTAAAACTTAAAATTGGTTTTGATTCTTTTGGTAAAAAAAACAAACAAGACAAAACAAAAACAAAAACAAAAAAGAAAAGCTTTTGGAATGCCCATAAATCTGAAATAGAACTTATATACTCCAGGGAATTTTCCTTTTTAATTTTCAGATCTCTCTGAAATTTTCTTCATTAGAAATCCATGTGGTTATTTGATCTAGTGGTCATTTATATTTTTTAGTATGAAATGGTAGAGCTCAATCCCCACGCCCCCTTTACACACAGCTGAAATGAGTAATTCTTAGGATAGAATAAGAACTTTTGAAACTAAACTAGAATTTTATGAACAACCCTAGGAGGGGGTCAACCCAGATGGATTTCATTACCTGAAGCCCCCACTAGAAGCCTCAGAACAGAGGGAGGGACTTCAGGAAGCAGAGATGTGCCTCAGGCTGACTTGTCCATTCAGAATCTGGCCTGGCTAGCATCCTTTTTCTTTTGGTCCCATTTGAAGTAAAATCTGATTAATTCATTGAATCTGGAAAATCCCAGAATGATCTCATTTACCCCCAAAGTTAAAGATCCATAATCAGACAGCATTTCTCAGATCTACAAAGAAAGCCAGTCCTTGAACTAATATGTTCCCAACCATTGTAAAAGGTCACTGGCTGAAAACCTGCACAGCATCAAGATACCTCTACCGTACCAAAGAAGAAAGCCCAAGTATCAGTGTTAATTTATTAAAACAGAGGCAGGGCTATTTCTCCTGAATTAGAACTATGGAACTGCAAATTAACAATCCCCAAGGGAAGGATGAATAACCAAAATTCACAGCAATAGTTAAAATTGCCACACCTAACACAATTCAATACCTTTTCCCCCCAAAGAACTGATTTCTTAAAATCTCATTTAACAACCGTAACCTTCATTCTGAACATGGTGTTTGCTCAGTAAATAAAAGTTAAAATTGAGCAGTTGTACCTTTTGCTTGCTTTTTTTTCCCAAAGGAGCTTGATTACATTTTGTAATAATATAAAGATGAGAAGTCACAATTTTAAAGAGAGAAAGAGGGAGGGAAAAAAGTGCACCATACATGCTGGTCAGTTTTCCCTTTGGAAATATCTGATCTTATTCTTTGTCAAAGTCTGTCTGTCCATGATGTTATTTTTAAACCTTGAAGAAGGAGGAAACTGATTGATCTTAAACGATTTCTAAAAACCTATTTTTCCCCCATACTTTGCCCATTATAAGCCACAGGGATCAACCTGCCCCCTGATGATAAACTCCATAGTTTGAAAACACTAATCAAATAAGATAGTGAAATGATCAAAGTGTAGTACTCTGATTCCTCCATTCAGTGTATGACATATCTGTGAACTGAAGGAGTGCAGGAGGTTTCAAAAAAAGACTAAAAAAAAAACCTCTTTTAAAGCATTTCTTTTGTACTTGAAAATTTGTTCATTTTGGGCTATAAAAAAATAGGACAACTAAAAGCCTAATAAATTCTTTTGATCTGGACATGGCAAGTTCTTAAAGAGAAAGTCTAAAAGGTTGCAGACTGTCTGCTGTTCCCCCAAAATTAAAATCCAGCAAACTGTCACCTTGCTCTCCCATTGCTCCTCTCCTCCCCCAATATATGATAGATTTCATCCATTTTAGGAAGAATAGAAACCACTTGAAATTATTAAAGTAAGATCTAAACCAACTCAAATATTTTGACCAAGAATACAGAAAGCTGCTCATTCTGTCTCATCCCTTTCCAGTCCCAAAGGGGCTCATCTCATCTAGGACCTCTCCAAGAAACAGTCAGACGAGTACTGAAATAATTTTGTGTGTATAGAGGGAATCTATGGGCAAGCTTCTACACCTTGAACGTTCAACGGTAGCATGTCCATAATTTGAATTCATGAAGTAGTAGTTTTTTTCTTGTTTGTTTGCTTGTTTTAGTAATGAGGTAGAAACTGGATAAATGGGAGAATCCAAGGACTTAAGGAAGCATTTAAATTCATTTAAAAAAGTTGAAATCCTCTGTTGGTCAAAAAAATTAGGCCCAGAGGCTAAATTTGATTTCTTTGTGCTCTAGGGTAAGGCATTGCTACTTAAAGAGTGGTCTGCACATGAGCTGCATACTTTTCATCTTGGAATTTGTTTGAAATGCAAATTTTAGACCCTACCCAAGACCTACAGAATTAAAATCTGCATTTTAACAAGATCTGGATGACAAATATGCACATTAAAGTTTGAGAAGCACTGCCCTGTATCTGCCTTTGAGATCTGTCAAAGTTTTATTTCTAATACACATACTGAATTTATTAAACATAAATGCTACAAAAATATTTTTTAGAGAACTTTATCTGGAATTCTGAACTAAATGAGACCAAGAAATGAAAACTGCCAATAACATGCATTCCTGAAACTATTTTTCCCTTATATTTGCACAACTTCATTTCTGTGTGTGTGTTTGTTGTCCTGCTTTGTTTTGGGTTGGCTTTTCCTTTTCATTTAAATTAAATTCATTCCTTTATTAAGAATTTCCTTTGTACAAAGTACTTTGAAAGAAGGGATAAAAGGATGAGGAACACATATTCCACATCCTTAAATTTATAAAATGTTGGGAAAAATCTAGAGAAACAGCAATTCAAAACAAATCTATAGTTGGTTTCTAGTGTACTAGGCATACATTATAATATTACAAAGAAAAAGGAAAAAAAGTGTAGTGGAGATGTTCTGGTAGACCAGAATACATTTCTTATGGAAATCACCATTTTCACTAAAGACAGTACTGCTGAGGCTGCCACTTGTATTCCTCAAAGGTGAGTGTAAATCCCAAGTGGGAAAATCATAGGACCATATTCTCCACAAGGATTAAAGCAAAGCTGGGTAAATGATCCAAGCAGGGTGCATCACACATTTCTGAAATGATATTAAGAAACTAATAGAAATCAATGTTCTTTGTACTGGATATCTAGGAAGATGTTAATCCAAGGAGACACTAATCCAGGCCATACATACTATACGTACCAAAAGAAATGTACATAAATATCTGTAAAAACCTTGTTTGTGGTAGTGCAAATATCCATCAATATATCCATAGATAAAAACCTGTATACAGAACGACTCCAAGTAGATTCATCAAGAGTGGTAGAGAAAGAACTCTAATTGACATCATTTGAAACCTTTGGTCTAGACATGCCTGGACTGGAATACATTTCTGGTCTTCCAAATTACTGAAAACTTAAATTTTTTTTTTTACTCAAGTTGGTTTGAGTCAGAGTTCTATAACTCGGAATTGGAAGAGTCCTGGCTATTACAACATGTATTAAGAATATGTGATGTAGGAAGATTATGCCATGAGTTATTAAATATCCTTCTTCATTTAATCTTTTCAATGCCTTTACCAAATAAATATTATTATCATTTTATTGATACAACAACTAAGGCCCAGAGATTAAATAAGTGGTCATAATTATTCACACCTAGGTTTAATTCTCTTCTCTGATTTGTTATTCATAACTGTGTGACCTTCAACAGTTCAATGAGAAAACCACCAACATTTGTTATAAACTTCTAAAGAGAAAGAGAGAGAGAAAAATGCAACAATTCAAGAGTTAGGGAAGTCTTCACAGAGAATCTGACTTTAATCTAAACTGAGGAGTAGAATTTCAAAAAGCCAAGAATATTCTAGAAAAAGTGAATAGCATGAATAACAGCTTGGAAATTTGCACATAACTGGAATTTATTCAGTAATAAAACTTGGTCATGTTCAGAAACATGGCAAATATATTTTGAATAGTATATAGGGATACAGAAAGTGGGAGACTGGACTGGATAGACTAATTTATACCATATTGTATATCTCTAAATCCAAGAGGTTCAGCTTGGAATCAATTTATTGGGCACTGAGGAGTCATTGCAAATTCTTGAAGTAAAGCATGAACTGCTGAAAATTTCACTTTAGAGTGATTGATTGGGTTAAGATGTGTAATTTGGATACAAATAGGAAGAGATGAATTGCAGAGCAATCATATAGGAAGTAATTATAATACTCTGGGCCAAGTTCTCTTAAATATTTTAAGTGTTTCTATATAAAGCTATGTTGATAATAGATAAATACACTGATTTAGCAGAGTTTTATTTTGTTTTGTTTTTATTTTTATAATTTTTGAAAACACAATAATGATCATACAGCAATAAAAGTTAATATGTTTAAATCAGATAATAATCTAAAAAGTTAAGATCATATCTGCTTTTAGTAACAGAAAACATGAAATTTTTACTTGGTATCTCATATACCTTTTGATTAGATTATTTCCATGGAGATGTGACCCTGCCCATTCATGGTGGGTCTTAATTAGTTTACTGGAGTCCACACGAGATCTCAGAGCTGACACAGACCCAGATGCCTGGAGATGGTGACAGAAGTATGTTTGGAGAAAATAGAGTTTGCCCCAGAGAAGCTAAGAGAGGACCCCCAGATGCTTAGAGAGAAATACCCTGGGAGATCAATCAAGGATGCACAGGAGCTGAAAGAGAGAAGCCAAGACAGAATCCCAGAGACATTTTGAAGAAAGCCATTTTGAAATCAGAGCCCAGTGGAGAAGGACCAGCAGACTTCACCATTGGCCTTCCCATGTGATAGAGGAGCCCTAGATGCCTTCAGCCTTTCTTCAGTGAAGTTATCCTCTAGTTGATGCCTTAGTTTGGACACTTTTATGACCTTAGAACTATAAATTTGTGAACTAATAAACATTCATTGTAAAAGCCAATTCATTTCTGGTATTTTGCATTTTGGCAACCTTAGCAAACGGGAACAAGCCTCATCTTGTAAAGTTTGATGTTTCAGTATTTGGACCGGTTCCTTTGAAATCACTCCTTAGGTATTGTCAGCTAGTCTCATAAATTGAAAAAAAAAAAGTCTGCATGCTAATGATTTCCAAATTTATGTTCCCAGTAAAGGCCCAATCCCTGAACTCCTGGTTTCTGTATCAAACATCTTCACTTGGATATCTAATAAACATAACTTAATTGTCCAAATCTGATCTCTTGATCTTACCACTGCCAAACCTGTTAATCCTGTAGTTTCCCAATTCATAAAAACAAAAATAATCATCTTTCAGTTGCTTTAGCCAAAAACCTTGGGGTCCTTTTTCAACACTGTTACCCACATACAACAGCCAAGCCATCAACTAACTCTGTAGTTTTCACTTTTAAAATATACCCAGGTTAATTCCCTTTCTTACCCTTTCTCCACTGCTTCTGCCTTTGTCTAGTCACCTATCACTCACCTATTTCAATAGCCTTGGTCTCTCTACCTCTATACCTGCCTAGTGAAACTTTACTCTCAGTATAGAAGCCAGGAAAATGATCATATCATGTCTTTGCTCAAATCCCATCTCATCCACAGTAAAAGTCAAGAATTTGTATAATGATCTCTAACCTCAATCCTTTCTACTCAAAGTATGCTCTTCAGACCAGCAAAATCTGCAACACTTTGCTAGATATGAAGAATCCCAGACCCCATCGTAGATCTTCCAAATTAAATCCGTACTTTAAAAGACCCCCAGTTTATTCCTTTGCACATTGATATTTGAGAAGAACTACTATAAACGATCTTTCTACCACTTTCTTCTCTGGATTTCATTTTCTAAAACTTTCCCCCGTCCCTCACTCTATTTCAGCAGCAGTGATCTCTTTGCTATTCCATGAACATGTCATGACTTTACATTTGCTGTATGGCAGGGAACTGAGGCTCTCAGTCATGGCCAACAACCACCATGAGTGAGCTTAGATCCTTCCCCAGTCAAGTCTTGAAATTCAACTGTAGCCTGGCCAAAAACTTCCGCCTCAGAGGACCCACCTATGCTGAGCCTTGATTCCTAAACCAAATGAATTGTGAGGTAATAAACATATGTTGGTTAAGCCACTGAGTTCTGGGTAAATTTGTTACACTGAAGTTGGAAACCAATGCAGATAACAGATGTTGACTGCTGATTTTAAAAAGCTCATGGCAAAATCAATTAAAATATTTTTTGAACACTTATAAAAACCAGAGTTAGGATACAAAGGAAGCATTCACTGCATTTTCTGACTCTCATGGTACTTATTCTTTAATTTGATGAATAAGAGTGAAATTTTTAAAACTTTTTAAAAAAAATCATTTGTTAGATGTCATATAACCAAGTGCTAACATTGTGTAGTGAAAACTATGAGTGTGGTCAGAGTTTAGAAAGAGCAAGGTTAAGGATATTTGAGAAACCTATCATGGATGTGGCATAACCTGAATTTTCCTTGAAGAATGGGTAAGATTAGGTAGAAATATATATGGTCTCCAAATAAGACAAAGCCACTCAATATATTTTAGTACAATCCATGTACAAAACCTTGAAAATTATGTATGAAATCACTATTTTTCTTTTAGTATCTCTCTCTTCTTTTCTATCTTATTGGAACAGTCTTTGTTTCCTACCCCCAAAACCTTTTTTATCAAGCATCTGTTTTGTTAAATTCCTTCTTGATAACTGACCTTGCCTTTATATTACCCAGACTATGCAATACACCAGCAAACCAAGTGTTCTAATATCGCTAAAGGCTTTAAAAACTAAATAACTGGGGTACAAATCCCCAAAGACAAGATTAATTTGCAACTTGCTTACTTTCTTGCCATTGCTCTTGTAAAGTGACCTTTGATTTGACCTACAGTCATCAATAAACTCAAGAATAGTAATAGAATATTTATGTTGACTCCCAGTTCAGCAGAAAATGTTTCTTGCATTTTTCAGAATGTATTTAATTAGATCCTTTTTGAATATTTGAAGTAAATTAAGTAATTCCATATTTGTGCTGTGGTATAGCATGCAAGAGAAATTTTTACTTATGTTGTAGTCCTGAAGGTCTCTGTTAAAATAAATTACTTCACACTTCATTGCTAAAAGTCGTTCATACCATGAAACTTGACCTTGGTGGACTATACTCAATATATTCCTTTGGATACAAAATAGGCAGAGATGAATGTATACTTTGAATCAAATTTCAATCAAGCTACCAGCATGCATTTATTACACGTAGCATATGCAAACAAACCACTGCGTCGAGAGCTATGGAATTTACAAATAAGTATAAAATATGACTCTTAAAAAGGCAGTGTTCTTTGGAAAATTAGCATTTATTATGCTTCATAAATCCAAATATAATACCTATTTATTAAGCACCACAAAGAAATTAAAATAATCTGTAATCATGTCTCTTAGAACAGAGTAGTGGTTCTCAAACATTAATTTCCAACAGAACAAACTGAAGCACTTGTGGGTTTGTTAAAACCGAGATTGCTGAGTTCCACTCCCAGATTTTTTGATTCCACAGTCCAGAGGTGAGACCCAATAATTTGTATTTCTAACATATTCCCAAGTTGTGATGATGTTGCATGTGTGAAGACCACACTCTGAGAACCACTGATCTAGAGGAAATCAGATTTAATATTTTGACATTTATACTTCCATGTTTTAATTCCTTCTGAAATATAATTTTGTATTCAAACACCCACATACCCACCATCATCATCATCACACACATACACTCGTGATTGATATTCTCCATATATGCTGTTTTGAAACCGTTTTGTTTGACCTAGCATAACACTGAAACCTTACCTGCATGTCTTACAGGTGTTTGTATTCTCACAGTTATTGAAAGTTGTTCAAATAATAGATTTTGTCTACTTGCAACATATTCCACAGAAATGTTTCTTCCTACTTCTCTGCCAGTGCAATGGGGATACAGAAAGATCTCAAGACTTCTTGGGGGATTTTACAGAAGTCTCCATTTTTACCCTGGGAAAGGGAGAACTCAATGCCGAGCATATCCAAGACATTCAGTTACTTGAATGATAGCACTTTTTTGAGAAGATAAAAGAAGAAGCCACAGGAACTATCTAGTGCATAGGGGAGAATATGACCAGTCCAATTTAGAATTAGAGCTGTGTGAGTTTAAAGTGAAAAGTGTCTCCAGGAATGGAGAGGCTTCACAAAAAGGACTTGGCTTTAACAAGCCCTCAAAGGCCTTACAGTGATGAGTTTATTGATGGCTTCCTTGCTCTCCTTACTCATTCTCACCAGTTTTCCCCCACAAACTCCCTCCCTCTCATGCCTGGTTGTCTTGTATAAAGTGGCACAAACCCTTAAGACCACAGCTGACCAGTACCTGACCAAATGAGAGCTAAACGATAACTGGTTGTGCTAACTGGCACTTAGCAGTAGAACCCTGAGACACCATGGTTAAGTTCATAGTTGCATCACAAAGGAGGCAGAGCTAAAGAATGCAGAACCATTAATTCTTTGTAGGTTGAGAACCTCTCTGATGCCTTCCCTTGGTAAAGTTGATTGTTAAGTTTTTTCTTCAATTCCATGAGATCCACAAACTTACAATAAATCCCCTTTCTTTTAAGATAACTTGACTAGGTTTCTGATTTCTGTAACTAAGACAGTGAGATCCAGAACAGTATCAGAAAACATAACTAGAATGAAGTGTTGCTAGGTTTTGGAATACTTTTTCTCCACAGATGTCAAAATATGAAAGTTAGAACTTCCTGGGAAATGGAATTTGAGATAAAAATTCAGATGTAATGTGTATCTCACCCCCATTCTGTGTCTACATGCTATTTTTATATTCTATAAAATTAATTTAGAATGATCATTTCAAATACCTAACAAAAATATTCCACTATCCAATGAGCAAATATAATTATTTACTCAAAATAAATAGAACAAATGCTTAAGAAGCGGTCTCATTAGAAAATAGTGATTACTATTGAAATAGTCATTATAAGAAAACAGAAGTTAATAGCTTCTCTTGGGAGTCAGTGAAGTACTCTAAATCCAATACCAATTTTTGTATAGTAGGTGTTGTTTAAATTATTTTCGTTATTGCTTTAAAGCATGCATATTTTATTTAAAATGTTTACCCTTTCCATAAAGGGGGATTTTGAGCTGTAAAAGTCATTCCCCCACCCAGGCTAGCTAACTTTTCTTTCTGATTAGAGGGCAAGAAGACTATGCAGAAACATAATCCTCAAAAAACAACTTATTTCTTCCTTTTTATATGATAGGAAATACATTGAAGGAGGGAAAGGGTGTGGTTTATTTGATGATCTGAATTTATGATTAAAAATATCAGAGTCTAAATGCCTATTCTTGACAGATTATTCTTTGCTATGATTATTACATGGCTTTCAAAATAGCAAACTTCAAAAACACATCAAAAGGGGAGATACTTATTGTCTTACATTATGTGTGTGTTTGTGTAAAATGAGTCCCTCCAGGGTGAAATCCCAGCATTGGGAGAAAATTTTCAGTGATTAGACTTCTCTCCAGAGTGAATATAATATTCACCTACAAAAATTTCCTTGAGAGTGCATCTATAGTACTCCTTACAGTGCAATATTGTTATCGGTCTCACATCATAAATGAGCTTTAAAAAATAAGTAGCATTTAGAATCAGGTTTTTTTTTTTTTTTTTTTGGTAGTCTCATATATTAATATGTTATGAATTTAAAGACTATCAACCAACTGTCAAGAGATAGTATAATACTACACCTTACTTCTTTTGCATTCCATTTTAAACCTTTTATGGTTCTCAGATAGGAAAAAAAAAACAAAAAACAAAAACAAAACTAAACAAATTGAACACTTCAAGAACATACATACATGAAGTAAATACTAATTAAAAACTCAGGTGATTGATGACAAGACAACAATTAAAACATCAAAATAGTGTCTACTTAAAGATTACTTTAATAATCACTATTTATTTGACAGACTAGCTTAACCTGTGTACTTCCTAGTGATAATGGTGATACATTAAACAGGAAAAAAAATGTGTCATAGCAATGAAACTAATTGAAAGTGAAGAGATGAAAAATTTCAATTAACTTTGTGAACTGTCTCTGTCAATTAACTTACACTACAGAAACATGGGCAAAAATCTGCATTCAAGTTCAGACCAGAGGCTCAGTGATACAATTCCTTGATGGGAGGGAGGTAAGTCATTTCAATTGTGCAATAATGAAATAAATAAATGAAAATTTTTTAAACATGAAGAATAAATGAAAGAGGAAATATATGTGGGATATTAGGGAAATCCAAAAGCAGATTATATTCATTTCAGGAAGGAACTATTGGTGCAAAAACACTAATAGAGTGAGTTGTAGATCAATTCCTTTCTTTCATATTTTTGTAGACTAGGAAAATATCATGTAGTTCATATGCAATGACAGAATGAATGAGTATCTACATGACTTTGTAGCTTTTATTTTCCAATAAAGTAGAACTCACAAATGCTTGAAGATATCAGTAATCTTAACATATTTATAAATAAAATTGAATCTTAACTATACTTTTTTCTCTTGTGCTATGTGGGAGTGCAATACACATTATATTGAAATGGAAGTTTTATAAAAATCCATTATAAACAAAAGATATTCATGCATTGAAGTGCTTCCTTAAATATTGAAAAATGCATAAACATTCCCTTTCAACTATGTTCTAAAAGTTGTATGTTTTCTAAATGGATGAATTTAAGAGTGTGTTTGCTGATGGAGGACATGATAAGGGTAGGGTTTATTTAGCTTAGTATTTTTAAGAACTTTAAAATCTATTGCACAGATGCATATATTCAACAAATTAATAGGCATCTACTATGAATGAGGCATCATTACAGGAACAATAAATCATACATAGAATTTTTGAGCTAAAATGAAGACTGATATTCTACAGATAATGGGATTGGGAAAAGGTTCCATTATCTGTGCTAAAGCCAATGATTTGCAGTAACTATGTGAAGCATTTGTTGAGAAATATTTTCAAGCTATGGTCAGGAAAGAGAAAAGTGATTAGTTCCTGCCATGGGTGTATGCCATAGGTGCAAGGGACAGGGGAAGTGTTTGGGCATTTGACCTTCATATTTGCCAATTCTGGTCTAATTCTCATGTTACAGAGCCTAAAAAGTTAAACTTTCCAAGACCACAACTCCAAATAATGACAGAAAAAAAAAAAAAAAAAAGAATCCCAGAATAGTGGTTTCCTTATTCCCATGGATAAACACACCATACATTATAATAAGACTACATTTTAAAGGACTACAGGAGACCATAGCATACCTAATGATTTATCATAAATGAAAGAGAGATACACACTCCAAAAGAATTGATTTATTTATATATTGTTATCTTTTAAATAATGACAAATTAGATTAGATGGCTATTATTGAGACACATTGGCAGCTAATAGGAAAGCTACCATTGCAATATTTTATCCCTTCATCTGTAAGTCTGAACTAGTCTTCAATGCAAGTAGTAATAGGCCACCTCTATGCTGTGATTTGAGTGACAACAAGAAGGATAACCTTGCAAATAATAACCTTGCAAATAATTCTCTTTTTGCCGTATGTCGTGGTGCTTAAAGTTTCTTTTCTTTGTTTGAGTCTTCAAGATGTTTTATGGTTTACAGTGTCCACGTTAAAATACAAATACACTTGGGTGAGAAACTACTCTCCTTTAAGGTTAGCTGTTTAACTGATGAGTACCTGGCATGATTGTATGTAGTTGGAAAAGAAGTACTGCATTAAAGGACAACTTGCTTACTTTGGGATGTGAAATAGAATGAAATTAAAGATAGCCTGCCTATTTCATTATTTTATTCTATTGCAACTGAAGACTTCTCTTTTTAGGAAACTACCATGTCAGAAACTTGAAGTTAGTTTTTGCGCTCCTGGTGCTGCTTTGCCTGTTGTTATAATTCAGTAACTATTCACCATTATGTTAATTAGGTTTTGAGGATTTTCAGAATAAGTCTTTTGAACAAATCATATGTACATGAAAATTGCTGATGGAGTGATTATATGACATTCAACTGAGTTGGCACTACTATAAACAATTGTGAAGCTAAGCATCCGTTCAGGCTCCCAAGAAAAAGATAAGATTTGAAGTCTGTGGAAGTTTGAAGATATGGAAGCTCATTAAAAAGTTTTATTCCAAGGAGAAGGAAATTCAGAGGCTTAAATATTTAGGTTTGACACTGAGTATAATTTCTATCTCTGCTGCTAACTTCAATGACGGGAAACGGTCGATTAGAATCCAGTCTCAGTTAGAATGCCTTGATTGATTACAGAAATATGCAAATGAACTATGTTATTTGCTGAACCTGGTGTAGATATTTCACTTAGCTAGCTTGTGAAGGCAGATCTAGTTCAAACACAGTTGTAGAAGAGATACCACAGAAAAGGGATCTAGGGTCAAGAATGCTATTACACTTTGAAGATTATTTTCATAATATATTTTCTTCTTTTCCCACAAGTATTCAATTTTAAAATAAACATATTGTCTTTTATGTTTTCTTTTCTGAATGTTCTCATTTAAAACAGTATTTTACAATGCATCATTCTTAAATTGGAAATAATACTATATTCATGTTGTGAAGATGTTCTTTACTTTTTTTTACTTTTTTAAAAGTTCAGTTCAGCAAGGATTTACTTAATTATTATTTCCAAGATTATTTTTATAAAATGAACAATAACAGAATAATTTGGGTATAAATCATTTTTTAAACAATACTTTATTTTCTAAGTAAGTAAAACTGCAGATTAAGCACCCTTACTAACAGGAACCACAGGAGAAAACTTATATTTGTCTTTCTATCGAAGCATAAAAGTGAGAAGGAAAACTAGAAGATTGTTATCTATGTATGTTGTGTTAGCCTCAAAAGTCTAATATCTTTAAAATATTATTTTCTTGAAGGTGTATTTGACAGCTAGTATTTCTATAATTTTATTACTTTGTTTCAAATAAAAGACAGCTATTTAAAATTAATTTAAAATGCAGCTGCTCTGTTAGCTCCTTTGACAATTTTGTCAAATTTCTAAAACTGATTTGTGTTTTCAATACCTTATTTGAAAGAATCTAAAAATGAATAATGGACGTTCCAGTTTGCTAATGCTGCCAGAATGCAAAACACCAGAGATGGATTTGCTTTTATAAAAGGGTTTATTTGGTTATAAAGTTACAGTCTTAAGGCCATAAAGCATCCAAGGTGAGTCATCAACAATCAGATACCTTCACTGGAGGATGGCCAATGGCATCCGGAAAACCTCTGTTAGCTGGGAAGGCATGTGGCTGGTGTCTGCTCCAAAGTTCTGGTTTCAAAATGGCTTTCTCCCAGGATATTCCTCTCTAGACTACAGGGCCTTGAAAATGTTACTCTCAGTTGCTCTTGGGGTGTTGATCTTCTCTTAGCTTCTCCGGAGCAAGTTTGCTTTCAACGGCCATCTTCAAACTATCTCTCATCTGCAGCTCCTGTGCTTTCTTCAGTGTCCCTCTTGGCTGTAGCAAGTTTGCTCCTTCTGTCTGAGCTTATATAGGGCTCCGGTAAACTAATCAAGGCCCATGCTGGATGGGGGGTGGGGGGGTAGGAGGCACACCTCCATGGAAATTATCCAATGAAAGATCTCATCCTCAACTGAGTGATCACATCTCCACAGAAACATCCAATCAAAAGTCTCCATACCAATCAATGCAAATACATTTCCTGCTCAACAAGACTGCATCAAATATAATGGCGCTTTGGGGGACATAATACATCCAAACCAGCACACAGGGGAAAAAGCAAAATCCTTAAATATCAAGTGAGAGATAATTTTAATTTTGCACAAATCAGAATTCCAATATAACTATAAATATAAAATGATGCCTAAATACACCCCCATTGAATATTTTCCAGTTGATTTAGAGAGGATATGTTTATAATCTATACATTGAAAAGGCAGGAATAGTTTTGCAACAATTAAGATATTATGAACTTCCAGAAATGGAATTATTTTTTAAAAATACATGAAGAAACCCCTCATATAACGGTGCTTATTTCCTGGGGAGTCAGGGAAAGATTTTTCTTACTATATATACAATATTTTGAAAATTCTGAGCTTGCATAGGAAGGAAGGAATAAATAAATCACAAAACAAACAACTGTTAGACAATTATGTGCTGCAATTCTTGAGACATCACATTTATAGAAATATATACTTGGAAAAATGAGAGACAGTCACTTAGATCAACATCTAATTGTGGCTGAGGGCTTCCCCGTTAAAATTTTTTAATTAGTCAAGTTGTGGGTTTACAGAAAAAACATGCATAAAATACAGGTTTCCTATATACTACTCTCTTATAACACCTGGTGTGGGTATTGTACATTGGTTACAATTACCCAAAGTATGTTTTTACGATTATGTTATTAACTATAGCCCATAGTTTAATAAGGTTCACTGTTTGCCTTGGGCAGTTCCATGATTTTTTAAGAACTTCTTATTCTAGTAACACATACACAACCTAAAATTTCCCCTTTTAACCACATTCAAATATATAATCCAGTGCTGTTAATTACATTCAAGATGTTGTGCTGCCATCACCAGCATCTGTTACAAAAATTTTTCCATTGTCCCAAATAGAAACTGTACATTTTAAGTCTTAACTCCCTATTCCCTACCCTTACCCTGTCCTCTGGTAAACTATATTCTAGATTCTGATGCCATGAGTTTTCTTACTCTAATTATTTAATATCAGTGAAATCATACAATATTTGTCCTTTTGTATCTGGCATATTTCATTCTACATGATATCTTCAGGGTTCATCCATGTTGTTGCATGTATCAAAACTTTATTCCTTTTAAGGGCTAAATAATATTTCATTGCATCTTGTTCTAGTTTGCTAATGCTGCAGAATGCAAAACACCAGAGATGGATTGGCTTTTATAAAAAGGGGGTTTATTTGGCTATACAGTTACAGTCTTAAGGCCATAAAGTGTCCAAGGTAACAGATCAGTAATCGGGTACCTTCACTGGAGGATGGCAAATAGCATCCGGAAAACCTCTGTTAGCTGGGAAGGCACATGGCTGGCGTCTGCTCCAAAGTTCTGGTTTCAAAATGGCTTCTCCCAGGACATTCCTCTCTAGCAAGCTTGCTCCTCTTCAAATAACATCACTCACAGCTGCACTGCGTTCCATCTCTTTGAGTCAGCATATTTATATGGTTCCACTGATCAAGGCCCACCCTGAATGGGTAGGGCCACACCTCCATGGGAGTATCCCACCAGAGTCACCACCCACAGCTGGGTGGGGCACATCTCCATGCAAACAACCTAATTCAAATGTTCCAACTTAATCCCCACTATTCTGTCTGCCCCACAAGATTGCATCAAAGAATATGGCTTTTTCTGGGGGACATAATACATTCAAACCGGCACATTCCACCCCCTGAACCCCAGAAAAACATATTCTTTCCAAATACAAAATACATTCATCCCACAATACCACAGAAACTTAAATCATTGCAGTAACAATAGTTAAGTACAAGATCCCATCAAAATCAAATATAGGCATGGTCAGTCCTAAGGCATACCTTTCCTTTAGCTTTGGATCTGTGGACTTAGAACAAGTTATATGCTTCCAATATACAAAGGAGGGACATTCAAGGATAAACATTCTCATTGCCATAAGGAGAAACAGTAAGGAAAACAGGGTTAACAGGACCAAAACAGTTCTTAAAACCTGCAGGACAAACTCCATTAGATGTCAAAGTCTGAGAGTCATTTACAGAACAACGTTGCATCCTTGGGGCTTGAGAGAGCGGGATCCTAACCCTTCCTAAGGGCCTTTTCGGCAGCCCTTTCCTCTCCAAACACTTAGGTGAGTGCTCCAACATGCCCACACATTGGGGAGACCACCTTCTCGGCCCCACCCTCCTCAAACATCGGGGCAGCTCCTGGATTCCCTTCCATCTCCAGGGTACACGCTCAACCCCTTCAGAACAGTGTGGTGGCAGCCAGGCTCTCCCCAATTCCCTGGGAATGTGCTCCAACCTCTTTGTGACCTGAGGTGGCAAAACTCTTCCAGAGCATCGAGGCGGAAAGCCCGCCCTCGACCTCTGGGGCAAACTCACCCTTTCCATGCATGTGGGCTGCTCCGCTCTCCCAGCCCGAGACCTCCTGACTCCAGACCTCAACCTCCATGGCTCTGTCTTTGAAGAAATTTTTCCTTTAATTTTTTCCTTGTCTGTCTCCTCCAGTCCAGACTGGCAATGGCTCTGTCTATAAAGATCTTGCAAAAATTCTGTTGGCTTTGCATGAAGCATACAGGGGTCAAAGCCATCAGACAATAGGACTTTCCACAAATCCTTTCTGGATAATTCCATCTCCAATCTTGGCTTGTACTGAAATGGCAGCTGGGTTCCATGTTTGGTTACATCCTCATGTTGGGCTGTAGCTTCTGGGATTCTACCCCCCGGAAGCTCATAATTTTCCAAGCCATCAGCTTCTGGTTTCTTTGAACCCAAGAGTTCAGTTCTAAGTTCATCTCTTTCTGCTCTCATTTTACTATAAGCTGCAAGGAGAAGCCAGGGTATATCCTCCACAGGTAGTCTGGAGATCTCCTCAGCTAAGTATTCCAGGTTGTCACTTTTAAATTCTTCCTTCCATCTGACACCAGGACTCAATTTTGCCAAATTCTGTGCCATTTTAAAACAAGGATCGCCTTTCTTCCAGTTTGCAACAACACATTCATCATTTCTGCTCAAGTCCTCATCAGAAGTATCTTTAGACTCCATATTTCCATAAACAGTCTCTTTAAAGCAGTTTTGGCCTTTTCTATCAAGCTCCTCACAATTCTTCCAGAAACTTCCCCTTATCCATTTAAAAAGCTGTTCCAACATGTTTGGTATTTGCAAACTCAGCAGCAAAAGCACCCCACTTCTCTGGTACCAAAATCTGTTCTAGTTTGCTAATGCTGCAGAATGCAAAACACCAGAGATGGATTGGCTTTTATAAAAAGGGGGTTTATTTGGCTATACAGTTACAGTCTTAAGGCCATAAAGTGTCCAAGGTAACAGATCAGTAATCGGGTACCTTCACTGGAGGATGGCAAATAGCATCCGGAAAACCTCTGTTAGCTGGGAAGACACATGGCTGGCGTCTGCTCCAAAGTTCTGGTTTCAAAATGGCTTCTCCCAGGACATTCCTCTCTAGCAAGCTTGCTCCTCTTCAAATAACATCACTCACAGCTGCACTGCGTTCCATCTCTTTGAGTCAGCATATTTATATGGTTCCACTGATCAAGGTCCACCCTGAATGGGTGGGGCCACACCTCCATGGGAGTATCCCACCAGAGTCACCACCCACAGCTGGGTGGGGCACATCTCCATGCAAACAACCTAATTCAAATGTTCCAACTTAATCCCCACTATTCTGTCTGCCCCACAAGATTGCATCAAAGAATATGGCTTTTTCTGGGGGACATAATACATTCAAACCGGCACACATCTACATACCACATATTGTTTACCTTTTATCAATTTATGAACACTTAGGACGCTTCCATCTTTTGGCAATTGTGAATAATACCACTATAAACATTGTGTGCAAATATCTATTTGAATCCCTGCTTTCAATTATTTTGTGTATATACATTGAAGTAAAATTACCAGCTTACATGGTAATTCTATATTTAACTATCTCCCACAGTGGCTATATGATTGTACATTCCCACACCCCAACGTTTCCCAGTTTTTAAATAGTAGCCATACTAGTGGATGTGAAATATGTATCTCATTGTGGTTTTGGTTCAAATGTCTCTTTTGTCTAGCGATGTTGAACATTTATCATGTGCTTTTTTGATCATTTGTGTATCTTCTTTGGAGAAATGTCTATTGAAGTTTTTTGCCCATTTTTAAATTGTATTGTTTGTCTTTTTGTTGTTGACTTCGAGAATTTCTTTATATATTCTGGATATTACACCCTTATCAAATATGTGGTTTCCAAATATTTTTCCTAATGTCTAGGCTATTGCTTTACTTTCACGATAAAGTAGTTTGAGGCCCACAAGAATTTTAATTTTCATGAGATCCCATTTATCTTTTTTTTCTTATAGCTTGTGCTTTGGATATAAAGTCTATGTAAACATTGCCTAACAAAATTTCCTGAAACGGCTTCCCTACAATGTCTTACAGGAGTTTATAGTTCTGATTCTTTTTTTAATGCAATTTTATTGCAATATAATCACATAACATACATACAAAGTGTACAACCAGTTGTTCATAATATATCATACAGTTGTGCTTTCATCATACTCAAACTTTGAACATTTTCTTTACTCCAAAAAATAAAATGAAAATTAAAATAAAGGAATATCCAAAACATCCCATTCCCCTCCACTCATATTGTTTACTTACTTTGTTTAAAAATACAGTTAAATTGAGATATAGTCACACCCCCTACAGTCATCCACAGCGTACAATCAGTTATTCACAGCACCATCATACTGTTGTGTGTTCATCACCAGAATCAATTTTTGAAACTTTTCCTTCTCCAAATTAAAAATAAAAGCAAAAAAGAACATCTACATCTTTTCTTCCCCTCTATCCCCTCCTATTCTTCATCTAAAGTTTTTCCACATTTTTCCACTCATCTGTCCATATACTGGATAAAGGGAGTGCGAGCCACAAGGTTTTCACAGTCATACAGTCACACTATGCAATCTACATAGTTATACAATTGTCTTCAAGAATCCAGGTCACTGGGTTGCAGTTTGACAGCTTCAGGTATTTCCTATAGTTCTGATTCTTATATTTAGGTCTTTTCCAATTTGAATTGATTTTTGATATGGTATGGGATAGGGACAGAACTTCATTCTTTTTCAAGTGGACACCCAGTTTTACCAGTACCATTTGGTGAAGAGACTCCTCTTTCCCAATTGAGTGGACTTGGCACCATTGTCAAAAATCAATTGGCCCAAGGGTAAAGGTTGAAACTGACTGTGTTTTAAAACTTCAAATTCCATATGAGACCAAGGGAAGAGACAGCTATTTGGTACAGGATCTAAATTTTCTAAACAGTACAACTCTACAGTCAATTTGTTCAAACACCACAATTGCATGGAACTTTGAATAGGAAGTGAGATACGGTAGGTTAGTATAAGTTGGAGTGAAATAGTGACACATCCCAGAGTAATTTGGGCAGATAATAAAAAATATATTTACAGCCTCCCCCTCCCCAGCCCCGAGGATCTGGGGGAAGGTGCGGATGTGTTGGACATCCTCACCTGGCCTGGTGTTGATGTCACAAACATTGGGACTGGCGGTTTGATGTGCTGAGCCTGCGAGCATGGGACTTGCCCTTATGAAGCTCGTTACTGCAAAGGAGAGGATAAACTTGCATATAATTGTGCCTAAGAGTCTCCCCCTGAGATCCTCTTTGTTGCTCAGATGTGGCTCTCTCTCTCTCTAACTGAGCCATCTCGACAGGTGAACTCGCTGCCCTCCCCGCTACGTGGGACCTGACTCCCAGGGTTGTAAATCTCCCTGGCAATGCAGACTATGACTCTCGGGGATGAATGTGAACCCGGCATCATGGGACTGAGAGTATCTTCTTGACCAAAAGGGGGATGCAAAATGAGATGAAATAGTTTCAGTGGCTGAGAGATTTCAGATGGAGTCGATAGGTCACTCTGGTGGACATTCTTATGCATTATATAGATAACGCATCTTAGGTTTTAATGTATTGGAATAGCTAGAAGTGAATACCTGAAACTACCAAACTCCAACCCAGCAGTCTGGACTCCTGAAGACAGTTATATAATAATGTAGATTACAAGGGGTGACAGTGTGATTGTGAAGACCTTGTGGATCACACCCCCTTTATCTAGTGTATGGATGAGTAGAAAAATGGGGATAAAAACTAAAGGACAAATGGGGTGGGATGAGGGGATGATTTGGGTGTTCTTTTTTTACTTTTATTTTTTATTCTTGTTCTGGTTCTTTCTGATGTAAGGAAAATGTTCAGAGATAGATTGTGGTGATGAACGCATAACTATGTTATCATACTGTGGACAGTGGATTGTATACCATGGATGATTGTATGGTGTGTGAATGTATTTCAATAAAACTGAATTTAATTAAAAAAAAAATCAATTGGTCCTAAATATGAGGGTTGATTTACGAGCTCTCAATTCAATACCATTGGTCTACATGCCTGTTCTTTTGTTTTGATTACTGTGACTTTGTAATGCATTTTAAGATCAGGAAATGTGAGTTCTCTAATTTGGTTCTTCTTTTGCAAGATGGCTTTGGCTATTTGGGGCCCTTACCTTCCATGTAAATTAATTTAATGACTGGCTTTCCCTTTCTGCAAAGAAAGTTGTTGGAATTTTGATTGAGATAATATTGAATCTATAAATTTCTTTGGGTAGAATTGACATCTTAACAATATTAGTCTCCCAATCCGTCAACATGGAAGGTCCTTCCATTTACTTAGGTCTTCTTTGATTTCTTTTAGCAATGTTTTATAGTTTTCTGTGTATGAGTCCTTTACATCTTTGGTTAGATTTATTCTTAGATATTCAATTCTTTTAGTTGCTATTATAAATAAATTTTTTCCTTGGTTTCTTCTTCAGGTTGTTTGTTACTAGTACATGGAAACCCTACTGAGTTTTGCTTGTTGACTTTTACCTTGGACCATTGCTGAATATGTGTATTAGCTCTAGTAGCTTTGTTGTAGATTTCTTGAGACTTTTTCTATATAGGATCATGACATCTGCAAATAGTGAAAGTTTTAATTCACTTTTCATTATTTCTTCTTCTCATTGTTCATTACTAGTGTATAAAAATACTATTGATTTTTGGGTGCTGATTTTGTACCCTGCTTCTTTGCTGAATGTATTTATTAGCTCTAGGGGGCTTTTTGTGTATTTTATAGGATTTTCCATATATAGGATCATGTCATCTATAAATAGGGAAAATTTTACTTCTTCCTTGCCAATTTTGGATGCTTTTTATTTCTTTTTTCTTTCCTAATTGCTTTGGCTAGAACTTCCAGTACAATGTTGAATGACAGCAGTGACAGTGGGCATCTTCATCTTCTTCCTGACCTTAGAGGGAAAGATTTCAGTCTTTCATTATTAAGCATGACATTAACTGTGGTATTTTCATATATGTCTTTTATCATGTTAAGGAAGTTTGCTTCCAGTTCTAGTTTTCTAACTGTTTCTCAAGAAGGGATGTTGGATTTTGTCAAATGCTGCTTTTGCGTAATTTGAGATGATAACATGTTTTTTTCTTCCCTTCATCATGTTAATGTGGTATATTGCATTGATTCATTTTCTTATATTGAACACCTTGCATACCTGGGGTAAATCCCACTTGATCATAGTTTATACTTCTTTTAATGTGCTCTTTTAATTCAGTTTGCTAATGTTTTGTTAAGGATTTTTTCATCTAGATTCACAAGAACCATTAGTCTGTAATTTTCTTTTCTTGTGGGTATCTTTATCTGTTTTTGTTTTTGTTTCTTTTTAGAAGGGTGATGTTGGCCTCATAGAATGAATTGGGGAGTGGTCCCTTGTCTTCAGTTTTTAGAAAGAATTTGAGCAGGATTGGTTTGTATTCTTCCTGGAATGTTTTGTAAAATTCCCCTGTGAAGCCGTCTGGTCCCAGGCTTTTTTTGTTGGGAGGTTTTGATTACTGATTCAATATCTTTTCTGCTTACTAGCTTGTTGAGATCTTCTATTTCTTCTTGAGTCATTGTAGGTAGTTTTTGTGTTTCTAGGAATTAATCCATTTCATATAGATTGCCTAATTTATTGGCATACATTTGTATATAGTATCTTTTTATAGTTCATTTTATTTCATTGGGGGGCAGTTATAACTTCCCCCATTTCATTTCTGATTTTGCTATTTGTGACTTCACTCTCTCTCTTTTTTCTGTCTAGCTAAATGTTTGTCAATTTTATTTTTCAATGAACCCATTTTCATTATTCTCTCTATTGTTTTGTTGTTGTTGTTGTTCTCATTTTCATTTATCACCAAAATAATTGGGTTTACTTTGCTCTTCTTTTGTCTAATACTTACAGTTTTGAGGTAGGTCTCTGATTTGAAATCTTTCTTCTTTTTTAATGTGAGCATTTATAGCTATACCTTTCCCTCTTAGCTCTGCCTTTCCTGAATCTCATAAGTTTTGGTACGTTTTATTTTCATTTCCATTTGCCTCAAGATATTTCTTAAGTTCCCTTGTGATTTCCTCTTTAACCCATTGGTTGTTTAAAAGTATATTGTTTAATTTCCATGCACTTGTGAATTTTCCATTCTCTGTCTTTTGTTGATTTCTAGCTTCATTACATTGAGGTTGGTGAAGACACATTGTAGGATCTCCATTTTTAATTTATTGAAAATTGTTTTGTGACCTAAGATACAGCCTATCCTGGAGAATGATCCATGTGCACTTAAGCATAATGTATATTCTCTATTTTTGTTGGGTAAATATTCTAATTATATCTGTTAGGTCTAGTAGGTTTAGAGTATCATTTAAGTTGTGTATTTCCTTAGTGGTTTTCTGTCAAGTTATTCTATCCATTATTGGAATTGGAGTGTTAAATTTTCCTGCTATTAATGTGGAGCCATCTATTTCTCCCTTGAAATTTCTTAGTATTTGCTTTACATATGTTGGGGTTCTGCTGTTAGGTGCACATACATTTATAATTGTTATAGCTTCTTGTTGAACTGACCCCTTTATCAGTATATAATGACTGTCTTTGTCTTTGTCCCTTATAACAGTTTACGACCTAAAGTTTATTTTACCTGATATTCATATAGCTACCCCAGCTCTCTTTTAGTTTCACTTTTCATAGTTTCCTACATGTGTATTTGAATTTAAGATGAGTCTCTTATTAAAAGCACTTAGTTGGGTCATGCTTTTTCCATTCTGTCAATCTCTGTTTTTTGACCAGAGAGTTTAATCTATATAAACTTAAAGTCACTACTGATAATGCAGGACTTTCTTCTGCCTTTTTGCTTTTTAGTCCCTGGTAGTCTTTTACCATTTTGTCCCTCAATTCTTCTACTAATGCCTACTTTCGTATTTATTTGATGTTTTACACTGTACCATATTGGATCCCATCTCATTTCCATTTGGTTATATTTTTCATATATTTCCTTGTGGCTACAGTGGGGTTAAAACTTAACAATTTAAACATATACCAATCATATATGTTTTTATACCAACTTAACTTCAATAGCGTGCACATACATTGTTCCTTCCTATAGTCCTCTGATCCCCAACCTTCTTTTGCACTTGTTACAAGTCATATCTTTGTACATCGTATGCCCCAAACCACAGATTTATCGTTACTTTTTATACATTTGAATTTTAGCAACTGTAGGGAGAGGGAAATGAAGTTGTATAACAAAAAACACAGCAGAATGGTACTAGCATTTATAATTCCCCAAAATGGTTACCTTTACCACAGGTCTTTATTTCTTTATGCCAGTTTGAACTGCTGTCTAGTGTCCTTTCCTTACAGTCTGAAGAACTACTTTTAGCATTGCTTTTACAGCAAGTCTAGTGATGATGAACTCCATCAGCTTTCATTTATCTGTGAATGCCCTAATCTGACCCTCATTTTTACAAGAAAGTCTTCATTGGATATAAAATTCTTGGTTAACACTTTAAGTATTTCAACCCACTGCCTTCATTCCTCCATTGTTTCTGATGAGAAATCAGCACTTAATCTAATGGGAACTCTCTTTTATATTACACTTTGCATTTCTTTTGCAGCTTTTAGAACTCTCTCTTTGACCTTTGCATTCAACAGTTTGATTACTTTGAGTTAAAGCATCTTTCTCTTCAAATTTATCCTGTATTGTGTTTTCTGTTATTCTTAGATTTGCATAGTTACCTAAATTTAGGATGTTTTCTGTCATTATCTCTTTGAATATTCCCTCTGCCTCTTCCTCTCTTTCTTCTCCTTTTGCAGCACCAATATTGTACATAGTGGTGTGCTTGATGGTGTCCCAGAGGTCTCTTAGGCCATTTCACATTTATGGGTCTTTTTTCTTTCTGCTTCTCAGCCTGACTCATTTCTATCATTTTGTCTTTGAATTTTCTGATTCTTTCTTCTGCTACCCCCAATATTCTGTTGACACCATTCTAGGATTTTTTTTTTTTTTCTCATTTCAGTTATTCTCTGGTCTTCAACTCCAGTTCTGTTTGGTTTCTTTTTAAAATTTCTAAAACTTTATTGAGATTCTCATATTGTTTGTTCATTGTTTTCATGATATTCTTTAGTTCTTTCTCTGTGTTTTCTTTCATCTCCCTGAACATTTTGAAGAATTTTTTTTTTTTTAAGTTTGTCCAGTATGGCCACAGCCTGGTCTTCTTCACTGGTATTTGATGGATTTTTATCCTCTTTATTTGGATGGACCATCATTTCCTGTTTCTTTGTTTATCTTGAAATCTTTTGTTACATATTGTACATTTTAATATTTTAAAATGTTAACTCTGGACTTATTCCCAGCAGTGTCTGTTTCTCCAGTTTGTAACCAGCTGTTGATATGACAGATTTTCTTGAGTATTGGAATCTGACAAAATGAAGCAAATCTATGCAAATAAACACACACACACACACACACACACACACACACACACACACAGAGAGACAAATGCACACCTTCCACTCTGTTTTCAAATTTGCTTTGTGTTGGCTGGTTCTCACCATCAGACTTCAGTCCTTCTATAAGGCATGTCAGCCCAAGGCAAATGCAAAGTGCAAAGTCCTCCCTGTCTTTTCTTAGCCTGTGTCCTGGACTTGTGGGTGCTGATGGCCTAAGTATGTCTTCTGTTTACAGGAGTTTGAATGCCCCCTCTACTTCCCAAGGAACACATCTTCTTCCTCTCCAGGGTCTTCCACTGTGGGACTTAGAGCAGGTCTTTGCCCAAGCCATCTGCCTCAATTGTATCTTATACTGCTTTGTTTGTCTCAAGCTGATTTTGCCTGGAGGGCAAATTCTGGGAGGCCAACACTCCAGAGAGGAGTTTCCCAAAAAGTCAGTCTTACTCAGCAGGAACAAGGTGAGGGACCCACAAAGGAAACACTGGCTGACCTTAAAATGCTTTGGGGAGGGGATAAGGGAGCCCCCAGGAAGGGCATCAGGATCTTCTTCCACAGCTCCCCAAAGCTGCACTTTCTTGACTTGACCCCTGCCAGCCATTGCAGCCCTTCAACTGTCCTCTGCACTTTTGAGAAATCGTACTGTCTTCTCTTCTGCCACCTTTGCCAGGGATGGGTTGGAACAATGGCCAGACTCAGAGCTGGGTGAAGTAGCTAATCAAAAGCAGTAATCTGTAATAGGCCTTGCCACCTTCCCCCACTCCTGGATCTTGGGGACGTGGATTTTTATGTCCTTTTCTGGCACCAGCCAGCTATGCCAAGCTGACCTCAAAATGCCTGCCCCACTGTTGCCTGACGCATGAGTGGGGGATGGGCACTGGGGACTGCTACACAGGAGAGGCAGTTACTGGTATTTATCATAATTCACCAGCCTCTTCCTCCCTCTCTTCCCTGGACTCTGTACAGTGATCTACTGGACTACAGAGTTTCAAAGTAGTTGACTCAATTTCTGCCTGTTTAATACGTCTTCTTCCTTATCCACATTTAATTTTGGCAAAAGCCTTGATACCTCTCACCAAAATACCTATTCCTTAAGGTTTAACTTCAGAAGGGTCACCCAGCTCTGACTGCTTTCTAAAAATTTTCTAGGGATGCTTTTGGTTTTTTATCTGCTGTGTTTTCCACAGCCCCTACAGCTGGCTGAACAGTGATTATTACTGGGAAGCAACAGTTTCCCTCTTTTGCATTACTTCTTGTTCCCAAAATCTATTTGTATAGAGACACTGATCAGTAGGGTTCTGGTTTCCTTTTACTGAACCTTAAAAATCCAATAATGAGTGCATGGATTTGTACACCTTTCAAACTTTTATTACAATAGGGTACAAAAAACTTAGCATTAGTGAATCAAAAAACTTTTGAATATATTTGTTTTCATATGGTTAAGTGGTGACTCCAGGCATATTAAAAATGATCCCTAAAAAAGTTACATTATATATAACTTGGGCAAGTTAGATAGATGGTAAAAATATTTCTTCTCAGAAAAGAAGAAGTAAAATAAAGATAAAAATTACTGAAGTATCAGAAAGAACTGATACAATGTTGTCAGGTTTTAAAGTAGTAGGCTTCCTCCTGTCCTAACATAGTAAACTCTACTGTATCTAGAGTTTAGACAACTCCCCTCCCCCGTTATTTAAACTGCATAAACTATAATTTTACTAAATCAAGCAAAGAGCTAATCAAGTTTTGATTTGCTAATTACTTCTCAATTTGATTAGAGCTGGCAGCTAATCATCTCTGAAAATTTAAAGTCAATCTTTCACTCACATTTGCAAATTAAGACTTCAGTGTTAAGACGAAATTGGAAATATAGCATAAAAGTTCTTTGTGTTACAACAAATAATTAATTTCTACTTATTGCTACAATTTTAACAATAAAGAAAATTTTTCTAGGATGCTTCAACAAGTTGAATAATGCATGCAGTGTACCATCTTGGGCTGGAGAAAAAAACGTAAGCCAGTTTTACACAATTTTGTGAAGAAGCCCACATTCAGTCAAGAAACTGTACATGCTACATTAAACAAGCACAATATAATTAAAAGTTGCAATTCCATTTTTATGGTCAACAGTATTTTGCAGAAGAAATAGCTGCCAAGAAATTGAACCATGAACAATCAATATTATAATTGTTTTCCCAATTAAAACCAACCTTTTAAAACATCTTTAAGAATTATTAACATACCTAAGACAATATCTCCTTGAAAATTATGCCAAAGTGGAAAGAGAATGTCACAGTCATTTAAATTCAACAAGGGACATCATTATGACGAAACACTGAATAAGAAAGGGAGGCAGATGAGTTGGTTTTAATTTCAGGGGAAAATGTCTTTCACCATCATTTCCCAAAAACTATATTTAAATTATACCCTGTAACAAAGTTTCTTCCTTCTTTGTCACTTTCTGCTCCTATCATAGTTACACAACCCGAAACTTACTTGACTATACTGCACTGAATAATAAATCATCTTTTCTATGAGGTATTTCATTATTACTACTGCTTGATTAATAGCATTTCCAAGCAGTATATTCACAGGTAAAGTTATATAAAAGTTTGAGCAATTATCTCATAAAGTTAGATTACCTGAGCGAATAATAGACACTTGATTTTTTCACAGAAAAGTTGCCATCATAATTGATAAAATATTTTATTTCTCTTTTTCCATATGAATCTAATTTCAGTGAAGGGTGTCAACAGATTTATTCTTCAATGTTTTTATGCTTTCTATTCTGTATTTTCTCCTTGCTCTGAGGTTGGTATCTTTGATTTACTTCAATTTCAGTCTTTTTATTATATTATTTCATTATGAAATACTTTAATATTTTACTTGCCAATTTTATTAGTAAACCAGTAACTCTTGGGTTTATAGCTCAAATCATATTTTCATTGTGTCCACATTTCAGCCTTATGCCATATTCTACTTTGAGTGAATTCCTTGGTGAATATCCATGTTCAACCAGAAATTAAGAGAGTAATATTAGAAAATGCCACACATCTAGGTTTGAGGAGACCCTCTCCCCACAACTCTGCAATACAACGATTAGCAACCTTCTATTAACTGGCAAAATGCATGGACGGCTTCTTTCTTTTTTTTTATGTATCCATTTCCATCTGAGTCCCATGAAGTTGATTTTGAGGTTCTCTTTTGAAGGTCGAAGAGATGTAAAGTGCCAGAACTATGCTGCATGAACATATCTCATTTGTACTTACACTCCAGCCATAATAACTGACATTCCTGTCCCTCAGAATTTTAAAGGAAAGATCTTCCTCAAGATATTAGATATCATTCTGCTAGATACTAACTCCAGGCTCCTTTTTTCCTCCCCAAATAAAAGAATGTTGGAAAAGTTAACCTAGCAAGACTGAGAATGGAGGCTGCTTCACCCAGATTTTAGTCTCATTAGAAAATGTCCAGTGTTAATTATTCCCTCCTTCACATGCAAACCATATTACTACTGAATTTATTATTGAAGCCAACATTTTGTGAATTTTTCTATATATATAAGTGGTTTGTGATACGAGAGATAAGAGTATTGGGCAGAAAAGACAGTTTTATATAATGAATAATTGAAAATATTCAATTATGGAAAATAATGGAAAAAAGCATTTTTATTACCAGTTTAAAAAAAAAAAAGGAAGACAAAGAAGAAGTCAGAGCTAGAAGTTAAAAGACATTATTGTAATACAGTAAAGTGATAACATGTTTATGACATTTAATTCTGTGGTGGAGGTTCTAATTTAAATTCTAACATGCAATGAATTAGGAAGCTAAGGCTTAGAAGTCCAAGTGTATATTAGAACTCTGAGCTCAGCCTAACTATGTTACCTGTTTAGTTTGACTGTTGAATTGATGTTTAGTTGGGTTTAGAATGTAAACATAACACATTAGTTAATACATAATAGAGTGTAGGTTAGAGAAAGACTAAAACAGTATAGGCCCATCTTCTGAAACCAAGTAGAAATAGAGCTTAAAGATTTCCTGAAATTCAAGATTACCTATTGGACCCACTACCACAAACTTGATTCAAATTTTAATCATTTTCCTCTTGAATTACTACAACAAACTCTATACTGATATCTTTGTGAAAGACCCTTCTCACATTAATTTACTTTCTAAGGTGTTTTTACCTGACTTGGGTAACCTCCACTGCCACTTTGCTACTTTAATGAAAACATCCAAACTCCTTAGCATAGATCCCAAGTCTTTTCACAATCTGGCCCCAATCTGCTTTCCCAGCTCACCTGTTCTATGGTCCAGACACACCAAACTTCTTGCAGTTCTCTAAAAATAAATTAAATGCTTTCTTATACCTCTGGGCCTTCATTCTAATGCATGGAATAATGACTTTCCCTCTCCAGCCCTGATGAATATCTCATTATGAAGTAGGTAGTAGTTAAATGCCTTTTCCTCGTATAAAATGTAACTGTCTCTCCTATAATATGGGTGACCCACTTTTGGGTTTTGAACCTAATTATACAAGGGCATGAGATCACTTTAAAGCAATGAATGTACTTTGCTAATTCTTTCAACAAAATTTTGGGGAACTTCAAATGATAGGGCAATCTACTTAGTAGTACAAATACAAAAACTAGATCTGGAATGTGCAATCTAGTGGAGGGTGATAGACAAATAAACAGATTACTAAAATACCCAGTGGTGGGTACAATAGTAGTGAAATGTTCAGGGTACTATGGGAGCACCTAGCAGAGGAAAATGACTAAGAGCGGCAGCACATCACTTGACACTTAGTAGGTACTTATTTAACATGCTTTGAATTAATTAATGGATAAATTAATAGACTAATCCTAACCTGAATGCTGCATTTCTATTTTATGTCAAATTTCTTACTCTTTCAAGCTACCGAATCTTGAAGACATTTGGAGACCAGGCGAAAAGTTTCCCTTTTTGGTATTTTATCATTCTTTCTGTGTCATCTTTTCCTTGCCTTGTTTGTATTTATTATGGCCATTATATGATGACCCAAGGCAAGGTCTATCAGAACACTTTACTTCTGAATAGTTCATAATGTTTCAGCGTAGCCTCTGTCAAAACTGTTTGGCTTAGAATTGGCATGCTGCAGTGAGGATCCAAAAAACACATTTTGTTTGGTTGAAAGATTTCTTACACCTTTTTAATCTAAAAATATCTCCCCTGCCTCAACTTTGTGACATTTCATTTATTGAAGCAACAGGGTCATTTGTCCTGTAGAAGTTCTCCAGTTCTTCTGGTTTATTTGCATCTTGTGGTTTCGTTTAACCCATCTGTATGTCCTATAAACTGGTATATTAAATTTGGAGGCTTTTTGTTGTTGTTGTTATGTTTAATATTTCTGTGCTGATGAAATGGAACACAGGTGGGGAATATGTGGGGGAAAGGGACAGGGGTCTCCTGCCACTCGGGCGGGGTGGCTTGTGAAGGGATGTATGTGGGGGTTTCTTGGGAAATATTCCAAGGAGTCTTCTCAGCCAAGAGCCTTGGCCTGGGGTGTATGGGAATCAGACACACCCAGTTCATGGCCTTATGTTGGGGTCCCCCATACGGGGATCTGTGGAGGGTCTCCCTTTTTTTCTAGCTCCTTTGCTGGAATCTACACTCCCAACGTGATGAGGGACTTGGTTCTGGAGAGAGGTCTGGAAAGCCCCCAGGAAGCAGCCCAGGGTTGGGAACTAGGGCTCAGCTGCTGACGGCCCTAGGAGATGTGAGCCCTGTGGGTGCTGGGGGCTGCCGGCCTTCTGCCCTTTCCCCTTTCCCAGGTAGGCAGGGCTGGCAGGAGCAGGGGGAAGGAGAGCAGGGCCCCCAGCCTTTGTTGAGTCCCAAGGCCCCTCAGGGTGGGGTGAAGGAGGTGTGGAAGGAGAGAGTCTTGGCCACAAACAGACGCTGTCAACTTTAGTTAAAAACAATAACTTAAGTGAAGGGAGGGCTTCCAACCTAGGGCCAGGGTGGGGAGTACGGACAGCAGGGTGTGCAGGAGACACCACTTCCTCTACCCTGAATCCTTCAGGATGGCACCCTGACTCTCATTCTCCTTCATATCAAAAGTCACTCTTAAAATACATTAAAAACAAAAAACTTGATTTAATAGTTAAAAAAAAAAACAAAAAAAAAAAAAAACAAAAAACTTGTTCACTACAAATAATCAATAAAATAGTATTTAAAATATTTACTTTAAACAAGAAATCAAATCAGATGGAAATTCTAAAGTTGTTTGTAAGTTTCTAGAAAACACAAATGGAGAAGCATAAATGACACCATGAAGAAATATTAATGCAAATGCAGGATGAGAACATTCTACCAGATAATTGAACTTGATGTCTTAAAGAGTTAAGGGCAATGTGGTAGAGAAAATTTTTTCATGGAGTCAGTACCCCCCCGCCCCCGTCCCTACAAAAGGTTAGTCCTGAAATTCATGCTTGCTGTGATATATTAGAGAAAGCACATCACTCTAGTGTGTCATGCATTGCTTATGTAACAGTGATGTGTAACTCCTCTTCCTTGATTCTGGATGATCGCAAACTCTTTTTACACACTTCAAATTTTGAATGCTTCAAGGCCATTCACTTACCGTACTTCCATGATATTGTAACACACTTCAAAGTGAAAAACTAAGAGGAACTGATTTATAACATCGTAAATACGTCATATCTGATAAAGAATGCTATGGATTTGTTCTTAAAACCACAAATTTAAAACATATTTTTGCTTCTAATATATCCTTTACCAGGAATTTATTCAGTAATCTCCATCCCTTAAAAAATATTGTTGCTTTAATAAGTGTTTCACTCCTCTCTTAACGATTTTTTAAATCTTTCTAAATTTACCTACAGACATTTACAAGGAGAACGCCTTGGGCAACTACTACAAGGAAAAAAAAAAAAACTCTACATCTCCCTTTTTAATGTACCTTTAATATACAACTCTGTGATTTGCTGATGTATTTTGAGGTTACAGAAAGAAATACTGCACTTTGGAGAGAGGAAAAAAAAAACTTGAGGGAGGGAAACAAATGCTTGCCATATTTAAAATCCTTAAAGCAAAATTTAAGAAGCATCTAGTAGTATTCTCAATTTTTACCTATTAAAAATTAATTTTTATAAGAGAGAAGATAAAAAATTTAGAGTAAAAATACTCTGTAAAATATTCTTTGTTCTATGTAAAATATAAGGGTATTTGATACACAGTGCATTTAAAACCTTGACATGCCATTAATTCTTAAATATATAACCTGTAACTAGTTCCATTTTAATGGCAAAAATTCTTCTTAGAAAGAAAATATCCTTTCTCCTCCTAAACATCATAACTTTGACCAAATTCCAAGCTTCCAATGTTTGAAAGTATATTTTAGATGTTTCCTTAACTTTAGTTTTATCTATTCTGTGGAGATAGCTATTTGGTAGGAGAATTTAAAAAGTATAGGAATGCAATATTATACTTTTGGAAAAAGTCCAGAATTAGAGTAAACTTCTTTATTCATAGCAAAATATTCTTTCAATGCACTTTGCTAATCATGCATTTTATATAGATATTTAAATTATAGCTTTCCCTCTAACCTGAAAGATTCTAAAGAATATTTTGCCTGGCTTGATTTAAGGGCCCAGGAGACATCTGTAATATGTACATGTTCAATTAATTAGATAATAATGGCAATTATAAATCAACATTTACTGAACAAACCTGATATGTTAAAGGAGTTTTTGCCTCAAACTGTACTATCTTTTCCAAAGGAATTGTATGCTTTAGAAATTTTATTCACAGGATTATATGCTCCATTTTTCAAGTATGGTTATCAACAGAATATCGCACAAAGTTTTTGCTTTGATGTCTTTGTTTAGAATTGATTCTATAGGACTATGGGCTTTGCTCTGGTGTTACATTCACCTGGAGGTTTGTGACCAATTCCTCTTCCTCCATAGGTTGTTTTTCTTCTAGGGAGATCATAGGCTTTGAAATCAGAAGACATGCATATGAATCCCCATTGTTCTATTCACTGGTTGTGTGCTGTTGCTTAAGTTATTAGCACTTTTGAAAATACAGTTTTCTCTTCTGAGAAGTTGTTTAACAACATCTCTTTCATAGGCTTTTATGAGAATTAAATGCAAAAGAACTTATATTGAAGGCTTCAAATGTACTGAATGCAAAAGAAAATTGATTTGAACTTAGTCATTTTGATGATTTATATAAAAGCATAACCTATGCAATGTTATGTAACACCAACATGAAGACTTTGCATTTCTGTATTTCAGAAAATATATAACTCTTTTACACATGCTTGCATGTTTCAATGAACAGAGAATATACATGATCATGGTAATTAGCACTGAAAAAAGTCACTTCAAAGGGAAGAGTTTAAGGATAATGTTTCATTTTCAGAAGTATTGTTGATTATTCTTCCCATTAAAGAGAATATATACTGGAATATAGCAGGCATTCAACAATTGCCTGCTGAAACAACAAATCAATACATGTATTTTCCATTTATATATATATATATTTTACCAAATTCAAAACAATATAAATATCATAAGTTACAAATATCTAGATTAGTGTGTACATTATTTTTAACACTGTGTGTGCTAAATTTTTGTGTGGCCTCCCAAAATAAATTCTGCATGATATAGCAAATTACTTCATTATTAGACTAATGCAATAAGAAAAGGAAGCAACACCAGAATAGTGAAAAGGAAACCTTTAATTCAAACATTGTTTCCCTGCAAGTTGGAAGTTTTGTAACATGCAAAATTTTTAACAAAGATTAAAGAAAACACTTAAAAAAATCTTCCAGTATGCAGCAGTCTTAGAAATACTGTCAAAGAAATACTCTTTAAAAACATTTCCATGAGGCTACTGACTAGCCTTTGGAACATATCCACTTAATTCTACAATAGCATTTTTTAAAACCCTTGCCTAAATAATTTTATCATGTGGAAAAGTGGAGGCAGTGTTGTATAGTAGAATATGTCAAAAATTGAATATGTCAAAAATTGGAAAAATAGGACCTAGACCTATTCCTGGATGTGCTTCTAACTGGCTGTGATTGAGGGAAATTTTTGAGTGTCAGGCATAACGTAATCCCTACCACTTCAATGAAATTGTATAATAGTGAAGCCATATAACATTGGAGTTTTAGAACAGGCTGCAAAAGAAGAGACCTTACGCAGTATCTATTACTCTGTTTTGTTTTATCAACTACCATTTATTTAAGCTCTTACTATGTGACCATTACTGGTTTAAGTATTTCTCATGGATTAAATAATTTTGACCTTCATGACACTGACATTCCTATGACATAAGAACCGCTATAGTCTCTATTTTACACATTAGGAACATGGAACACAAATTAATGGAATAATTTCTTAAATGTATGTATATAAATATAACACATATCTTGTAGTTTTAATCATTTGCTTCAAAACTAAACGTATACACAATATTTACAGAATTTTTAAATTTCCATTATGTAGTTTCTATCCAGAAACCTACTTTCATCTTATCAGAAAGTAAACAAATTGGAATTATAAATTTACAACCACGATGACTGATTTAATATACAACATGGAGAATATGTCATGTATGTACCTGATACACACACACACACACACACACACACACACACAGATACACAGACTTATGAAGCACATAAATGTATAAATTACACAGACACCAAAGAACAAGGCTTCAGAGTCCCATGTTGGAATTCTTTCTAGTAAACAATGGTTTAAGAAAAAAAAAGATGAAAAATGTAAAAACGCACCAACTCAATTTTGATATGACAGCGATTTTGCAACCTTGCTGAGATATATCGCTACAGAGATCATTTCTTCTTGGGAAGTGTTCTAGTTTGTGAATGCTGCCAGAACGCAAAACACCAGAGAAGGATTGGCTTTTATAAAAGGGGTTTATCTGGTTATGCAGTTACAGTCTTAAGGCCATAAAGTGTCCAAGGTAACACAACAGCAATTGGGTACCTTCACTGGAGAATCGCCAATGGTGTCCAGAAAATCTCCATTAGCTGGGAAGGCTGGTGGCTGGCATCTGCTCCAAAGTTCTGGTTTCAAGATGGCTTTCTCCCAGGATGTTCCTCTCTGGGCTGCAGGTCCTTAAAAATGTCACTCTTAGTTGCACTTGGGATATTTGTCCTCTCATAGCTTCTCCGGAGCAAGAGTCTGCTTTCAACAGCTGTCTTCAAACTCTCTCTCATCTGCAGCTCCTTGCTTTCTTCAAAGTGTCCCTCTTGACTGTAGCAAGCTTGCTCCTTCTGTCTGATCTTACACTGTGCTCCAGTAATTTAATTCAGACCCACCCTGAATGGGCGGAGCAACACCTCCATGAAAATTATCCAATCAGAGTCATCACCCATAGTTGGGTGGGGCACATCTCCATGGAAACACTCAAAGAAATATAATCTAATTAACACTGATAGGTCTGCCCACACAAGATTACATCAAAGATAATGGCATTTGGGGGAGCATAATACATTCAAACTGACACAGGAAGCTATCTAAAACTCATGTAAATTGGAGCCAGCAATTAGAAGTGACAATAGGTATTTCATTTACAAAGAGGAAGACAATGAAAATAAGTTGAAAACAAGTTTAAAATAAAAGAGATATCCAGGAATGTCTTGAGTTCAGTACTTATTTCAATCCACTAATCTCATAATATTTACATTTATATGAAGCAAAAAACTTTGGAATTCACAAGTTTGCAACTGTTTTAATGCATTAAGTGAATTGTTCTTCTTATGAGAAACTTGATCAGATCATCACAGTAGTAATGTTTTTTTAATACTTCATCGAAAATGGCTGGGTTTATGCCTAGTTACTTTGTTTTACGTTCCTTTTCTCTCTTACCTTCTGACAGCTCTGCTTTATCCAGGTTCCTGTCTATGTGCCAAAAGTCCCTTTGAGCTGTCTCGGGCAACGGAGGCACTACCTGCCACATAAAGAGCTCTGGAATTTGGAGTTGCACAGCTTTCCTTTTTAAAATTTAATTTTTATTACATAACTCTGATCATATCCTTCCACAGCTGCCTTGTTTAGGGCTCATATTTAGTTAAAATTTCCCGTCATTCCTTACTGTCAAAAATCAGGCAGAATTGAAAATACTATAGCAAAAATTGTTAGCTGCTTTCTTTTTTAAGTCCTTACTTGACTGTTACAATTCACACAGTTGAATTCAAATACTTTTAAAATATTTCATCTTTCTGGCCTCATTGAAAAATCTTATTCTTTATATTCTATTTATCCTTTTGTATCAAAGGTAATTATCGCCATTCATTGTTTGGTCCTATGGCAGAGGAGGAGACTATGAGTTTCTATAGTAAATAGATTATATACATCAGTGGCTCTTAACCCTGACTGCACATTAAAATATCTTGTGAACTTTGAAGAAAATACTGATTCTCTTGTTCCACTGTTAAAGATTCTGACCTAATTAATATACGGTGGAGCCTGGACATTATTATTGTTTGGTAGCACCCTGGTGAGTCTAAATACATAAAGTTGAGCATCACTGACATATCCACTGGCAATTTCATAGGATTCCACCTATGTATATTATTTACTACTTAAAGCCACTCTGAGATAAGCATTATTTCCATTTTCCAAGTTAGAAAATAGAGGGTTATAGAGGTTACTGACTTGACCATCATCCTAGGCCATAAAATCAGAGAGTGGTGGTGTCTGATTTGAAAAATGAAAATTTCAAGTAATGTAAGATGTATTATTATTGGTGACTGAATCATGTCCTCCAAGAAAGATATGTCCCTGTGGATATGAACCCATGTGTAAAGATGACCTTTGAAAATGTTAGTTAAGTTTTGGCAAACTGAGTGAGGGTGGGCCTTACTCCAATATGTCTGAAGTCCACATAAGCAAAGAAAATTGGACATGGAAATAGAAATGAGAGGAGGAGACAGAAAGAGACAGATTGCCATGTAAGAGAGGCAGAGATTGAACCACCAGTGAGACACTACAGATTTCGAAGAAAATATGGCCCACAAATACATAGATGTTGGATGTCTAACCTTGAAAATTGTGAGACAACACATTCCTGTTGATTAAGCTGACCATTTTGTGGTATTTGTCATAGCATCCCTGGCAAACTAAGACAATTATCTGCAGCAAGCTAGTCTTGCTAAAGCATGAAAGTAACAATCATATGAGAAAATGTTCAACAAAATTAGGATTATAAATCTGGAGACAAATAAATTTGTCTAAGTCATAACTAACAAAAAGTTACCTAATCTTGACAGTCAGCCACAAATATTTTTCTTAAATAAATATTATGATTAATCAAGATTTAATTCTCAAAAGGAAATGAGTAAACTGCAATTTACTGATATTGTTATTGGCTATGGAAATTCCTTTAATTGTTGTCAATAGATGTGATGAATAGCATGTGCACTTGACACTATTGTTTACTATAGTGATTTCCTAAAATTCTATACTGGTCTTCTTAGCATTGCCATCTGAATTAAAAATAACCTTAGAGAAGAAAAACAACATTCAAGGTATTCCATTTTTCTATTAGGTTTTTATCTGAAAAGGTATTGTCAGCTTATGTTAAACTTCCATACAATAATAAACACAATATATTTTGAAGAGATATACTTCCTTATCAACCTTCCATGAAGAAAAGTTTTGTTCCTACTGTGACTCTAAAAAAAAAAAATTTAACTGTGAACTTGGGGTCTTTTGTAAGTACTGGAAACTTTCCAAATTACTCACAAAAGTGCACCATAATGGGTGTAATGAAATCAAGACATTTACCTCATGGGAATCTCTAAATGTGTTGCTGTCATAGGCATAGTCTAAATTTAGCACTTCATAATTTCCACACTTACAGCTGAAGATACAAACTATATGATGATAGAGAAAATTAGCCATATTTTAAAGAACCAGCCAAAAAGCTTTGCTTATTTCAGTCAACAAAGTTCTCTTTCATAAAAGTATCTGGTGCTAATACAGCTCATCAAATGATACAATTATACATTACTCAGTCTTTGCTATCATTGTTCATTTGCATAATAAGTATTGGAAATCATTTAAGCTTGTAGAGAAAAGGCAAAACAAAATGAAACAAAATAAAAACTATGGCAATATTTTTCAAATTTTTGAACTAAAGGACTGAACTCCAATCAAGTTGGTGGTATTTCACAGACATTAATAAAAATAAGCAGGAATTTGCATGCAATTGAAAGAACATAACTCTTGTCTGTTGAGATTTAAGTTAGATAACATTGTGGTAAAAGTAAATATTTTGATAGCTATTGCTTATACAGAAGCCTTCATATTGTTGTTTTAGTTTTAAAACACAGATCTCCAAAAAAAAAAAAAAAAAAAAAACTAAAAGCACTGAAATTCAAAATAAATGATAGAATTTTATTGCTTTAAGGTGTTCACGCAACCAGGTATACAAATATTTTATTAAGAAAGTAGTTGTTTCAATAACAAATTAATTTTGGGAGAATGCTAAGTGTTTTGTTAACGTCTTCCCTCTATCGTGAACTATCTTATCTGTATTTTCATATGTTCATGCAGAAGATATATTGGTCCCAACTATGAAAACTCATTCAAATTGGTGAAAGATTTATTTCAGTACAGAAATGTAAACATTTTGCTTTAACATGCTACAGTCTAGGCAATAAGAACATTGACAGAATTTCTAATATATGCAATGCATTCATTATTCAGTACGTATCTATTGAGCTCTTGTGTGTCAGAAGGTGACCTAGGTGCTGGAATTATTGGGGATTAGCATGGAGGAGGGCTGGGAATGAGAAGGAGATAGCTTAGGTAGGGCGGTCAAGGATGCCTCTTTGAAGTGGTGATGTTTGAGTTGAGTTCTGCAATGATGAGAATGGGTTATCATCTGAAAAGAAGAGTGTTCTCTGCACAGAGAACAATGTGGTCAATATCCCTATGGTGAGTACAAACTGGGAGTTTTTGAGAAATGAAAAAGGAACAAGGAGTCTAACTTTTTAAACCAGGCAAGATTAGTAAGAAAGATAAAAATAGACAATGATCATGTATGCCTTGCAGGGCTTAGGAATGGGTTTGGATTTTCTCTAATTACTGTAGAAAGCTATTTTAAAAAAAAGTCTAAAAGTTCTCTGTGGGGAGAGGGTTATAAGGAGAAATGGTGAAAATCTTTTTGGCATCTATGTATTTCAGGAGGTTAATATGTGATTTTACTTCTTAGTGAATCAAGTTTTTATGCTATACACACTGTGTCTACTGAGTTATTCTAAAATGATTCTTGACATAAACATTACATTTCCTACTAAGATAGGGTTTTTCAAAATGTGATTCTGGGACTGGATAAGAATCATTTGCATCATTTGTTAAAAATGCAGATTGTTGCCTCATCCCATACATCCTGAATTAATGTCCAGGGATGGAACTACTCATATGATTTATGTATGTGAAAATTTGAGTAACATTGTTTTAAGGAGTAGTTGTTTCTACATTGTAGAGATGTCAGTAATGTCAGATAAGGCTTCTAAAAGATCTTTGAGCTGACTATTGAGTGAGAAGTCAGTGTGTACCAGGTAGAAAAGAGTGAAGGAGAAGTCATTTCTGTGTATCAAGAAGCATGAGTAAAGATGTGAGGCATGAGTCAGAATGGAAATTCACCGTGGGTGTGAGGAAAGCAGGGCTGGTGTGGGAGTAAGAGACCAACCCAGGAAAGATTTGAATAACCTCCTAAATCAAAATAGACTTTTTGCAAATGCATTTCTAACAGCTGTGCTATAAGTGGAATGGAGAAGGGAAAATTTTTGGACAGTGGGGAGGCCAATAGGGAGACTATTGTAATAGTGGAGAATAGAAATAATTAAGGTGAGGGAGGCATTTTTGGTGTGTAAGGAAAATGGGAACATGGAGGGGATTGTGAAGCATCTGTCTGTCTGTTTTCATGGACTGGGTTTGAACTCCATTGACTGGAAAAAGAGTAAGAAGTTTACATTATTCTTCAAAGAGGCTCTTTCTGAGGCTACACCGGAGTAGAAGCTTTATAAGCTTTCAGAAACCATATCGTTCAAATGAGCATGGGTATCTTTTTAATGGTCTGCAGCGACATCTAGGTTGCTGGAAAGAGCTTCCAGATAGCAGTCATAAAGGAAGGAGAGCTTAAGTCCTCCATTATTCTGGCAGGACATTGTTAGAACACCATAAAAAATGGGGAAATTCTGATTTTTGAAATTTCTAAAGAAAGCACAGAAATATTTATGAAATTTAGGCTTTAGCAAGTAAAATTTTTCTCACACTTGTAAACAAAGTTTTGAATAATCCTGAAAGCATTCTAAAATCAGATTAGTAAAATATCCCCATATTCATTGAACTTGTTTCCAAGATCTAGAAATATTTCTAAATGATAGCCACTATAACAATAAAATCTAGAGAATGTAAGAATTAATTTTACTCAGTATGATGAAAACAAATAACTGTCAGCGCTAACAGGAATATCTTGATTTCAATCTAATTTCAAACAAGATAGATCACTTCTACATTGTTTTGGCAGCTGAATCAAAATTCAATAAAATCAAGTTTAAAGCAACAGAGATTTTGAATCATAAAACAATTTATCTAATATTACATATTTGAATTATGCCAGCAAAACTAAACTTTCCTTCTCAATATCTTATTAGATATGTAATAATCCTCCTTAAAAAATACAGTTCACTTGCTAGATAACATGTGGAGTGAGACAGCAAGTATAAAATGTGTAGTCATGCTAGTATGTATCTAAATTCCTATAGGAAGAAGGTTTTTATTCTATTAATCAAACAATAGTTCTAAACCCAAGGTTTTATGCAATATTTATGGAAGAAATGTTACTGGCCAAAGCATCAATAATTATTTAGTCATGGAATAAAGCAGGAGACAGAATCGAGAGAACAGGATGGGCTCCAGGGATAGTCAGCGATGTTCTTAGCTGCCTCAGAAATCTGGCAGTAGTAAAACTAGTAAGTCCAAAGAAGAATTGTTCATTCTTTAAGGCACCTCTTATTTAGAAAGGTGGAAGTGAGCTCCATGGAGAATACAACCAAAGTTTTATTTATCTCATGATTTTTTCAGAAACTCTATAAATATGGCATGTGCTTGCAAATTTACCACATTCTATTTGCATACCAACATATAAGTAAACACATTTTTTAAGATAATAGAAAAATATTTCCTGCAAATTATTTGTTCACTTCTTCCTCTTCTTTCCCTCTTCCCATTCTCATTTTCTTATTTTCTTTCCTTCCTTCCTTCCTTCCTTTTTCTTCCTTCCTTCCTTCCTTCCATCCTCCCCCCTCCATTCCTCCCTCCCTCTTTCCTTCCTTTCTTCCTTCCTTCCTTTTCCCCATCTCTCTCCTTCCTTCTTTCCCTTCCTTCCAGTGTCTGTATATTTTTGGTGGTGGTATGGGAGGCATGGAGTTCAAACATAAAATAAAACCCAATGCCCTCCCAGCTACCTTTTTTTTTTTTTTTCGTAAAGCAGAGCAAGATTTGTGCCAGATAGTACAGACAGAGTTAATATAAAGGAGCAGTACATGATTTGCTGTTGGTTTAAAGGTGGAAAAAGGGTGCTACTTCCCAGGATTTATTTGCATGGAAAGACATAAACTATAGGAGAAGTCATTTATTCCCTAAATTAATCTAAAACAAAAGTAAAACCTAGTTAGAAAGTCTACATTTTAATGCTTGAAAATAATTTTTTTCTACCCATTAGTGCCAGAGAAAGAGATATAAGAAGCCCTACTACAATCATTTCCTTTTGCTATGGGAGAGTCTAGAGGGAAATTGTAAAAAAGGAATTAAAATATTTTTGGAAATTTGGATTATAAGTAACTATGATATTGAATAATTTCAGCATTACCTGTAATAAAAGAAACTAGGAATCCCTCTAATCCACGAATTTACAGAGGACAAAGGACCAGGCCCTAGATCCTCTCATAATCACCATTACGATAAGTAATAGAGGATAAGATATTAGAGGAAAAAAGGTAATTGCAAACATCTAAAAAAATGGACCAAGAACATTACAGCTGTTTTATCCCATCTCTTAAATACCTCAAGGGTAGTAAAATCAAATCTCTATGGAGACCAAGTGCTAGAGGAAAACAAAAAAACAAATATTTAATGAGCACTTGACATAAATTAACTCATTTAAATTTACCAACAACTCCATGGATTAGATGCTTTCATTACTACTGTTTTACAGATAAAGAAACTGAGAAATTTTAGGAAACAGAACTGAGTGGCCCATTTACTCTTTACAACAAATTTACAATTTACAACAAATTTACAACAAATTGGTTATGCAATTGTCCAGTCCTCTATGGGAATGTATGGAGTGGCCCGCCTTTCATATCAGCAGGAAGGATGAGTGTCTTGGGAAAGTTGCTTACCTTTCTATGTATTAAAAAAAAATAAATAACAAATTTCTGGTTAAAGGTCAACTTCATAATGAAAAAATGATGTGTGCAAACTATCTAATACCATGCCTGGCACCTAAGAGGCCATAGCTAATCACCATTGCTTTTCTCTTCTGCACTTCACCCCCACCCTCACCCCCAGGCAAAATGCTTTTAATGTAATGTCTATTATTCATTTGTAATAATTCATATCAACTCATCTATATAATTTAACCAACTCTAACATTGTTCTCAGAATTGCTGACTATTTTTATTTTTGGTCTCTTTGTCACCTCTTGCCCCTTTAACCATCATTTTAGCATCTGTTTCTTTTAACAGAAACTTGACCCAACATTATGTTGGTGAAATTGGTTTTATAATGCTGGAGCAAAAGCATACTTCCCATTTAAACACTGAATAGTAATTCAATTGTATTATTCTTTTTACTATTGATAAAGTACTACCTGTAAGTTATTGCAAATTATCTTTGAAATATTATTTTTAAAATAATGTATATGAATATATATTAGTTGTGTGCATAATATACTATCTGAAGTCCACATCGTATGATCTGAAATCCACATCAATTGCTATTGTATGTATGTAAAAAACTGTTGTTTGTGTTTGTATAAGCTACTAGAAATAATTGCAGGAAGATATTTAAAAACAATCATAATCTGCATATCTGAAATAGACCAAGATCTTTTAATATGTTTTGTGCTTAATTAACGTGATGTTGGGCTAAGGTAAGAGAACGGGATAATTCTAAATTGTTGAAAATGTCCTACCTTTTCAGCCTTTAATTTTAAGAATATTTCGAGAAAAAAGTTGAGTGAAAGAAACAATTATTTGCACATATCTTTAAAGAGTTCTGTGGATTCAATTAAGATATTTCTTTAACTGTAACAGTGTAATTACCCTTTCAGCTTTTACTATTTCTTGCTATATTATTTACCAGCATGAGAGAGAGAAAGATTTGAGAGAGAGAGAAACACTTCCTCATTATAGGTAGCTGTGATCAGTAAATGAAACCCACACTGGAGTATTAGGAGCAAATCCAGCTAGATTGCAAGAGCAAAAGAGATGCCACTACATTTTTTTGTTTAGCAGTAAAGTAGAAATAAAAAGAATATAAAATCCTTAGGTTTGATTGATATACCAACATGATGATTAAACAGAGCTGCCAGTAACAGCAGTAAATAACATTAGGTACTCCTAAAGCAGAGCAGCCTTCTGCAAAGGCAGAATTATTATGTAATTATATCTACTTTTCCAAGTTACAAACTATTCCCTGGCAGGGATCCACTTCTTTATTCATTACGATTCAATATAATTTGAGCTGCTAAGGTAAAGTGTCTCCCGGCAGGAGGCTGCAAATGAATCCTGCTGAATGCTTTTATTACTACCGATTCATACTGTTCTGCCCAACACTCAAACAACTCTAGCGCTTGGGGAAGCATTTGCATGTGGCTTATTTTGAAATAGAGCAGAGAACCACATCAGGAGGAGAAAAACTGGGAATCCAGTAAGAGTCATTCCAACATGCAATCAGTTTGCTGTACTTGTACCAGATTTGATTGCACACAATTGTCCAGTTCTCTAACTAGTTTATATCTTCAACACAAATTGTAAAATTCATTACCAACTAAAATGAGAAGTGAACTGTTGGAGGACTGACATGTTCATTGGTATATATTCCTTATCCTGTGTTTGGTTTTGCTTTTTAGTTTTTTTTTTTTTTTTTTTTTTTGAGTTTTTGTTTTGTTTTGTTGTTAGGTTTTATTTTTTCCTGTTTTTTTTGTGCATTAAATTTAAAGTAACAGCAGGTTAGAAATATACTTCATGAAAACACCATAATTATCTTCGTTTGAGCACCTCTGGAGAAATTATATTCATATGCTGTAGCTATATAATTGACAATTACATAGGCTCACAATATGGAATACTCAAATGGCTGAACCATTTTGATTCAAATAGTCTTTTTCTATTCTCTTATAAGTATATTTAATTAACTATGGAAAATACCACTTTTAAACATATACAGATAGTTCCCGTTTGTCTGTATAAACATATATATGAATATGTATATATATACACATATCTATATCTATATTCCTATTTACACACACAAAGGCACAAATGTTTAGAATCTTAAAAAAGGAAAAAAAAAAAGATCAGGACTCATTCCAAATTAGTGATCTTTAATATGCGTTTCTGCAGGGAAGGTGAGATGGCTTATGAAAGGAAAAATTACAAAGTCAGCACCTGGAAGAAAGTTTCATTGTTCTTTGTACTGAGTTATATACAGTAATAGGAAGGTCATGTAATGACATGGATATGTTGACAGCAAGTGCCAGACACAAGGTTTCCAAGCACACACAAAATAATGAAGTGTTTACTAAAAACATTTTAATGAAAGTGTACTTTATTGCTAACTATTTCAAAGTGCTGTGCAGGCTTTTCTTTGCATCTTTTAGTAATGCTAATGCAAGCAATTTAACTAAAATTCCCAGATAACTGTTCAATGAAACTTCTCCAGTTTGACCTTACAGTCTCTTCAAACTATTTAAAGGACTCAGCCTTTAGCTATGACAGTTAAATATTTGTCCATGGTAATGGGTTTCATTTCTGCTCTCAGTCATTGAAGCCAAGCTATACACTGACTTGCAAAGCCAGCAGGCTATTTCAACTTCTCTTTCATGTATGTCCAACTGCTTTTTAGAAAAGAAAGGAGAGAAAATACAGGATCATTAACAATAGAATTCACATTGCTAAAGGCTAGAAAAAAAGATATTCATGGCAATAATTATGGTTCCTGCAATTTACAGATTTTGAGTTAATAATTGATATTTTTCAACTGCATAAAAAACCTTTCTGCCATCAACATTAACTGACAAAGTAATTGCTGTTTTATTGACAATATTTTTAGGAAACCAGGTAAAATTATAAAATATTAAAAATTCAATAATGGGATATAAATATCTTCCCAGAAATAGCTTCCATTACTTTCTAGGTGTGAAAAGACATAACTCAATCATGTGTGTCTTTTTTTTTTTTTTTGAGCAAAAGAAACATAATTACCCTTCATGGGTGAGACATTTGATTTATTCTACTGAGATTCATTTCATTTCATTGTAAATTAAACTGTTTAATACAACATTTTCAATACTACCTGATATTGAAGGGATATTCATGATAACTAAGAGAGATGATAGATCAGTTGAATTCAAATTAAGTAGGATGTTTGTAATTATTGTTATAAGGTGAGCTGCCATTTTGATATTATTTAATCATTTTCCTTTCTTATGACCTTTTATTTTAGCTAGAAAATATAATGTAATTCCACAGCTCCAAAGGATATACTGTGTAAAATTATACTCCACTATTCATCTTTGTTTGTAATTCATTGGCAGTATAGTTCTAATTTGTAAGTATCTGTTACAGATCTAACAAAGACTTACTATTTGGCCTCATTATTTTAAGATATAATTTCCAAGAGTTTTGGTTTGTATACAATTTTCTGAAATGTATGACAGTCAAGATTAATGGATAAGAAATAAGATCAATTTATCTGTTGATTTGTAATATTTTAAATATAGACAGTTAGAGAAAAGCCCTCAACAGAAGACTTAAAATCAATATCATAATTTTAAATTTATTTTTTATTCAATTTTATTGAGGTATATTCATATACCATATAATCATCCAACATGTACAGTCAATTGTTCACACTATCACCATATAGTTCTGCAATCATCACTACAATCAATTCTTGAACATTTTCACTACTCCCAAAAAAATAAAAATATGACTAAAAATAAAAGTAAAGAAGAACACCCAAAACATCCCATTCCTCCCATTCTCCAAACCCTCATTATTCATTTAATTTTTTCCCTTTTTTCTACTCATCTGGCCATACACTGGATAAAAGAGTGTGAGCCATAAGGTTTTCACAATCACAATCACACTGCGTAGGCTTATAGTTATAAATTGTCTTCAAGAATCAAGGTTATAACGTTGCAGCTCAACAGTTTCAGGTATTTCCTTCTAGCTATTCCAACACACTAAAAACTACAAAGAGATATCTATATAATGCATAAAAATAATCTCCAGAATGATCTCTCAACTCCATTTGAATTTTCTCAGTCACTGAAACTTTATTTTATTTCATTTCTCTTTTCCCTTTTGGTCCAAGAAGGCTTTCTCAATCCCACAATGACGGGTCCAGGCTCATCCTGGGAGTCATGTCCCATGTTGCCAGGGAGATTCATACCCCTGGGAGTCATGCCCCACGTAAGGGGAAGGACAGTGAGTTTACCTGCAGAATTGGCTTAGAGAAAGAGGCCATATCTGGACAACAACAGAGGTTCTCTGGGAGTGAGTCTTAGGCACAATTGTAATACGCTGAGACTCTCTTTTGTGGTAACAAGCTTCCTAAGGGCAAACCCCAACCGAGGGCTCAACCTACTAAATTGGTAGTCCCCAATGTTTGTGAGAATATCAGTAATTCCCCAGGTGTGGAAGTTTAATATTTCCATATTTTTCCCCCGTCCCAAAACAAGGAACAATTTTTTCTTAAGTTTGTCATGGTACTTGCATTCATTGTAAACTGTGTCTAGATCATAGGGCAGGATGCAAGTTTATTATTTACAAAGTTAAAAACAATTGATACTTTCACCAAGCCCTTCTATCCTACCAGTTTTACTGTCTTTTAAATACAGCCAGTCAATATTATGTATAATGCTACACTTTCAGAAAGCTGTGATCCTTTCCGTGATGCGTGTTTAAACTGCTCATCAATGCAAGTTTAAAGGTTGCCTTTGTTCAATGGATCTTCAGTATGCTACTATGCAACAAAAAAAAAATGTTCTTTGAGTGACAGTGACCATATAATATTCGTTTTTTAACTTATGACAACCTAAGAATAAATGTAGTATATAATAAAGATTAAAAAGATGGCGAAACAAAAATAGAGGTTTAATTATGAGATGATATTAAAGGAAATAATACACAGACATACATGCTGAAGGTCCTGCCAAATTATTCAAGTTAGACTGAGAATTTTTATCTGAGTTTCCAGACAGCAAAGTAAAAGATGGTATGACAACCCATCATCACTATCAAAACTATTCATTGAAAAATTGCAAAGGTTCTAGGGGTTGTGTTCAGTACTTTACATTGTTGGCATTTTTTCATTTATTCCTCACATCAATACCATCAGGAAAATAACAAGTCTATTTTACAGATGAGGAAACTGAAGCTTAGATAGGTCAGAAACTTATCCAAGATTAAGTTGAGCTTTGAACTCATATCTGTGTGGTAAGGACACTTGCCCTTTTTCTCACTGTGTTTGTGCCAGTTTGAATGTATTATGTCCCTCAGAAAAAGCCATATTCTTTGATGCAATCTTGTGGGGCAGACATTTTGGTGCTGATAAGATTTGCATGGAAATGCACCCCACCCAACTGTAGGTGATAACTCTGATGAGATATTTCCATGGAGATGTGGCCCCACCCATTCAGGGTGGGCCTTGATCAATGGAGCAATATAAATGAGCTGACAGGCAGAGGGAACTCAGTACAGCTGTGAGTGATGTTTTGAAGAGGAGCTACAGCTAAGAGGGACACTTTGAAGAAAGCACAGGAGCTGCAGATGAGAGAGAGTTTGAAGATGGCCATTGAAAGCAGACTTTTGCTCCAGAGAAGCTGAGAGAGGACAAATATCCCAAGTGCAACTAAGAGTGACATTTTTGAGAAACTGCAACTCTCTAGAGGAACGTCCTGGGAGAAAGCCATGTTGAAACCAGAACTTTGGAGCAGACGCCAGCCACGTGCCTTCCCAGCTAACAGAGGTTTTCTGGACACCATTGGCCATCCTCCAGTGAAGGTACTCGATTGTTGATGTGTTACCTTGGACACTTTATGGCCTTAAGACTGTAACTGTGTAACCGAATAAACCCCCTTTTATAGAAGCCCATCCGTCTCTGGTGTTTTGCATTCTTGCAGCATTACCAAACTAAAACAGTATACGTGGATTCACAAGTATTCTTCATAGGACATGCATTTCTCCAGTTCATCTTTATGGGTGGGGAACAATATGAATTAAACCGTAGATCACACCCTCTACAAGTCCTTAGAGTAATTTTAAAGGCCAGTATGTAAGACCTGTTTCTAATGTGTACCTCCATGTGAAGCAGGGGTTTAATGTAAAGATGACCTCCTGGAAAAGCATTCTATGAAGAGCCAAGATATTATATACCACGTACACAACTCTCAAATGCTCTGGCTTGGTTTAGGGATAACACTAAGCATGTGAAATTTTTAAATAACTGGGCTTTTTATGCAACAAAATATATAACAAAAGGCAAATATAACAAGTTTGAAATAATGATGTTTGTCAAATAACCTAAGTATAGGCATTATGTCCACCCATTCATTTGTCTATATTTAAGCAAAGTAACTTCTCAAACTACCATGAACATCTGTTACAAAATAAATCTCTATATAGATATATGAATCAATTAGTCTGCTCTTTATTGTGTTCAAATGAATGAAACATGAAGATTTTCATTTTCAACGAATGGACCTTAAGGCAAGATTTCTGACAGTTGTTAGCTGCCAGTTATTTGTTATGACAGTTGTCTATTGAAGCCACTCTTTTTAAGAAGCAAGGAAAACTAGTATCAAAATAAAGCAACATCCTTAATTCCATCTTGATATTATGTAGTATGCTTCCAGATGATCCAAAAAGATTCTATAATTTCTTGTCTTAGAAGAGAAGAAAGTCTACTATGAAAATTCTATTACACCTTTGAACTACTCATAAAATAGATGAAAGTAAAATACTCGAGAAATAACAGCTTCCCAGCGAATTGTGAATCAGAATTTTGTCTTATAAATTAAAGTGACTAGGGATTAATGTTGTTTGACTTGAAATTTGATGTTACATTTTCAAAATCCCCCAGTTTCAAGGAACTCAACATGAGAGAAATGTGGTATCTCTCCAACCATGCCAACTACTTTCTGATCACACTCCATCTTCTCTCAGCTAAATTCCCTTTCCAGCTCTTAGCCCACAAATACCACATCTCTATTTTGTGCTTGCATCACTCAGTTTCTACCCCTAAATTCTGCTTCTTTTATCTGGAAAGAGAAGGTATCTATGTTGGTCATTATTTGATCAAAATAGCATCTTTTATTTAAAGAAAATGAACCAGGGATCTTTGGTAAACATAATTAAAGTGGAGACACATATATTTTATCAAAAGTGTTCTAATTAACCAATTAATCAATATGATGACTAACATTAATTCCCAATGCAGTCAGATTAAAACATCTAAGAACATAGGCTACGATTAATGGTGCTAAATGTGTAGGAGGAGTTTCTTATGTTTAACATGTGCATTGAAAATAAATAAAATGCTTATTGTTAGCTGTTATACATGGTATTTTGGCCACAATTCTTCCTTCCCTCCCAGCCCTTGTCATGGCTTCTTTGTATACTTCACTGACTCACTTATTTTGGCTTGACCATGTGATTTACTTTGGGGCGACATAAGCTATGCTGTCAGACTGGAGACTTTAAATGAGCTTGTACAATGTGTGTGAGGCTCTTCCACTCCTGCTATTCACCCTAACAAGTGCTTGCTCCAGTTATCCGCTGCCCCTTCAGACAGGATCCAAGAATGAGAGACCTGGAGCTGACCTGAAGCCGGTCCAAGCCAGTCAAGTCCCCCAGAACCTCAGTAAACATGCAGACACATAAAGTGAGAAATAAATGTTTGCTGTTGCAACCCCTGAGTTTTGGAGTTGTTGGTAACAAACATCGTTATTGCAATAGCTGACCAATGGGATTGCAGACAAATAAGCTAAAGTGAGGAAAACGGAGGAAGGGGAAAAGTTAATTATGATTAAAATTGTCAACAAAAGCATGCAAGTTTAGATAGTGAATGTATATTAATAAAGTGAGTGGGGTTAGGCCAAGGGTTTTTGAAGTGGAAAAGATGGTTAAAAAATAAGTGTCTAGAGGAAAGATCAATGAATTAATCCACTAAAAGGACTCATAAAAATCACATATCACATATGATAGCTTTATGGAGAACAAATGAAAAGAAGGCCAGAGGGGGAAAAAAACACATGATGTAAGCAAGTATAAATAAACTATTATGACAAATTCATGAAGATAAGAAGATCCTTTCCACACCCTGTTCTTAGTTTGTATCTCAGATTTACAGCATTCCTATAATTTGGAGTTGATAATTAGGGTAGTGGCAAAAACAAGATTAGAATTAGGTCTAGAAATGTATTTTTATTTCATAGGGAATTACTAGCCAGAAACTTTTATGTTTAAAGACAAAATGATATTATCTTGCTTACATAGTAAACTATTGCCATGGCACTTCCCCTTCAAAACAAACAATTTGTGGTGAGGGGGGCATCTAGCCATAAAATTTATTTGTAAGAATCCACACTTTCTTTCTGTCCATATATAACCATGTGAAAATAACAGACCATTTATTACATAAGGTAAATAATTGTTTGAATTTCTAATTGTCTAGGCTTACAGTTTTATGTATAATCACATCTTTACTCGTCAGTTTTAAACTTAAATATATACTTGCATTTTGTAAAACTAAAGTAAGCTTCGGAGACGCTGTAAGGGATGAATGCAAATGAAGAATGCCTTTGTGCTTGTGCTGTGTAATGTTTATTCACTTTTCACCTTGTTATCTACAAAACATGAGAATGCCTAAGTAGGCACTGCACATCAGTCTGACAAGTTGTCATCATGCTCAGGCCAGTGCCGGTTTTATGATTGCTTGGTGTATCAAAAGCATTTCAATGGATTTTTTTTTTAAATCTGAAAACTCTGTATTCATTATCCAAATCATAGGATTTTCTCAGATCTCCAAGGGAAAGGAAAATATAAAGATTTGAGGCAATGTAATTCAGTGAAAATGAGTCTCTGCCAGAATAAACTTGAGTCCATTCATTACTGGCTTTCACTGTTAAATCAGAGGAGATTAACTACATTGATACAAGAAAGGAGGCATAAAAATATAATAAATTTCAAGGATAAATTATTTCTTATTATATGTAATGGGCAAAGTAAATCTAATAAGAATTTAAGTCAAATTTCCAAAGTTAGCTATTGCTTTTAACAAGTAGGACACAAAAATTATTAACATGGCAATATAATGCCTCTTAGAAATATTCTCTCCTTATTCTCTTAAAATAAGTTTCATTCATAAGTAGACATTATTGCAGTTTCTATATAGTGATTTATATAACATATCTCTGAAGTAAAGTTCATTATCTTACACTTATGTTGGTTTTTTTAATATCTAATTTTAAAACACAGTTTTTGATTATCTGATAGAAAGTGATAATGTACTCGGTTTCATCACAATATAACTAGAAAACCTCCATTGTATATCTTTGTCAGAACAGAGGTCACATTATGTGCCGGTTTATGACTGTAGTTCCATTGTTAGAGGGTACCTCTCATGTTGAGGGTGAAGAACATTATCTTGAAAAGTTACCCTTTGAACTTTATTTTCTTCTGTAAAATTGTAACAAAGCAAAGGCCATCTTACCTAAAAATGGATGTGGAATTCACATAAAAATAACATTTTAACAACTAGAGCTGACTGAAAGAAATGTACTTCCATATGAAGCGGTATTCTTCCAAATTTTAGAAGTATTTGTTAGAAACTTTCCATCAGAGCTGTCACATCAGGAAGAGGTGGACTGGACGAATTTTATGATCTCCAAAAATTTTTAATGTAGAATACCACAGACTTAACTCTTTGTGACATTATACAGTTTACATCAAATCTTTGAAAAAATATTTTGAGGATTACCTCTGTGTCTAAAATTAAAATTTTCTTTGTAAAACATAGTATTTTGTTATGTTTGTTTAATACTTTTACAAAATAAAACAGTGGCTGTCACTGATAGAAAGGACTATTAGTAGTAAAGTAAAGAATCACCATTCAGAAATTGTATGTGAAATTATGGATATTTCTTAACAGGAATTTCATTAATTTTAAGTTATTTCCCTTAGATTAGTCTTGATATTATCTCCTCCCACTACCTACTTACCTACCTACCAACCATCTAAGTAGTTTATAAGCATGGGTATATGTTTGTGCAGGTGTGTGTGTTAATCATTGCTCTAAGATAAGTTTATAAAGCATTCTATTATTCTAATGCTAAATTTTAAAATGCACATTTGTACAGTGAAACACCAGCCAAATAATAAAGCTGTTTTGTTTGTTTATAAAATTGAATATTTTATGTTCTTTGTTTTAAAACATCTCAGGACATAAATATTTCTAGTTGTTCTTTTTAATAACTTCTCTTTAGCTTTAATTCCATTCCATATGAATTTATCTCTCTGGCATAGTAGGATCTGACAAAAGAGAGAATATTGGGCTATTGGACAGGAGTCAATTCTGCTTGCCAATAGCTTAAAGATTTGGCATCTTATTCATAGTGTCTGTTCACACGTTTGAGCATAACTATCACTTTCATGAAAAGACATTTAATCACACTTTGTATTTGGATTTGTATAATAGATTGTAAAATGATTTTTATCAGTTGATGGATTGGTTTATGTTTGTCTCTTTAGATTTTCTGACACTTTGGGGTTTATGAGATTTACTTATAAATCTCTTTGTTCTTATACAAGCAATGCTGATTTTATTTTACTCACTGACATGCACTGAGAGTAGAAATTGGAGAGGGGGGAGTTTCTTCCTTAAAGATAAGATGCAAAAGCACTGTCTAAACTTCTCTTTCTGAGTGATGAAAAAAATTGTAAAAGTCTCCTCTTGAGTATAAAAGAACAAATTTCTAAAAAAGCAAAGGACAACAATAACAGTGATTCTCAGAGTATCTTGATCCTCTGATGTCCTTTGGGTGCCAAGTCTTGAATTAACACTGATGGATCAGATTCTGATAAGCCAGGTTCTTCCCTCATAGAGCTTAAAGTCAAAAACCCATATGATAATTGCAGGTAGTAGGTGGTGGCTCTAACTGATATGCGGTGATCTCCACAGAACAGAGGATTTCATGAGGGAAAAGACAAGAATCCTGATAAAATAAGGAAACCCTGTAATTGGTTCAAAGGGGTTGTCCCCTTTTTTCCCTCTCCCCCATCTATCCTCCCTTCCCTCTCTTGCTTTCTTTACAGTTTAAGGTCCCATGGCATCTTTTTATTTTCTTAATTAGTTTCCAATGATAAAATATTGATAAACCTATTGGTAATAAATCATTTTTTTCTTTAATTTCAAGAGTCATTCTTCCTGAAATGATGTTTATATCCTCATCCACTGACCTTCAGTTCTCATGGTGCCTTCATATGCTGTAGCAACAGTTCACAGTGAGAGCCCTGGCAGTTCAGCACTCTCTCTGCATTCCCGTTGAACCCTGCCTGTAATTAGAGTATAAGATTTATCTAAATATGTTTTAATTTTAGGCTGTAGTAATTTTATTTCCCTGTTAGATAGTAAAGCTTTTGTAGACCTATTTTGTTTATTGTTTTTCTTCTTTGTTATTCAGCATAGTGTCTGGAACTCTGGTGTTTGGGTACTTTTTGTTTAGTTTACATTTGTTGAATGAGATGCAGATATTTGTGTTAAAATTTTCCTATCCTTACTGAACCCTTTGTATGACACCATTTGTATGACACCATTTGCTATGACACCATTGCTATCATACCTTGCAGAAAGTAAAGGTGGAGAGAGGTTAAGTAAATTATCTAAAATTAACTAATAAATGGATTAGAACTAAGACATAATTGTATGATTCTACGCTCCTAACCACTGTATTAAACACTAACAGGTGTAATTTAACAAGTGGCTAGGATTCACAGCACACATTAGAAAATGACAACAGATAGTTTCAATACATAATAAAAGGGCTAATTTGAAGATAAAAGTGAATCAGCTCCATCAGACAACACCAATACTATCTCAATTGCACAGGAAGTGCATTCTCCAATCTAGACCTTTAATTTGGGGATAAAATGAGAAGGATAACCATGCAAAATAGTATGGAAAATACATAGAGAGTTTTGTATTTTACAATTTTTTTTAACAATAAAGTCTAACTCATTCTAAAGAAAAATTAAAGAAAAAGTAATTTGAAGAAGCAGCATTCTCTTGACAAGAAAATCTGTCTGAAATAAGAAACATGGACAAAGAGGTAATGTTTGCACTTCTTTTTTTTTTCTGGATTTTAAAGGGCATATTTTTTTTTTGTATTTTTTAAATCAAGGTTGTTGATATTATTGTTAGTGCTAGCTAATGATATAGGTTCTATTCCTAGAATAAGACACTGCAGAATCATTAAAACACTAGTACCAAAGATGTTAAGCATTTGAATTTCTAAACATGTTCAGCTTTATTTTTTAATGAATTTTTTTTCATTTTCCCCCCAAAACTTGTTTTCCATGTATTTTATGCTTCATAAACTCCATATTCAATGAACATACATGAAAAATAGAACATTTTTGAAATTGCTTTTATGGAAATAATTTTCTTAAGAATATTTCCAAATTTCATTTACTTCAATATTGATATATTTTTAAAATTTCACTTAAATTACTTAGATGCATTTCACTTAAATTCATCTTACTGTATTTCACTTATATCACTTAGATGTCAACCTAGGTGTTAGGAACTATTAAGAGAAAGCTTTATCCCCATGATGTGGAAAGTAAAAAAAAATTTTAACTATTACAACTCAGGGAATTATGGGGTTATACACTCATGTGTGTGCAGCACACACATTTTGGTCTGTACTTTATTGCCTTAACTTCAGAGCATCACTGTTTACAGAGTCATAAAATGCAGGTGTCCACTACGGTCTGGGAGATAACAGAGCTAAGTCAAGGAGTTCCTCAATGAGACATTTACAAAACTTTGGAATCAGTAAATAACTTCACAATCAGTAAATAACTTTACAAGTAGCATACCATGTGCCAATCTATTAAATATGTTTATGTGAATTGATGCTTTAACATGTTGTAATAAGCAATCTGAAAGGTTTATTATTTGTAGGTGGAAAGAACAGTTAGAGCTAAGGATTTCTTCTTTCACAGAAAAGTGAATTATTCAAATACTCTGATTATTATACCCCAAATATTGGTGAAGTTTCAATATTTGTAAATTCATTCAATATTTGTTAATTCAATCAGATATGGAGATAACAATTAGACACTCCTTCACATACAATTCCCAATGTTTTATTCAGAATAAAGGGTACATCTGATGAGTAACTCTAGTACTAAGGTATCTCAAAACACCAGTTTTAAAATATGAACAGTGTGAATTTGTGTGTACTAATTTTGCTGTGTGAATTATTTTACAGAGATTGTTAACATTGAGTTTTACATGTAAGATATTTTATGTTACTTGGTTACTTGTAAAAATAATTACTATTTTTTAAGACACCAAAAAAAAAAAAAAAAGAAAGGATGATTTCACCTTGAAAATATCAAGTAATTGTTTTATACAATTTTGGGGGAAACAGCTTCTGTGTGAAGTGAGTGAATAGAGTGGAAAGCAGAGCAAGAATCAGTCTTCCATCATTTCAAAACATATTTAATCACTTTCCTCCTCTTTCATGTATGACCTGTAACATTTTAATGTGTTCAACTTTTAATTTTCAAATAATTTGTTTGAACACTCTCCTTTATGTGATATTTTTTAATTTCCCATTCTGGTTAGCATACTAAAATATGTCCAAATTATGAATGTGTAGTCATGTTTATTGTTCATATCTCTGTTTGAATGATTCAGACTTCCACATAATGGATAGAATACCAAATCCCCTTCTTGGCACCCAATGACATTCTGTTGTCCATAATGAATTCAATTCGAATTGCATTATTTAATAAAAAGTTTTACTATAATTACAGACACAACAAACTTGGATGATTTTTATTATTATTTAGGGAATTTAAAACATTGAATTATATTATTTTGATACAGTGCAATATAATAGAAAGACCCACTGGGTTTAAGTTACATAGTTATGGATTATACCATTTATTATCTGTAAGACTACATTCTCTTCTATAGAACAGGTAGAATTAATGAAGGATCAAATGCACATAAATGACCTGACACAATGATAAAGTGATAAAATATTCCAAAAGATCAAACTTAAAGCAAAATTTCATAGTTATAACTACTCAACTTAACTGGAGGGAAATGTCTTTGTAGAAGTTACTATTTTTTAATAGCTTGGAAATGATTATTTTGCACTCTTTGGGGCATCATCTATGTATATGCAAATTATAATTTCTACACTGCTTAAGATTTTACTCTGAAAATTCAGAATGAGATTGGATAATTTGGATATTAAGAATATGGAAATGTTGTTAAATTTGGCTAAAATGTTAGAAATGTGTTCTTGTGAACTGCTTGTTTCCCAATACTGATTTAATATATCAGACCTTGGTGGATGTCATTACTAGAGATTATCAATATTTTTCAATTCTTAAAAACAGAATCAATTCACAATAAACTTCTGAGAAGTCTCAGTTTAACACATGAACACACTTTAATTTGCACAGCCAACTCTGATTCATAAGTTATTACTTAAAGACAGACCACCCTCCCCAGAGTGGAACCGTGGAGCCCTCGTCTTTGTGGCATTATAATTTATTGCTGAATTTCTCAAAATATGCTGAGTCAATTATTTTCTTGAATTGTTACTGAGAGTACTGTCTCTTCTTATATGGTTTGAAATGAGTTGGAGAGCAATCAAATCATATTTTAAACTCTATAAAGGTTTTAAGTACATGAAGTCAATTTTCCCATCATGTGGCTATCTATGAATATTAAGGGTTTTGGGAATGTCTGGGGACTCCAGATCCATGGGGTAACATCATGTGAATTGCTGAATTGTTGCCTCAAATGAAATCCCATGAGCTTAAAGGAATTACCTTAGCCTAGAAAAATGTCATCATTATTTCTATTCCTAGTTTGCACTGCACATTTTTTCTCTTCTCAAAAAAAAAAAATAAATAAATAAATAAAAGGAAAAAGAAAAAAAATCCAAAAAACAACTATGCTGTTAGGAAAAGAAGTAAAGTAGATAAGCATTTGCATTATCTTAAACTGATTTGATTCAATTTTGCCCTTCAAGTTTATCTTGTTTTGATATGAATGCATAATTCTTATTCTAAATGCTTTTGGATATTTAAGGTCAGTTGAAATTTACTAATATAGAATATACATGGCCAGAAATGCTAGAAAGTTTCACACAATCACAAAATGTGGTTGAAACATAGGGAAAAAAAAAAATCTAGGAAAATATTTACCCTAAAAAATCAAAGACTACTTAGTTTTCCTTTTCACTAGCAGTAAAGAGAATATTCAGAACACTAAGTAAATCAATAACAAATGTGAAATTTGAAGTAAATAAAAAATATGAAATATGTCATAAAAGATATCCACAAATAAGCGGTCAATTGTGCGTTCAATTTAACTTTCTAACAGCAGTAGTAAGTGCCCAGAGGAATCATTTAGCTAAAGGCAGCTGTTTCAATGGCTACAAAATTTCAATGGTTATGTAGTCATTAAGCCATACAAATTTTCAACACCTATTTATTACATATGCACATACAGTTGACTCTCTTTTATATGAGAGATTTATATGTTTGTAGCTGTCTGGAATTACATAGACACAGGCCAAGGCAAGCACATTTCACATTTCCTGTAAATGACTGGTATCAATAGACACTGAAACTGATGTATAAATGCGTACAGAGATTTACAAGAAAGGCATTTTAAAGTAAAGGGGAGTTGAATATAAACAAAATGATTTTCTTTTCTCTTTTGCTTCATTTTTATTGCAGACCAATTGAAACCATACAAGAACTAAGCAAGTCCACTTTAAACATAACATTATTTTTAACAGAAATATCATAATTATTATTCTTTGAATATAAGTTGTTTATGTTAACTACAAAAATCCAGGATATAAGGAGATGTATAAAATACAAGTAAAGGTCTTCTATAATCCCATGTAAAGAGAATTATTCCTATTTGTGAGTATTCTATCCAGACAATTTTTAATGCACAATTAGATTTCTTAAAAATAACGAATCATACTCTATGCATTGCTAAGTATCTTCCTTCATCAAACAGTATATTGTGAACATATACCATGACAGTGCATTTAGAGTCAACTCATCTTTTTCATGGCTGCATAGTTTTACAGTTATAAATATTTCAGTTATTTCCCATGTAGGTTAATATAAATAATTCTTCAATGAATATCCTTTCAAATACATCTGTATGTAACAGGAATGCAATTTATGCTATTAGTTCTAAAAATAAGTTTATTTAATGAAAATTTATTTATTGCTTATTCTGTTAGTTTTTACAAAAAAAGAAAAAGAAACTAGTCTTAGTGAAATTATATATCATGCCTAACATTTCATTGTTTAGAAGTATTTGAACACTGGTATGTCTGATTCTAGAGCCTAAACAATTAACTGCTATATCAGTTAATCTGATATGATATAATAAAGTATAACCAAAAAAAATAGATTTTCCTATTCTTATGATTAACACAATTACTCTCAAATCCAAATAGAAAGATCAAATTTATGTCTCTTGAGCACAGGCATCTTGGTCATTAAAATTTAAATGCTTGATTAGCACTCAAGGATTCTCTTTAATGTTTATGAAACTGCAAGGACCCTCAATTCTGTCTGGAAGGATGGGGTGATGCACTTTTGCACAGTGCCCTATTTCTGTAATGAAATGGTTCCTTTCCGAATCAAAAGTATAATGAGTAGGAAGTTTCACATATATATAAGAAACATGTACTGTAAGAATTTAAGCATTTGAAGTATTTTACTCAGTAATATGTAAAGCTGTGTATATTTATTTAATGAGTTACTATGTTGTGAGTTTTCAACATTAAAATTTGTATGTATCTATCTATGCTTTTAAACAAAAAATTTGGATAGGAGCAATTGATAGTACATTCTTTGATTTCCTCACCTCTTAGTATTCTCTTTGTAGTCTCAAATCTCACATTTGGTTTATCAATGTGTCTGTATGCATTAGAAAAGAACTTTTCACATCATGAATCCATGTAACTACCTTATTCCGGTGTGTGTTTATATCCTTTTTCTATTCAAACTGTGAAATTTGTCATTAAGCCACAACCAACCTGTGAAATCTGTCATTCCCTCTCTATAATTTATAAGGTAAGACTCCATGATCAATTAGGGCTGTACTTAAGCATGTAATCAGTGGGATGACTGGTCACAGTGCAAATTAAGGATCTTAAAAATGACTTGATCTTGATCTAAGAAGTCAATTATTTTATGGTAAATACACATCAATATGCAATTAATATACTTACTGAGATTTAACTATCAGGCTAATAATAATATCTTGCTTACACAGCTTTTTTTTTGTTTTTTAACTGTTTTCCCATTTTATACATATGGTGCTCCAATAAAAGTGCCTCATAATCAAACTTTTATGATATTAAGTTAAATCAAATCATAAATGGCTTTCAGATTAACATAGGTGATATCTTAATTTTTTCAAAATGTTTAAAATTTGACATCATAGTTTTGAAATCATAAATCTGATAACTCATTTTGCACACAGAACATACTTAGCTAATTTATTTCTTTTTCAGTTCTGCAATTTGACAACTACTAATGGTATGTACTAATGATTTCCAAATGTATAAAGTCTACTTACACTATTAAAGTATCAATATTCAATGTTCCAATATTAAAGTTAGTACTATCAACAAATAGCTTTAAAAATGAAATGTGACTAGACTGTGTAATCCTTATTTTGCAAGGAAATGAGATTTGAAACTCAGGCATTATCATATAGTAAATTTGTCAATTTTTGCATTTCATGGAAATCCATGGAAAACACATAGCACAGTGCTAAGTATGCCTACGAGCTTAGTTAGGGCTCACTAAATGTTAGCTGTTGCTGTTGTTGTTGTCATATTGTAATTATTATCAGTCCCTGCAGCAAAACAAAAGAGATGTTTCTCTAAAGTACACAAAATAACAACAAATAATTTTTAATCGATTTCTGTCTTTCAATCCTATCAATATACACCATTATAAGTTCCTGAAACACAGCATGTGAATCAATCTTCATTTTTTGGCTACGCTTATTAATATTTTCTATGGATATGTAGTTCCTGAATTATGACCGCATGATCTATTCACTTCCCATATTGTTATGACTGACCTTGAGTGGCTAGGATTGAAACCTACTTCTCAGTGGACAAGTTAGTTTTGGTCTTGGGTAGTTTCAAACTTAGGACCTCTTCTGCACTCTAAACCTCTTTCTCTAATCCTGTCTTATTATCTCAGACATAGAGTGGTTTTATCCAAATGGAGTTACCACAGGTACCTGCTCCTCAGTTTATTTCCTGTGTTCCTCCAACCCATAGTTTTTTCTGGATTCAGGACTCCAGTTTGTGTGTGTTCCAGTGGCATCACCAATTCTCTCCATTTTCTGAGAAGAGTGACTAATTCACCATGCATTTCATCCTGTCATATTTTACGCTATTCCTGAATACCCTCTTCCCCCGGGAAGCTTGTACCTATCACTCAGGGTCCAGCACAGGAATGACCACATCTATGTAAAGCCTTACCTGATGCCTTCTACAAACCTTTGCTCTTACTGAATTACTTGGTAACCAGGTTCAGGTCATGTGCCTAATATCTCTTAGACTACAGGAACCCAAGGACAGAGGATGTGTTAAGACACGAAACTTAGGGAATCATCATTTACATCGTGGAGAATCTGGAACAGTTCCTGTATTTGGTTATGTATTTTCCCAGGGATGGGACTCCTCACACAAGTTGGCAGCAACCTAGCTTTGTTACAGAGTAGCCATGGTAGTTGATGGTTGAGAGCCAACCAGTTGTAACAGCATGGGGGAAGTTTGGAAACACAGTGTCAATGAAATCACAAAATTCAGTTGCAACCAAAAAGGGACAAATATTTTCATCATAATATAGACAGTTTGGAGAACGTGATGTTGATTTCACTTGAATTTTATTTATTTTCAAAGTCAGGCATACCTAGAAAAATTCACGCAAACCAAGAGAGCTTTAAATAGAGGCTTCTACTGTTTTTTTTTTTCCCCCACTTTCAGTTGGGGATTTTTTGTTTACTAGATTATTACTTATCCTAAAGTAACTTCAAATTAAATTTAACTACTAACAAAACAACAGGACAAGAGAAATCTTAGCGATAAGATAGAGCTTCAATTATCCTAGAGAGTATTCTGCAGTGTATAATTAGTTTGATCAGCATAAAATAAGCCTTGAAGTCTCTTAAATAATAACTACAGCTGAATTACCTTGACATTTTAAGCTGACATAGCTGGTGTGTTTTGGATTCTTTATCCCAGGTATTTTACAATGCCATTCCTTTATGTCTGCCCTGAATTAACAAAATGCATTCAGCAATTCTAATTAACTTATTTATCAACAATTTTAAAAGCAAGGCAATATTGTTCTTAAAATGCCCCCGAAAGTTTAAATAAATTAAATGCAAACAAAATTAAGTCTTTGCATTCTGGTTATTCAGTCTAACACTATCGAGATCAGAAATTCAGAGCTGACTGAGAACGATAATTTATACTAAACCTACCCAACAATGACAATGAATACAAGGTGCTACTCAAGAGACTATCCCTTCAGATAAAATGAGATATCAGTGGACAATATAGTACCTTTGCAACATGAGTTTATATTAAAATTAATCTTATTTTTAAAATAAGGATTTACCAGAAGATAGGCACCAAGGAGAAACCAAAACTAGATTGATAAGTATAACATATGAATAGACTCATTACATGCCCACTCAGTTTGAAAATACACTAGAACATTGAAATATGCAATTGAAGGAGCTTTATATTTAGTGACTAGGATAATACCACCACTATCTATCATTTTTAGCTATTAATTTAACTATGAGTTTAAGAATTAAGAAAGGAACAGTTTCAAATAAATCTATAGTTGATCTTGTATTACTAATTCTTCAAAAACTTTCATAAATTCTCTAAGGATCTCTTCCTATTCTTTTAGTCCTTTTTGAGTTCCTTGTAACTCTAGTTACCCATCTCCTCCTCCCTCACCCCCAGCTATTGAGCTATCCCATTTCTGTAATGTCTTCATGAACAAACAAGGATTCCTTACCTTATTTTGTGAGCCGTCCATCATAAAAATCATCATTAGCAATCCATTCTGGCATCCTTTGCTATCTTCAATCCCCAACACTGTAAGGAAATTGCTTACCACTGACCTTTAAATCATCAAATGCTAATCACTCTTCATCTTCTTAAATCTCATGAAAACCTTCCTCCTTTTTAAAACTTGGGCAAGCTATCCAACTCCTTTGAATTTCAACATATTTACATGTAAAGCAGACTTGGTACTCAATTTTTAGGGATGCTATAGACTAACTGAAATAATATATGTGAAATAGCTATTGTGCAATAGGAGCTCAGTGAGAGCAATTATTATATTGTTTGCTATCACTGCCTTCTAATTGGATTCTCCATCTCTAATCTCTCTCCTACTCAGTAGTCAGAATTTCTCACCACTAATAATTTGAAAATGCTACTTCTAGGCTCAAATATCCTCAATATATCCCACTTCTAATCATGGAGATCCAATCTTTCTTTCTAGCTCAAACACACTATTCCCCAAAGGCACAGTAAAATCAGGCTGTTCCCTAATCCCATTAACTTGCTTCTGTTATTTTGCTTTTGCTTGAAATTCACTTTTTCCACCTCAACTTTTCAAATTTCTACTCATACATTAAGTTTCAGTTCAGATATGAATTCTTCCAACAAATCTTCATTAATCATCTCAGAAAGAAATGAATATCTTCATCGTCTGATTGACTGCAGCACTTGGAAGTATCCTCAAGACTGTTTGCCACAATCTGCTTGATATTGTAGATATCCTGTCCTCCTTCATGTGTGAAAATCTTCAGTATACATCAATTCTTTCATTTTATCTGCCTCATACCACTTAAGATAATGTCTAGCAGACAGTATGTACCCAAATATATTAAAAAATATATGGACCCATACTATTCATATGCATTAGTTAATAAACATTATTATATTATTTATTTTATAACTATAATTTATGTGCTTATTTTAATTAGAAGTTTGAAATAGTTATTCTGTAAAATCATTCATGTAGGTGTGTTTCCTGGATACAAAACCTTAATAAGTATATCAGCATTCCAATATGCATATGCATTTGTGTGTGCTATTTTAAAAGATATATGAAAATTGTGATCTATAGAATTTAAGTTGTGGCATTGGGAATTTTCTATTCAGCTTCCAATTTGGGGGAAACTGAAACTAGGGAGCAAGTCTGACCCAGAGAATTTTAGCATATGGAGTAGCAAGAAGTGCCTTAGGGTCATTAGGAAGTGAGTTTGACTACAAGGAGTTAAAAGTTCTAATTCTGCTCTGATAGTCACTAGCTTTAAGACACTCAATGAATTATTAAAACTCTCTGCACTTTTCTCATAGGTAAAATAAGGATGACTATACTTCACTCAAAAAGGCTATGTAAAAACAAAACAAAAGTTGATGTCTGTAATACACTTGGTACCATGCAGATATGCTCAGACAATGCTCACTGTATTTTTTGCCACTGTTATTATTGAAGCCACGTTTCTAAATGGGCTCAAAAGGAAGCTATCTCTGGGAAATGGTTTGAAGCATGTGAAGGAAGGCATGTTGAAATTAGGTTAACAAGAAGTTAAGAAGAATGGGGATGATATGTCTATGGAGGGTTGGTCATGGAGGTAGAAATCATTGCAATGATGTGCAAAAGGAAAAAAAGAAATGCTTCTTAGTTTTTCCCAGAACTAGGAGTGCTAACGCTGATATAAAGGGGATAAGGCTGTGAGTTCCCATGGGGCATATCCAAACCAGCTCTGTCTTCATAGGCCAATGTTTACAGAGGCAGAACAGGAATACAGAAAACACTGGGCAACTGGAGGTCTGGATTCTAACTTTCACCCAGCAGCTCACCATCTATATAATTTTATCTTTGCTTGTCCTGTTTCCTCATTTATCAGATGTTAGTTTTGGCCCATCTTAGCTCTAAAATCCCTTTAAACATTAAGGTTCATTCATGCTATGACTATACCATTTTCAGAGATGACAGAACTTCTTAATAGTATTTATGCTCACATTCTAAATATATTTCTTCTTTTTTAATCCTATGAATAGTTGTTCCATGGAACAGTTTTGAGGACATAAATATGATTATGTGTTACTGAAGAGACCAGAAGGAGTTTGACTCTGAGTTTTCCTGAGGTCCTTCAGTTGTACTTTTGTCACATTCTTTATAGTTTATTCTTCTTATTATGCGTGCTGGGGGCTCTTTAATTTCATCCTTGGGTTGTATACACATATTACTGGTATTTTTAGAAGCACTTTATGAGTACAAAATCTATTCCCTGTGCCCTCATCAATTTGAAATTACCATTTTAAGGCTGATTAAATAAGGATTAGTGCCAATGTTCTACTTATTAGGCTGTGTCTTCAACTGGAACTGATGATGTAGTATTTGTCAATAACTAGTTCACAGCCTTAAATTCCACAAAATGAAACCTTTGCATCAGAGTCCATCTGTCTGAAAATTTTGAGGCAAGCTTCCATGAAGAGGAAAGCCATCTATTACGTGATGATGTAAGTGTAAAGTGGCATGTATCACAGCTGTTTGATTACTGCTGAGAAGATGACTTGTATTCCCCCTAAGCCCTCTATCAGAATCCAGCAGTGATGGATTGAATTCCCCTTGCCTTAGCATGATGATTGATTACTTTAGGAGGCTATATAAGAGTGTTAGAATCTGAGCAGAAATTAATTAACATCACAATGAAAAAAATGTTAGCATTGATCTTTACCATGATATGAAATTGATCCTAGGAGTTGGTAACATATCCACTAAACTTTCTGAAAGTATAAATGATAAGACATCCATCTGAGTTGTTCGTTCAGTGAAAACTATTACATTATCATGTACTAATGGGAAGATTCAAAATTTATATTACTGACAGGTATTACACACATGCATATAAGCAGATTTTTTTGTGGGTAAACTAATAACAATATGTTCTTTATGTATGGTTCATAGCTGACATTTGGAAATGATAGTCTTTAGGAATGAACCTGGATACGTGAAGCAAATGAAAGGATTAGGTGGTAGATACACTATGAAGTTGCACAAAAAGCTGTGGCTATGAGACCAGACAAGATCAATTTTGGCACCTCAGAATAGCTATGTCACTGAACTCTCTGAGCATAAATTCCTTCAGTTTAAATTTCCTCATCTCTTCTATTTCCTTGGATGATTAAATGAGACAGTATAGCTAAAAGCATAAAATAAATTTAAAACATTAAACAATTTATGTGTACAGAAAGAATATGGCATTTAAGGTTTCCTACATGTGATGAACAGGTGAATAGTAGAAAAGAAACTGGAGAAACAAAAAATAAAATATGTTGAATATTTATGGTTAAATTCTAAATTCCTTAAAAGGAGATAAACGGTTTGGGAAAATAGTTTCTAAATTTCAACTTTTTCATAACTAAAATGCAAGAGAAAGTGAAATCAAATGACAACTTTAAACTGCTTTAAATGATGTATTTTTCCTTTTAAAAGTGAAGCCTAGAAAGTTAACAATGGAAATTAGTACTTAATTGTTTTCTTAATGTGAGAGAAGTCCTTGAAAAGTTTAGTCCATTTTTGGTTGTGTTGATTAATTTGGAAAAATACCTTTTTTATAGCTTTTAAAAAATTATTGTTTTTTTTTTAATTAGAGAGGTTCTAGATTTACAGAAAAGTCATGTGAAAAATACAATGTTCCATATACCCCCCTATTATTGACACTTTGCATTAGTGTGTTAACTTTGCTACAATTGCTGAAAAAATATTAAAATATTACTGTTAATTATAGTCCATAGTTTACATTAGGTGGAAAAGTTTCTTTGAAAACACTGCTTGAAATTCCACTGCTCAAGGTGAAATGAAACCAGACTGTAACCAAGTACAGGGGAAACACAGAAAGTACTAATAAAACTAAAATTGATCTGCTCAGACAGGTGCTGAGCTAGTGAAGAGAGGTTAGTGACTAACAACGGTGCACAACCCCTTTTCATTTCCTCCCCCAAAAAGCGTTTAGCTCAGTAACAGCTAGTGAGTTCCTGAGGGAGTTATACAAGAGGGCTGATAGAGTCCTGTGAACGGACACATGAATTTATTCTTACAATTGATGAAAAACAAAGGTTAATAGGCAGGGAACATCTGAAAAAGAGAAAGACTAGTCATTTAAAAATGCTTTGTTTGCAAAATTATGTGGTTTAAGAAGTACCTAAAAACTAACTATGAACCATGTCTCCCCCATACTCTCAAGAGAAAGAACTGTCAATAGCAATGTTGGAAGAAAACATGCAGCCTGGGAACTGAATTTCAACAAGAAGGTAAGGTTGACAGAACTCTGCTACTGTTTCATGCATTCAGAGTTCAAATGTACATTTAGGATTATTATATGCTAGGCATTGTGGTAGGTGTTGGGGATACAAACATGAGTAAAATATCATTCTTGATGTTAAAAGTTTATCATCTAGTAGAGAAAGGGACATGTCCAACATAACTAAAGTAACATGATTAGTAATATAATAGGCAATATAGCTTGGTGCATAAAAGGAATTTAGCATAACTCTGCCTGAATAAGTCAATAAAAGAAAAGAAACATCAAAAAACACTGCAAAGGAAAGTCCAGAAATCTAGGAAGTTCAGAAGATAGCTTGTTGAAAACAATGAATGTGAAATATAAGAGAGATAACACTGTGCAGGTCAAATGCAAATTGTGCTGAAGGGGTAATGTGACAACACCTTTGCCAGAATTAATTGCAAAATGTCATATGTAAAAGTGCTTTTGCTGATCTTGATGCTGGTGTTACAGACACTTCCACAAGAGTAGATTTTCAGAGTTCTACTATTGAACTTGAATTAATTTGTTCCATGATAATCAAATATGAGCATTCAATTAAACATAACCTTTTTAAACACAGGCACAAAATCCCAGCTAAAACAGACACATGTTTTTCATTGTCTTCAAAGAATGAATATGGTAAAATTCTATAAAACTAAATAACAAATCCAGAAAAAGCCAATGCCTCAAGTTTTTAGATGGCTTTATGTGATTTGCTATTTGATGAGGACTTGTTTTGCAAGAGAGATGATGATTCCTGTAATCTTTTTTATTTATCTCAGTCAATATTTAGTTACAAAATAAAGTTTACCTGATAGAACTTCATTGAGCAAAAGCCATTTAAGTTCAATCCTTTTTGCCCTAAATTATGTTCTTATATTTCCTAGAGTAATTTGTCCCAGAATTTTATAGTAGTCATCAAGATAATTAAGTTCTGAAACACGTTCTAACAGCAGGGAGTGATGGAACATAAATTAAAAGGATTTTAAATAACCAGATTTTATTTAAATCCCCAACTGTACACTCTTAAACAGATATACCTTTGTAGCATTAACTGACTTACATAGCTACATTTTAATGAAAAATTAAAATTGAAAACCTTTAATCATAATTGCTTTTAATTCTAAGTGAAAGTTGTATTTACAATAGTAGACGTTGAAGATGGAGTGTTTGAAGCTGTTTCCCGCTGACAGTTTTCATTTGGCTTGCTTTGAATTTGTCTGAACACTCTAAGATTTCAAATGATGTTGCATCAATTTTAATTCATGCTTCTATTTAAATAAATTTAAATACATAAATAGAAGACGTGAGGATAACAACTAAAGAAAACAGAAATGGGAAAATAGACACAAAGAGAGAATACGAAGTAAGATGAACAACAGGTTCATGAAAATTGCTGAGGCTAAGGTATAATAAATAAAACAAAGAAAGAATTCCAAAAGAGAAGTAGAGAAATAATATAGGGATATACTTTGGAAAAAAATTAAAAAGATTCAAATCCAAATTAACCTGGGAATAAAGGCTTAATAATTTGGTGCAAATTAATCTGAAGAAGAAAAATATTTAAGAATGACATTATTGTCTACAAATTTGATGATTTTTTTAAATTTATGAGTTGAGCTAAACTTGAAAGTATTCTACTAATGTAAGAAACGTTCCCTTAAATGCAAAAATGTCATTATTTTATGCTTTGTTTTATATCTCAGAATTCTGAGAAACAGAATGTGTTACGACTGTGACAGAATGATTTATTTTAAATATGAATGCCTGTCTGATCAAGAAGTTATGTCTCCTTCAAACAAAGAAAAACCAAGTGCTTATACAACTAGTATAGCATGTATAGCCATATTTCAAAAATAATATTCCCAAATATTCAGTAAGGAAAGACATCATCACCACACAATCTTATTTCATGTAGACCCTTTGGGAGCAAATGACATATACACACACACATACATACACATTATATGGATTATGTATTTCTATACAAGGTGGAAAGAGAGACATAGATGATTAGATAGATCATAGAGAGATGATAGATATAGATACAGGTAAACACATAAATATAGATATACGTATATGGATATGTCAATATGGAAGCAGTGATTTCTAGGGTATTATCTCTGTTTCTATCTCTGTTTTTCCAAGTTCTCTAACTTCAGTGATTATGTCTGAGGAAATGAATTCAAAAGTAAAACATATTCTTATAATTGCCATTCCCCCCATATCTAACCAAACTTCCATTCTGTGTTAGATGTAAATTGAGTTAATTTGACAATATTAATTATTTACAATTCTATAGAGTCAGCCTCAAATAATCTATGTAAATAGAATACAGAATCATGCGGGTGAATTAAAAATTTTCAAAATAATTTATACTGATTTCAAAAGCCATTTTTTATTATATTTGTATTTGGTTGTGTGTGGCGTTTCAAAGAAAAACTGAAAGGCATACAGCAAATCACAACGAGCTCAGAAACTGTCTTGCTTTATCATCCTACCTTCCTGAATAGCTCCTTCTGGATGCTCATTCCATGTTAAAACCTCAAACGGACGAAAGTGTACACATTCTTTCTATCAAGTTGTTTTGTTTGGGAGTAGATAAAATAATTTCTTGTATTGGTTTTATATTTCTTAGCAGTAGGTATCATTCATTTACTAATTCTTTGCAAACAAATATTTATTGAGCACTTACTCCATTTCAGGCATATGAGGCACTGATGAGCAAAGTAGACATGGCACCTGACCTACTGGAGCGTAAAGACTTATAGCACTTCACTTAATCATTTAGTGCCTCAGTGAGTTATCAAACAATGTCTGGGTTCATCTACGATTGTCAAAGCTCCTTCGGTGCCTCAAGTTCCAAGATTGCTATGGAGATGCAGGCTATGTCGTGGCATCTGAGCATATAAAGATGCTTAAAATGATGGAAGATGTTATCAATAAGAACAATACCAAGATGTACTGTCAATCAGTATTTGAAAATTGAACTAGTTTATCAAATTCCACTGTTCAGTAAAATTGCACCAATATTTCAATATGTCTATTACCTTTAAGATTTTAAGGATATATTTAGAATAAACTGTTTCTATTTCATCTTACCAAATCTTAGCCAAACCTCTTTACAATTTCCAGAGTTGTCTTGTAATTTTTTAAGGCATAAAATTAAATTCCCTTTTTATATAATTTCAAGGCACTTCATAAGACAATTTGCACTTACCTGTACATTCAGCTAATTTTTGGTGTGCATTGGTGTAAAACAATTATATCTGAAAGTGTCAGGTACAAACATCCTAAAATAATTCATAAATTTTATTGTTTCTTGCTGTTCTTTAAGAAGCTAACTTTTACCAGATTCTTGCTCATCTAAAATCAACTGAGAAGTTTGTATTTGCAATTCTGACAGTAATTATGTTGCTGAGCTAATGTTTTTAAAGCATGTGGTTATTTTGGGTGTATAAATTTGACAAACACTGTGGGTGTTGACATGGTTTGAAAGCATGACAAGCTATGACAAAGCAATGCATTTTTATTGTAACATTTGGAGCAGGGAGAAAGAAGTAAAGAGAACAATGTTAATGCACACAAATGAGAGTTTTTATGGACAGGAAGAATGCAGAACAGAAGGAGTTTTGGCTCAGGACAGAGTTCCAGCTCTGTTACCAACCGACTGTGTGACCTCATGTTAGATCGTTAAACACACTGTGAAATGATAGATAATACTAGATTGTCTTTAAGGTTCATTTCAGTTAAAAAAAAAACTGTAATTCTAATCCTAATATAATGTTATAATTCAGCCCTTAAAAAACAGTTAAGTCCCAAATGGCCTCCAATCAGAGTAATTGTTTATCTTTGATCTGTGTCAAATGTAACTTTTATAACAAGTATTTCTAACATGTAGGAATTCAAAGGATAAAGGAAAATGAATATGTTACATTGCCAAATAAAAAAACCTAAGGTGGATAACAAATCAGGTGTTTGCCCTAAATGCAATATGACAGTAAAGAAAGGTCAGTGCCATTGCTGTTCACAATAGCAAACCTGGAGATCTCAGTTCTGCTTTGTGCATCTCAGCACTCAAAAAAAAAAGAAAGGCGATTTGATTATTAAAATCCTACAATAAAATGGACATTTTCTTGCATATTGTAGAGGTCCTCAAGATATATTGATAATGCCTTTTGATTAAATTTTAAATTATTTTTTCTGCTGTATTTTCAGATAATTAAATAGACATATAACCAATGTTAATTTTCATGTCTTCTAATTACCAGATCAGTGTTTTTTTCATTACACCATTGTGATCTTTTCTTTAAATAAATTATTGTTAAAACTACTGGAGAGACAAGGCAGTTGAGGTGGAGAGAGTGACTGGAGTGGGGCTGGCCTGGTCTGCACTCCAAACTTCGGGAACTCTATTGTGTGTGGAGCAGCTGCTTCTGGAAGACTATTGCCACAGAAGAAGAGATGTTTGGTTTTCACAAGCCAAAGATGTAACAAAGTATAGAAGGCTGGACTAAATCCTCCAATTCCTAATTCACTGACAGTAAACATTATGAAAAGGACTTCTCGAGCTGTTTGGTGTTACATAAGACTCATTCACGAGATACCTGCAATGTCTGTGTCCTGCTTGTTGAAAAAAATGGAAGAAGCTTCCAGCAGGATCAAAACCAAATAAAACAAAACACAACACAAAACTGGAATCATATGGCAGTTGCAGGGCAGGACCCAGTCTAAACACTACATTGAAACCAAAAAAAGTGAAAACTTTGTCTGGAAACAGAATAAAAAGCAGCCAGATCAGTAAACTGCAGAAAGAATTTAAACATCATAATTCTGATGCTCACAGTAATGCCTCAAGTGCCTCTCCAGCCCAATCTCCTTGTTACAATAACTAGTCAGAGGATGGCTTAGATGCAGAGATGGCTTCTGGCTCTAACTGAACACCAGTCTATTCCTTTTTAGATCTGACATACTGGAAAAGACAGAAAATATGTTGTGGAATTATCTATAAAGGCCGTTTTGGGGAAGTCCTCATTGACACACATGTATTAAAGCCTTGTTGCAGCAATAAGAAAACAGCTGCTGAGAAGCCAAAGGAGCAGGGGCCAGAGCCTCTTCCCATCCCCACTCAGGAGTGGTGACTGAGGTTTATGTAGAAAGGGAACAAAAAAAAAAATTTTTTTTTTTTTTTGAAAGTCGACAAAGTGACCCTCCTATGTTTAACTTGGATACTTGCTATTCTGCCAAAAGACAGTTTCTAGAATGATTTTGAATGGGTTATTTTTCCCCCCAGTTCCACAAACTTTGAAGCCAGTGTCTAGCTTAATGAAAGAAAAAAAGAGAGGTGTTCATAGTATTTAAGATACTGAGAATTTCATAGGAAAGTCGAACGCTAATGCAAAGCACTCTTTAAGTCTTTTTTAAAAATCCCCTTCTCATGAATGAAATTAGGGAAATTTCAGGGGACAGAGATGGAATTTGCTGTCTGATAAACCACATGTAGTTTTAATCTTTTCCATATTGAGAAGCAGTGGTTGGGGCATTTTCTAAGATGGCTGGCTACACTTGCCTTTGCTCATGATAGTAAATCTGTCAGAACTCAATGATACGGACTTTTCCCTAGAAGTATTTGCTAATAATTTTGAAATGTAAAGGTCGGGCTAAGATTCTGATGAGTCAAACCTGTACTATTGAAATATTAATCAGGACAGACTAAGCTTTCTGGTGAAAATGCCTTGAAAGAGAAAGTAATTACTGAATATACAGACAGGTAACTTGACTTTATATCTTGCATCCTGTGTCACCAACCGTCATATTAATACTTGATAAAGATTTTAATTTATATGAAACTTCTAAAGCAGAATCATAGCTCCTCTTGTGAAAATGATAAGACTTCAGGGTAGGTGATCCTATATGATAATACCAAAGCATTATTACATGGTAGAGAACATACACTATTAAAAATATCTGAAAGATAAAGTGTGCAAGTTTTCAATAGGGCACAAAACAAAGGTGAATGCTTCTTGAGGCACATTTCTTAGAGGGCTTGCCTAGTATGTATATAATTGACTTTTGTTTGTGTTAATATGACTGTTTGGTGACTTCATTGAAAATCTGTACAATTCAGTTTTAACTCTGGATTACTTCAGTTGACCCTAGTGAAGGCTTTATCTGTTTAGAGTGGATATTTGACTTGTTTTAACCTATTAGATTTTTTTTTTTCCTTTTCACTGTATTTAAAGTAAAATTCTACTAGAAGAAAAGAGAAATGTGTTAATGCTGATTGGGTTGGTTTTTATTTGACTTCTTTTACTCAAGCTTTCTGAATGCTTACATTTTAGGTGGTATGCTAGTTTGAAGCTATTATGTACCCAGAAAAGACCATGTTCTTTTCTTTTTCTAATTTGGTTTTATTGAGATACATTCACAGACCATACAATCATCCATGGTGTACAATCAACTGCTCACAGTATCATCATATAGTTGTGCCTTCATTACCCCAATCTATTTTTGAACATTTTCCTTATGCCAGAAAGAATCAGAATAAGAATAAAAACTAAAAACAAAAAAGAACACCCAAATCATCCCCTCATCCCATCCTATTTTTCATTTAGTTTTTGTCCCCATTTATCTACTCATCCATCCATACACTGGATAAAGGGTGTGTGATCCACAAGGTTTTCACAATCACACTGTCAAGACCATGTTCTTTTAATCAATTCCTGTGGGTACAGATCTATTGGGAGTGGAAACTTTTGGTTAGTTATTTCAATTGAGATATGACCCAGCCCATAAAAGTTGGGTCTTAATCGCTTTTACTGGAGTCCTTTATGAGATGATAAAATGACAGAAAAAGCCCAGAGACAGGTTAGAGAGAAAAAGTCCCCAGAGGAGGGAAAGAGTCATTGAAATCAGAACCCAGGAGAGAATGTCCGGCAGACATTTCTATGTGCCTTCCCTTATGACAAAGCTGTCTTAATGCCAGCAGCCTGTCTTCAGAGTCCAAGTATCATCCTGTTAATGCCTTAATTGGGATATTTTCATGGACTTAAAACTGCAAATTTTAATAAAGGTAATAAATCCCCACTGTAAGAGCCAATCCATTTCTGGTATGTTGCATTCCTGCAGCTTTAGCAAACTGAAACAGGTAGTAAATAAATCTTGGACATGGAGCTCTTCAATACTAAACTCAATTAAAAGCCTCTTACTTAAATCCAAACCAAGGTACTCTGATTGCTCCATTTCTAAAATTTCAGGAAAAAAAAATATTACCAGTTCAGACTTTTCATGAGAGAAGGAGCATTTTTTCCTTCTTTGTAATGACATGACTCAGTGCTTATTTTTAAAACTGAAATTTAAAAATTGGATAGTATAGTAAGAATAAGAAGTGAGCCACTTTGTATAGGCACCTTATAGTTTATAGTTATTAACCTAAACTAAAGATTCTATATTTCTTCCTTTTGTAAAAAATCTACATGCTACATGCCACCAAATGCACAAACTATACAAGTTGGGTCAGCTCTCCCACAGCCCTTGAGGTATATTACAAGAGTCCCAGCCATTAGCATCTTTAACCTAAGTTATAGTTGTAATGTGAGCTTTTTTTTTTTTTTTGTACATTTTTGATTGTAGTATTGGTGGTAGAATATACTATAATATGAATCAGCTCTGCCTATATATTTATTTTTTATTTATTAGTAGACCTCAACCACAGTCTTTTTTTCCCTTCCAACTTTCTTTTCCTACAGGATGTACTATATGTAGTCATGTACATTGTATTAATATATTAGAAATCTGTAAATCTGTTTTGTATTTTTATACAGTCAGACATTTATAATAAAATTTTTACTAGGGTATTAAATAAATTTAGTCTTATTAGAAAAAAAAATGGAATTTTGCTCCATATATAAGACACTGAAATGGAATAGGTGGTTAGAGCTATTATTTGATACAAAATGGAGAGATAACTGTTCTAAATAAAATTAATTGTAGAAATCCAAAGATTTTTGTACCGTGGAAGAGCCTGAGAAAGAGTGCTTAGTCTTTTGGTCCATTTCAGGGCTGCTTCAAATTTCTAGGTCTCTAATTTGGTATTTGACTTAATGGGAAAGCATATGAGAGTTCATAAACCAAGTGTAAAGCCCAATCTACACACTGAGGTAAAGCCCTTTTCTCACCTTGACAAAAGTTCTTTAAAAAATGATCTTGATTTGTTAAGGGCAATATAACAATCTGGTGCTTTTTTTTATTAGCACAATAGTAGCATTTACAGTTATCTATAACAGTGTCATAGTCTTATGTCTCCAAAAATGAGAGTAATCAAGGCACCTGTGAGAACAATAATGGAGACCAATGTGGATATATCCAGGATGCAATCCCAAGTTATATGGGAAACAATCAAAATGAAGTTAAAGAAAAATAATCTCTGATTTTTAATTCATTCAGAATACTATATATTCAAGTATTTTAAAGTAAATGTTTAAAGTGTCTCAACATTTGGACACATTTGTTTAAGGAATATAACTAAAATTTTGATGGTTTTAAAGAATAATAAATGTTTTATGAAAAGTATTATTTGAGTTTTTAGTGGGTGACGGTAGATATGTACAATTATCAAAAAGGGGAAAAAAGTTTAATATCAACCTAGCTGCTTGTAAATATATTTTTTTCTAATTTTGAAACTTTTTATTTGGAAATAACTTCAAAGCCATACAAAAGGTGCAAGAATAGCATTCTTTTTTCCAAAACCGTTTGAAAATAGGTTATACACACACCATGCCTCTTTATTCCTAAATACTTCAGCATGTGTTTTTTAACAAGGACACACTCTTACATAACCACAGGATGGTTGTCAAATTCAGGAAATGTAACGTTGAAACACTACTATTATCTAAACTACTGTCAATATTAAAATTTCATCAATTGTTGCAACAGTATCCTTCAGAGATTTTCTCTGTGTCCCCCAGACCTCATCCAGGATCATACATTACATAAGTCTCTTTATAGTCATCTTTTATCTGAAACAGTTGCTTGTTCTTTTTCTGTCTTTCAAGATGTTAGCATTTTTAAGAATATGGACCAGATATTTTATAGAACATCTCTGTTTGGATTTCTCTGTTGTTTCTTCATGATTAGATTCAAATTATGTACTTTTGGCAGGAACATCACACAAGAGATGCTGTAGTTTCCTTATAACACATCAGGATGTATATGTCAGTTACTATAACTAGTGATGTTAACTTTTCTTTTTTTTGTAAGGTTTTTTTTTTATTTATTTTTATTTTATTTTGAAATAATTTCAAAGTTATAGGAACAGTTGCAAAAACAATACTAACCCCATACAAAGAATTACATCATACACTGACCCCCCTCCCCCGATAGCTCAATCCACCAACCTTAACATGCTGTCACATAGCTATTTCATTCCCTCCCTCTCTCCCTATCTATCATCCATCATCTATTGCTCTGTCTTCTGAACATATTGTAAATATTTTTATATTGATGCTAAATAGATCCTTCTGATAGCTTCACATATTAAGATATACTTTTGACAAAGAATGCCTTTCATTATGATTCAAAATAGCACATTCTAAGAACTTGATTGAGTACCTGTAATATTGTCTTTATTTCAGGAGTTGTAACTAATAATTAATTTCAAAAGCAAAGATTTCTAGCTCCTGTAGGTATGAAAACATTTTAATTGCTCTGATAATTTGTTTTCTGCCATCAAGCAATCTCTAGAGAGTTAGAAACTAAAATATCAGGATTACATAGATAAAGCAAATAGGCAGCAAACAGTAGCCTAAAATATGATTTGCAAAGAGATATATGCATGTTATATATAAATATGGATTAATGAATAGCATTTAAAGTATGTACTCAGCCAGAAAAGGCAAGATAACACCAAGTCATCTTGCATTATCACACAGTATTACTGTAGTGCTAACTAGATTTGTTAAGCTTAAGATCACATCTAACCTTTCAAGTACTACATGGATTTGAGAGTCTTACAAGCCTCCTGTACTGAGTTATTTCTCATATAGAGTAATTTTTAATCCTTTGATTATCTTATGCACTTTCTAGAAATGTCATATAAATTGCTTTTCTTTTCTCCCTTCCCTCAAAAAGTCACAATATCTAATATACTACTAGAATCTGGGGCAATAGAAGTTAGTGACTGTAAACAAAGGAAACTTTTGGAGCTTCTGGTTTATTCCATTTTATATAGCAAGTGTACAATCAACAGACAAATAAATCAAAGTAACTATAAACGAAACAAAAGGTGCATGTCATAATAAATATCTCCCATCTCCAATTCCATATAATGCAGAAAATGTTGCCTACACTATTAAAGAACATTTAATACATTTTAGTATAATTTTTGATTAATACACCAAGAGCTGACTTTCTTTTATGATTCAAATTCTGAAATAATGGGTTTGAGATGAATTCTACTATATAATTCACATTATTCTAGATCAGCACTGTACATTATAACTTTCTATGATGATGGAAATGTGCTATAATCTGCCTTGTCCAATGAGGTAGCCACAAGCCAAATGAAGTCTTTGAGCACTTAAAATGTGCATAAAATTTTCAATTTAATTTAATTTTAATTAATTTAAATTTAAATATGTGCATGTAGTTAGTGGCTACTGTATTGTGTTTCACTTCTTTACTTATTGCTGTTACAACTTTAATTTTATCGTAATCTTCAAAGACAGGCACAAGTTTTTGTTTTAGTTTTCTTCAGTGCATGGCTTTTTATACTGTGAATAATATATACAGACAATTCTCATTATTTGTGGTAGTTATGTTCCAGATATGTTCAACTTAGACTACATGGCCTTTGATGGCATGTCAGAAAGAACAGTCAAGTACTGCATGAGGTCCTAGATTTATCACTGGTTTTCTATTACATTGGACAATTATAATCCAGGCTATGGAGAATTTAAAACACAACAGTTCTTAGACGTTGCATCTACCTTACAAGAATGCTATATAAACTCATGAAAGAAGCTAGCACACTGTTGCATAGTAGCTAATCATTTGCACTCATATTACTAAGCATGACTAATTTCTCATAAGCTACTAGTGGAAAGAGCACTCACAAAATGGTAAGATGAAGATATTCCAAATACAGCAGAACCATGGAAATAATACACCAATCAAATATGGTTCTTTATAAGTTGTTTGCCAAATTTGCCAGTCTATGTCCTTCAACTGAACAATATTAGAATTCTCAGAATAATTTTTAGTGGACAAAGTAGGCTGTTGAATATACTAATAAATAATATAAAGATTATTGAAGGAGAACATTAGAGAACATACCTCTATACCCAGCTGCAGCTGCTACTCTAGCAGATAAAACCTTACAGCTTCATCCACAACTACTTGTGCTCTATTAAAAACCAAGAATGATTTGAATAGACACTCTAGGCATTGAAATGCATTAGTTCTTTTTCCAATTTATATTATCAACCAGCAAAATAAACACATGAAAGGGGCTTAGAGATCCTTGGGAGAAGTACTTGTTAAATGTAACTTGAAAGCAGATTTGAACATTTTCCCCATTTAAATTTATTTTCCCAGGGTCCTAATAAATGAAAGCTGGGCTGCTATCCAGGTTTCCAAGCCACTAGAGCCTGATTGTTTTCTATTTGTTTCAGTGTTTAAAGCCAACAAAAACTGCATTAAAACTGACGGTGCCAAGTAGTAACAAGCATACTTTAAGCATAGCTAATATATGAATCACAGCCCCAGGTTATGATATTTCAAATACAACAGTATTTAGAGACTAGACTCTTTGTCATTGCATTTTATGAACCTAATTTTTTTTTAATAAACTGTGTTTATGAAAACAAAAAAAATTCCCTCATAACACAATGATAAATTCTGTTATTCCATGTTCTCTGTATTTTTGCATTTCTAGTCACACATTTATTTCTTAAACCTGCATAAGGCATAAGAGGTATTTATATCTCTCTTCTTTAAATAGAAGCTTAAACAGAAATGGATTGGCTTATTCATTTTTTGTTTCTGTGTGTGTGTGCTTCATTAATACACATATGTGCTTTTGACTTTCAAAATATTTATAATTTTAATCCTTCTCATTCCTGCCAACTACTTCTTAGAAAAACAAAACAACAGCTTCCTGCTGTCTCCACCCCAATTTATGAAAAATACAATCATCCTATTTTAAATTGGCTACTGAATTCACTGTAATATCTATATTTATATTTTGGTTTAAAGAGATTCATTCAATTTTTTAATTAAGCCTTGGGAATTTTAAATTTTTATTATCACTAGTTTTGTGAGACAAACGTTGTATCCTAATATGAGACAAGTTAGCCTTTAAGTCAGACATATGAAGGATCTTTAAATGATCTTTATGGATCTGTGATTTTTATGCTGATTATTTTAAATTATCTTTGATTTGTTGTCAGATTAATAATGAAAAATTGTAAAGATTTTACATTTTAAGGAACAAGGCTCACAGTCTGATGTTATAATTACTGTTTTTGAGAATTTATATGAGCAAATACATAACCAGTAACATCCAAGATATAAAATGCATCCTAGGGATATTTAACCATAATCTGCTTATCTGTCCCTGCCCTCCTCCCCTGCCCCCGACTATATTTGGCTGATACAACTCCAATGTTAATCTTCAATTAACCTATATTAATTTGTCTAATGATTAACAGAAATAAATCTTTGTTGTGTTTCTGCAGTTGTGCCTCCCTCTACTCACATTAGGAAAAGGGTGACAATGAGAATTATTTCTAGCATTTGGAAAGAGTCCTTGACCCATTTAAAAGATAATGTATACTTTCTCCTTTGATTCCTTCTGGCTTAGCATTGCATAATGTAGACATTTACAGCCTTTTAAAGTATAAAGTCCCCATTTGAAGATCACATATTTGACAGACACCCAATGTTGTTTATCCTTTATACTGGTTATTTTATAAATCAGCAAATTTTACTAATCACAACAGCATCCATGGTCTTATTTGTGTGCATCTTTTTATTATCATGCAATGCTTTTTGCATGATTATATTTGCAGATCACTTGCAATAATTCATTGGCCCATAACTAGGGTGGAAACATATGTTCTAAGATTCTGTAAGAATCCCTCCTAAGGTCCAACAAAACAGTTATAAATTTTTCCATTGTTGGTTTATTAATAATCATCTGATTCACTGTGTTTTATAGATGAAGAAACTAAGTCTCTAGAATTTTAATTGACAGATTTGGTACTCAGAAAGAAAAGGATCCAGATTTTATTTTCTGTTCACTGTATTGTCTGGACTTTCAAACAAACAGAATCTCATTTTCTCATTTTTAAAAAGCTAAGCTTAGGGTGTATATTGAGGGAGTGAAAAAACTGGAAAAATATAAGAGTCATGTTCAAATGAATTAGGGAAAATTACTATCTGAAAGCAAGAAGCCGAATGACACTGGCTGATGGTATAGCCCTTGGAGGCAGACAAAATACAGGCTCCACGAAGTCCCTTTAAATGCAGGACTCATAAAATTCTTACTAAGGCAATTTCTCTAGTTATAGCCTTGCCTAAATCCCTGGCTATGAGGCTATCATACTGACCACGACACATGCTTTTTCTTTTTTATATGAAGGCCTAGATTTAAAAATATTGCTGACCTAAAACTGTGGAAAACCGTTAAATTCCATCCTCCATCCTGTGGTTTCTGCAAGCCAATTTTCTGTTCAGCTACTGATTTTGTGGTTACTGATTTTTCCTTCTTTTCACATCATTGATGGCTTAAAAGCAGCTCCTATAGAATCTAGGAGTTGAACAAATAAACCGTGACAACTATTAAACAGTCGGTTGTGCTGCATTTTTCTTAGTAGTGAATATGAAACTGTAGGTAAGCAGAGAATCATTTAGTCTTCAGTGAATCAAGTTCTTTGTCATAATGATCAATAATAATGAAAATCCCCAGTCATTAGAAACATTCTATTTAGCTATAATTTTCTCATTTTAATGTTTGAATTGGATATCACTATTTGTTACTAATATTTTTTCTATCTCATTATACTAAATCACATTGTGAATCTGCTAATTTCTGAAATTTTTCTGGAATTCTTAAAATCATGTTTGTCCTTTTTCTTTCTATTCAGTCTTTCCATATGTTCTAACAGAGCCAAGAAGTTACATAATTTTTTTTTATTTGTTTTGTGTGTGTGTGTGTGTATTTAATTGTTCTGCCTATGTCTTTTCTATTACCTTATTGAATTTCTATCCACTGATTCTCTACTTACATTCAAATTTCTCCTCACCAGCTTTTTCCTCAAATACAGAGATCTCCATATAGAACTCATTGAGAACAAAGTGTATTTTACAAGTATTAGATCTTTTGCTGTGACTCACCTCCATGCAGATGGTACATATCTGAAGGAGCTCTATTCTAGCTAGCAAAGATCCAGCTGATGCTCTGAAAATTATTCTCTCTTGGTGAAAAGTTAGCTTGCCACTGCCTTCCCTGCTGCATTATTAAACACGAAGGAGTGATTCCCTTAATCCCAACCATCTGCTCTTCCCCTACTAAAAAGTGAAAACATCCCCTTGTGTTTACAAATGTTGCTGCTAAAGCTTCAGAAATTATGAGATGGTTGTGAAATTTCCATATACTACAAGATCAAAACAAAATCCTAGTCACCATAAATCTGTAAGAAATAAACTAAATTTATATCACAAGATAAACCCAACTGTGTTTAATGTAATGCAATTATGTTTAAAATGCAGTCTCAGAATGTAAATTATTTTAGCATCTCAAGTATAATATTTGCATTTTAAATATACTCCCACTTGTCCAGACTTCCAAAAGTACATACTTTAAGAAAATGGAACACCATCAATTTTTAAAAAATTTTCAGAGTCGTAAAGTGCACAGAATTTTTACATCATAAAGGTTCAGTTTTGTTGGAATTAAAAGCAAAATGAATTATCTGACTACTCAGATGAATAACAGATTCAAAACTTCTAAAATATGAAAACAGGATTATGTGTCCCACATAAAATTGTTGAAGTTCAAGGAAATGACTTACATTTACGCATCAGTAGGTAAAAATTAATTATGCCTCTTGCCATCAAATTTTTGTTTTGCTCCCAAAATATGCTGCAAACCATAATTATCCTATCTTAAGAATTTCAAAACACCAACTAACCAAAATAACAACAAACAAGCAAAAGAAAATTGGAATTCCCAAATATTTTAATTTGATGTTCAAAATATATTTTCTTGGGTGCAATACAACCTAACAATTCTTCCTAGTTTTCTTTTACTTGTAGTATAAAGACATTTCAATTAACTATAGATTTATTATTCTTGACAATAACTTTAGCTTTCTGCTAGGTGACTGTGTTTATCAGCAGACCAATTTAGATTTTGTAAAGTTTATTCCTTCCATGCTTAACAAATATTTCCTTATTATTTATGTCCTAGGCCCTTCAATGATTATTTCTCTATGTCTTTCCTTTAATTCTTGCCTGCACATTTTTCTTTTCAAAGACCATCTTAAAAACATATATTCCCACTTAAAATGGAATTAATATAATTAACTTTTTGTCATGGTAGCAAGTAAATAAAATTATACTTTTTTGTAAAGGTGCTTTCATGTCTTCTTTTGACTCACTCTAACATACCACATGTGTATCTTTCTAGTTGATGTACATGTCCTAGGGATTTTCTTCGATCTGATATTTTGAATGATTTAGGTAATGAGTTCACTGTGATCAATCTCTATGAAGCATTTACCTTTTCACAGCTTCCACACTTGTTACCTCAAAAGACTTCATTCCTTAGTATCTATGACAAACTATTTCCTCTCCCTCAGCTTGGTCTTTGTCGCTACGTCAAAGACTTCTCCCGTATAAATGTAACTAGCAAAATATACTCTCAATGTTATTTCCCAGACCTCTGCCTGTTCTAAAATGGTTCTTAACTGGATTCTGGTGAACTTCACAGTTTATGACTTCTCCGTATGTGAACTCTCAATGACCACCAAGATAATGGCTTCATGTCAAATTTAATCTCACTTAAATAAAATATACACTTTATGGTACCTGTTCTTAAATACTCCTTTCATGAAACTGTCTCTTAAAATGTCCTTTATGCCACATTTCTTTTTGCTTGTCGTTTCTCTTGGAACAATGCTTATGTTGCCTGGTGCTCCACCTGGACCCTGGCTAGCCCAGTGGTATTTTCCTTTAAATACAGTAAGTTTTTTTTTCAGCTATACATTTTACTCACTCCTTCCATAAGTATTTTCGGTAAATTTTGTCACCCCTTCTCTGTGCTCACTGTCATTTTATAAATTCTCAACCTTAAGTTTACCAAATTTTACATAATTTTGGTCAATATTTTCTTGATTACCATTGTTTGTATTTTTGTTGCTAAAATTGCAGCAAATGAATTCAAAATAATTTTATACTTTGTACACTGATTTTAGACAAAATAATTACTTTCTTAACAGAAGCAAGGTAAACATTGCATGTACATATCAATGTTAAATTATATATTTTTCCTTACAACTGTGTATGTTCAGATATTGTGGTCATATTTATAACCAAGTTCAGTCAAGTACCAAGACCAGTGGCAGACCAGCAGATAGGGTACTGGTGAAACACACAGCCCTGGTATGCTGGGCAGACCAACTGTCAGAGTTGGGAGTCAGGTGACAGAAGAATGATCTTCATGAACTGGTTGGGTTAAGAGGCCCTGAAGCTAGTCAATAATGGAACTGATTCTTACTTTATGGCACTTTCCACAACTACCTTCCAGCAAGAAATTACTCTACTTAAAATCATTGTGCCCAAATAATTCTGCATTTAGAGTAAAAGAGTCAAATATTATGACAAGAGATGTAGGTAGGCATGGGAGTTGACATTATGGTGGCAACTTTTTATTCTGGTTAGTTAGTCAAACAAAACAACAGAGTAGGAAAATGTTGAGTCTCCTCTATCCCCTTTTAACACTTTTAGAGTGTTCCCTTACCATATCCTTTATCAAAATCTCCTCTCAGGATTGACTCTGACAAACCCATTCATACTAAATTATGTGTGTCTAATATAATTTATGGATTTTTACCCTTCCTGGGATGTTTATATTTTAATGGAGATAGCATTTTTAGAAACATGATGTAAAAGAATGAACTTTGTCAGTAAGGTACTTAATGCATCAGCCAGAAGTGGGTGGAATGGACCTGTGTTCCCAAGACTCGTGAAATCCCACCAAGTTGGCAGTTCCCTCCCACTCAGTGCCCTGCTTTTACAGTCTAATCTAATTGGTTCTCTGCACCGTTGCACTATTTGCACATACCCTAACATCTGCCTGATGCTGACATTTACCTTTGCTTACTGGCCTCAAAATATAACTAAAATAATCCCTCTAGCATACTGCTGCTACTAGAAACATAAGTTTAAGCTCTCTGATTTGCTGAGTAGGGCTGCATGAAAAAAATCAGTACACAGCAGAGCTAAAGATGATGCAGAGGTACTTAGATGAAAACAGACAATTTTGCAGCAGATTGCCTAACATATTGGCAGTTCTCAAATCACTTCTCAAATCAGATGAAATAAGTTTCAGAAAGTTATTTAGCATGAAGAATACATTATTAAATTCAACATATAAAATGTTAATGTCTATCTATTGGCTCTTACTGCTGCTTGCTTGCATTCTTCCTTCTTGCAACGCTGGTATCATAAACTTAACTGTCAGTGTGGGGTGAGCGGTTTTCCTCCAATCAACTAGCAGGCATGCTTTTTAGACCTCATCTCTGCATCCATAACCACACACAGGTCACCTGCCAGCTCTGCTGATATCAAAGCATAAGAGTTTTGGAATGAATATTTCTTGTACTACCTAGAGTGGTCATGTTTTTAAGGAATATTTGTGTCTTTCTGTTACTTAAGTTTGTATTTTTTAAATAATATTTTGTTAAAAATGCATTGCAATAGACAATGCATTACTTACTGTGACACATTGCATGTCTGTAATGAGTCAGCATTGGATTTCAAAAATTACCCATGTTTAAGATTTTGCCATTGTATGGAGTTCATGTCATATAATTTTGTAGCCACACAATTTCTTGCTGTTGTCATTGTGGTGGTCTACCATAAAAGGAATTGCATGGATGTCAAAAAAGCTCACCGAGTAGAGGCAGCTGCTTGGCAACAGGTTAGAGCAAGAATGAGACAGAGATCAGTGTATGCCCCAGGATCCTGGGAGTTGACTGTTAAGTATGACTTATTCGGAATTCAAGTATTGAGCCCTGACTTTAGAATATATTCAGTGACAGGCTATGTCATGGCAGTTTTCCTAATGAGTCTGAGATCCAGATTCTTCACCAAAGAAACTTCATTTAGGATATGGATGATGTGAGATCAAGCGGAATTCTTTAATACATAAAAGAACACATGACTTATAAAGACACTAACCTCACTGGGATAAATAGGTTTCTTCTTACATGCTCAGTTTTTCTTGATGGATTAACATTGATTCCATGGCACAGAAGTGGGGATGGATAGCTGTATTTTGAAAATCCTGGCCTTGGTTTACGTCTAATTTCCTGCCTTTGCCCAGAAATGACCACATTGTAGCTTCTACTGATCACTCACTTTCTGCCAGGCAATGCATTGGCCATTTTAATATAAATAATATTTACAGAATGCTGATGAAGTAGGAATTCTATGACTATTTTACATATTAAAAAACTACATCTTAGCAAGATTGAAAGAGATAAGATTTGAATTTTTATTCATGTAGTACCAAAATCACTATATCACAATGATTTCCATAAAATATTCTTTCTGCATTTTGCCTTCCATATACTGGAATCTATAGGTGGCAAATTTGCTACCTTTCGTGGGACCATTTGCATGATTTCCCACAGACCAAAATAAGTCTTGGTTTAGTGAAAAAACGTTGGGTTTTCTCACTAAATTGAGACTGGAAACCTGTGTTGCAGTGCCCAGTTGCTACAGGGTTCTGGATATTTCTCTTTTTTAATGAAATAAACAGTTATTCAGATATAGTATTTAGTTGTGGATTTTCATGATTACCTCTAGATATGGGTTTTCAAGCTGTTATTAAAGTGAAGTTGCATGGTCAATGTCAGAAATGTATCTGTACTCTCTTTAATTGTATTAATATAAGCATGTTTCAAATAATCCTGCCTCTCTTTTAATTGTTGTTTGTACTTTCAAAAATTCATTTTATTCTCTGCTACTGAGGAATGGAGATATTTATAGCTATTTATTTTTCAAATCATTTTTTCTAATGAATTCTGAATGGAAAATAGCAATTTTATTATGAAACATTGTGTTTGGAATTATTCCTTTATCTTCCCTTGTTTCATTCACGTTTTCATTAAGAGAAACAGACAAATTTGATTTTGAAAAGAAAATCTGGGTGTTTTATTTATTTATTTTTTAAACTAGGCTTTTGCTATGAACTGCTTAGAATTTGGTTTATCCTGGATGAATGGAAAGTAATTCACCCCAAGAATATTGTGAAACTGCTTTGTCTCAGCAGGCTCCATTGTGAAAACCCAGCAGAAGCTAAGGGGATATGAGAATGGACACGCTGTAGCAGACTATTGCCATACATGTTAAATGTTCATGAAATACTATCAGTAGATGATAGGTAAAAAAAAAAAAAAAACTGGACAAATGTGAACAGAATGAACATCAACCACACTTAATTAGTGGGGCTCCCCGGTAAACAAAACATACATCAGATTGTGAAATAAAATCCCTAGAAGTAGAGCTGAGTTTAACTTTATTTTAGATGTGATTCATTAAGCATTATCGTATATATTAAATGAATAACATTTATGTTTACATAGCTTAAATTTTCCTAAGAGCTCTCATACATATATTTTCTTATTTAATCCTTACAATACCCTGGTGGGATAAATAAGCCATGCATTTTTCTTCTCATATTATAAGATATTAAGGCTCACCTGGGTTAAGCAACTTACCCAAAATGGTGAGTAAAAGTTATCAGCCTAAACCCACGTGTCCAAACTCCAAATCTTTATGATTCTGGTACCATCTTTGAAATCAGTTGCACTCTGGACACAAATCTTCTACACTCCAAATTTTTACACATCTCAAACAAACTAGATTTAATTTGCAAATATTTCTTCAAGTTCATTCTCTATTAAAGATCAAATTTAATTGATTAAATCTTTAGAGTTCACACAAGGAATTAGCTTAGAAGTAGCATAAACTTTGGATTTCAGGAAAATGGGATAGACCTACAGATTCCTGTTTTTCTTATAAGGGAACTGTCTGAGTTGTAACTTTCAGATGCAACAAGCCATACCAGTCTTTCTGAGAAGCCATAAAAATATAAATATATTGTGCTTCCTTCACCAAGAATAATGTATATTCTAATACCACCCTGTTTCTCTCTCCTGGCTTTACTTTAATAACTTTGGCCATGTGCATATCTGAGACAAAAAATGGGGTGTTCACACAAATATCATCAGATGCAGTAAGTTGGTGTAGGCAGCTTTAAGTGTTGCCTCTTTAGAAAAGTATGGATACCCAATTATCTCCTTTTGATGGCATGTACCATAACATATATTCACAAAAACATAAAACTGAGGGAAGTATTTGAATTCCTTTGCATCACTGTAGATAAAAGCATAATATTATTTGCCTACTATTTGTATTTAAATTTCAACTTCATAACTTGGAATATAAATGAACCCAAGCACATATGATTAAGGTAGAGGGATTAATTTCCTACAGATTGAAATATACAAAAAGTTCCCAAAGGAATATTACCAGTGTTCTACAGACTGCTTCCCTGACCTCTGAATTTTTCTTATTTTTTAACATAAAATATGATGCCTTTAAAAGCTGAATCATTAAATATTGTAATTGAAGAGCATACATGTTGTGCATATATATGTATATATAGAAGCTAGGGGACTGTTACACTAAATGTCCCCTTAACAAAATAGCTCAATTATGATGATAATTAAGCTAAAATAATATTCTTTCATAATTTTAATAATCTATCAAATACTTACAGATAGATGGTAGAGAGTACTTGTAGGATGCTGTAGATTTCTACATAAGGAGGCTAAATAATCTAAATTAATGTATACATTTAAAATTGCAAGTTACTCTTATATTGGAAAATTTTCTGTATCTGAAATCCACAAATTTATTTATATTTCAAAATCTCAGTACTTTATAAAGTTTTGATTCTAACAAGCATTATACCTGCCTCTAACTAGTTCTTTTAAAAAAAATACTATTTAATGCTAATAGTTTCATTTCAATTCATTGATGTCAAGGTCTTAATATATACAAATGTTAGAGCTTGTACCATTCCTAATTGTAATACCTTTTTTTAATGCAATTTTATTGAGATATATTCACACACCATACAAACCACCCAAAGTATAAAATCACTGGTTCACAGTATCATTACATAGTTGTGCAGACCATTTTCAAGACATTTGGTAACAGTGAATTCACTAATACGTCGCAAGTCTAAAAGTGCTTTATGCATTATTTTAAATTTCCTTTTCTGTCTCATTCACTTCCACATTTAATAAGAATCTACTAAAAAATAAACATCTTCCTGTATAATCCTAATGAAGTCTCTAAAAGTTTAGGTTTGATCATCTAGAAAGATTCTGATGACATTACCCTTTGCTCAACATCTATTGTCTTGAAGTATTTGTGCTATGTAAAAGTACTGTTTTAACTTTATTTCTTTCTTTGGCCACTCACTGTTGCTTTAGTTGGAAAGCCATTTTTAGAAAGGCATTCCTTAACTTGAAAGCTTCAAATCCAAAGCAATTAGCATGAATCTAGAGGCATACATTAGGCTTTGTTAATTGAAATAGTGTGATCATACTCAATGAAAGCCTCCCCCAGATCCATCCCAGGTTCTCAAAGACTCTTTGAACCCGTTGGCTATTTATACCAAACAGCCAAATAGGTTGAATGAATGAATGGGAGCTTCCTGAATTCAAAGAATCCTAAATCTAAAAATTTATATGATCTCATAATTTTTTAACTCTCCTATAATAGCTGCTTCTGCTGTGCTGTGTACATGCAGGGCTCAGAGAATTCCAGGGAACGCCTGGAGCTGGTAGGTACTTTGAAAATATTCTGATCAAAATTCTCACAAATTTTAGGAGCTCATTTTAACTGCATTCCTAACAACATATAGTAAGAATTTTAAAAAAAGCAAAAAGCAGAAAACAAAAAATATACAAATAATATTCTAGTACTTCATAAGTATTCCACCCTGTTCTAATAAAAAACTGAAGTACTTCATCTCTTACACTCCTAAGCCCCCTTTTTAGGTAGATATTATTATTATCCATATTTTACAGATGAGGAAACTAATGTTTAGAGAAGATAGGCAAATGACTTGCCAATGGTGGCCAACTAGGATGAAGTGAAACAGGTTGTGCTGGTTTGGATCTGTTATGTACCCCAGAAAATCCCATGTTCTTTTAATACAATCTTGTGTGGCAGATTTATTCTGGGTAGGACCTTTTGATTAGGTTGTTTCCATGGAGATGTGACCCCACCCATTTAAGGTGGGTCTTAATCCCCTTGCTGGAGTCCTGGGTGAGAGGATAAAAGGTAGAGAATTTTAGAGAGAGCTCGGAGACGCTAACAGATGTAATCCAGAGTTTGTCCCCAGGGGAATTAAGGAGAAACCACAGGAGTTGAGAGAACCATTTTTGAAACCAGAAGCCATTTTTTAAATTAGCAGATGTTGCCATGTGCCTTCCTATGTGACAGAGGGACTACAAATGCCAGCTGCCTTTCCTCAGATAAGGTATCTTCCTCTTGATGCCTTAATTTGAACACTTTCATGGCCTTGGAAGTATAAATTTATAACCTAATAAATTCCCATTGAAAAAGCCAACCCATTTCTGGTATAGTGCAGCCTGGCAGCTGTAGCAAACTGAAAACACAGAGATTCCACTAACTCACCCAATTCTCTTCATTGGCTCCCAGCATCTGTATAGTCTATACAGACTTCCAAAGAGAAATAGCTCACACATGCTGATCACCCTATTTTAAGTGCTCATATTCTACCTTTGAAATAATCTATCTCAAAAATCCTTCATTTACTAAACATACCAATTAATCATTTATTATCTGTTTGATCAACTTTTGAATTCATTTGCTTGAATCATTTAATTATGACTTCTGGCTTCTTGTTATTTTTCAAGCTTTGTTTTTTTTTTTATTGTTTTTTTGTTTGTTTATTTTCCCAAAAATTTTAGCGAATGTCTCTGTAATACCAACTGCAACAGTGTGGTTTAAAATTCCTTGTGCCCAGGTCTGTATATTCATAAAAGTCACCTAGCATTTGTAATGTCTAATATGCTCTTAAGTTTACTCTACTTTCATCTAGAAATTGTCCAGGTAATTATCAGGTCACTGGGAAATAAAGACATAATAGTACAACTGTCTATAAACAAGTTTATTCTGCTCCAGGGTTTATTAGGTATGCCCTCAGTGTTACAGAGTGCAATTCCAATAATTTATTAAAGTTAGCTTAAAAAATGAATTTGTGATGCAAATACAGTAAACAATCTTGTTTCATTAATGCCTAGATACCTTGAAACATGCTTTGTTTCTCATATATATTTTCATTCTCATGCTTCATAAATCTCACTCTTCTCCAAAGGCATTTCCTCTGCCTTGAAGGTATCACTGAATACATCAGGAAAGATTTGTTCTGATTCTTACACATCTCTATTTACCACTTACCACAAGATTGTATAATTATTTTTTTCATATTAGCATTATCTTTTAGCTATTAAACTCTTTTTTAAAAAGGATCTCATCAATGTTTGTGCATAGACCTAGTGTTCAATATGTATTATTTCCATTGTTTGAAAATTAGTCTAATGAATGAAAGAATGCATTGAAAATGTTTTGAAAGAACATTCAAATGTAGATATTAATTACTATTTAAAAATATTTGCATGCAATGTAAACTCAATGTAATTGGAATCATTCCAGAAAAATAGCCAGGTTTCTGAAACAGTTTGTGAAAAGAGAGTATGTTTAAAAATCTATGGAAATATTCAACATAATTTATGCTCAATAGCCTCATGAAATAAAAACAAAATAAAACAAAATGCCATCTGAGCATGTAATAAACTTCTACTCTTTAAAAATGCGAATATAGAAAACTAGATCTTTATATTTAATTCTAATAGTATGTAATAGTAATATGTAGTACGTAATACTAATGGATAACATTTTCTGAGCACTTACCCTCTTGCCATTTGTCAGATCCTGCTCTAAACTACTTTACTTATACTAACTCCTTTAATTCTCACAATTGAAATATGATAGAAACAAAAGGCTATTATAATAAAAAATTTAGACAGTCTTTCTCAAGAGTTTTGTGATTGGATTTGTTCTGCATTGTACTGTTAACAAAAATATGAATTCATTAATGAAATACATCAGCAAAGTCACTTGATAAATTCCCACTTATGAAACGTCTTTTATTTGATACCAGGAAAGATAGGAAAAATAGGTCAATATTTAGGTCAATTATACCAAGACCCTCCCTGGAATAAATCATATCTATATTTGAAAAAGGAAATTTGATTAGTAATTTATGCAATGCTAATTAGTTTTTAGCCACCAGCCACCTTTACCACCCACATCACCCTTTCAATCCAATACCTTTGGGTAAGCTCCAATCTTATTCTGAAAGTTGTTTAACCTAAAATGTCTTTAGGGGATAATTTTCTTACCACCTTTTAAACTACCACCCACAGCTTCTCACAAACTAAGATGCATTAGAAAAGTTGTTCCTCCTTTTTTTCCTAAATATAACAAAGGAAATATTAAAGCATAAGTTACATTTGACAATTTGATGATTTCTACTAGAGATATTGTTCTATTGCATATATAAAGGTGTAAATTGCATCAAAGTTCCAGGTTGATGTCAGTGTAGTACATAACTGAAATGATTAAATGTATTAATACATTTCAGAGTCTCACAATTTAAAATTACCTGAATGTTTTTAATTTCAAATAACTGGTATAAACTAAAAAAGTTTATGACCTCATTTACTTATCCTCTTCAAAATTTTGGTCTCAAAGCCAATCACAAAATTTTAACTATACTTTGCCTATGTAAAGCATTTGTAGACCAAGCAATTTGCTAAATGACTTTCTGCCATATGTATATGTAAACACAAGCATATACTACAATATGAATGTGCACACACATATGTATACATGTATGCATATGTATATGTCAATATATTTGAATTTGCATATTAGAATATAAATAATTTAATCTTATCATAGTTAGAATAAGCAAGTACAAATGTAACCATATAGTGTCATTTGGAGCTGTTGGCAAGTCTCAGGAGCCCAAAATATCTCCTTCATTAATGCCATATATTCCCTTATTTTCTACAACCTATTCTCTGAAATTCTCTATTAAAATGCAAATATTCTTGAGAAGCCTAATATTTTAGTGGGAATAATGTTCATCACAAATTCCTTCTTGATTATAAAAGTGGGCCTTTCAGTAATAAGGAAGCATGCACACTTAGAAGGATAAAGAAATATAAGTTTGCGATAATGAACTAAGAGTATGGAAAGGGGAAAATCTCTTGTTTTTTGTATATTGTTTAAAGCTTGCTGAGAGTAGGCATACCACATAGGCTTAACATGAATCAGAAATTAATCATGTATATAAGAGACCTGCCTTGATTAATGCAAAACTGGATATGAGTGTCAGAGAGAGGGGAAATATGAATGATGATTATAATGAAAAATGGTAATTTTACTAGATTTATTTGGGATAAACACTTTAGTTTTTATCATTCCTCAAAGAGCTGCAACAACAAAGGGCTCTATTTTTACATGCAGCATCTCTGAAAGAAGATTTCTCAATATCAGTTAGAAATCTGTCTTAAAATTGACAATATCTATCCAGTCTTTACAACAGTAATATCCCAATCTCATTTCAGATATTTCCTTAGAAATATATATTGAGCACATTTTATTCAAATACAAGGCCATCAATTATTTTAAATATGTTTCATTAGGAAACTGACACTTATTTTATATTACATTTTAATAATTTCAGTAACTCCTAATCATTTAATTTTACCATTATCTATTTCCGAAAATTACAATGAATATAATTACCTGGAAGAAATCAATAGCTATCTCATTAAACTTTAATAAACTTGACTCTATCATTAAGCAATGGGGAGCCCTGGAATGAATTAACTAAGTTTAGATTTACACTACTAGATGGTCTAGCAGCCTTGTAGAGTATAAATTTGCTACTCATAAAGACCAGCTAGGATGCTGTTGTTGACAAAAAGCAAGAGATCATTAGTTCCTAAACTACAGGATGCCAATGGGGCCCACATGAATATGGAAGGAATGAGGAAGAGAAGTAAGGAAAAAGTATTAGAGTTAAGGGATGTCTGGGGATTCAATAGACTGGAAAGAAAATATATGAAAAAGTACAAATGAGGAGGAAGGAAAATTTGTATGGAAGAATTGAATTTTTAGAAGACTGGGTTTTCAAAGTTATAAATTAAGGTCATGATTCAAATATACTTGTCTTTACATAAATATCATGAAAATTAGTTATTTTATACATTAGCACTGAGTCTAAAGGTATCTAGAAAAATCTTTCATTTTTTTTATTTTTAAAGAGAAAATTAAAAACAACAACTTGAAATTATCTTAAAATTTTACCAGTTATAGATTTCAACTATTCAGATTGTGCTTTAATGATTATAAAATGGTGGTTCTTAATTTGAAAGATTTCACATGGAGTTTAATTCAAGAGTTTTAAAACTCTGTAAACTCAAAACTGATAAATATAACGGAAATGTGTGAAACCATTGACTTTACAATCACAGATGGAGGAGTAAAAATTGTTATCAATAGCAACAGAAATTAGAAACTAATCACCATTAATGTTAAATAAAGATAACATAAAAAAGAATACCTAATCTGACTTAATTTAAATTTAAATTCATAATATGCAAGAGAATAAAACTTCCTCCTTTACTAGTGCACACAGTAATATCAGGTTGCACCATCACAATCCATTGTAAAGTATCATGATGCTATTTCATGAAGAATAACAGGAGAAAGTGATTGTTTTGAAGTGCTTGAACTGCATATAAATGTACATTTTGGAAGGGCTGTTAAACAAAAGCACCCTAGAGTCTTAATATATTTAGAGTGTTATATATATATAAAAGTACATCCTTTGCCCTGTTTTTAACCTTTTAACTCTTATTACAATACATCTCTAACACACTAGCATGAAAAGGTATTTTACATGAAAACACAATGTCTAATCTCAAAATGATACTGTAAACAATCTATCTGTTGCTAGGGAAAAGGTTGAAGATGAGTGGTGTATCTTCTGAATTACCTTTCAGAATACCCTCCTTCATGCTTTTACATGAACTGCTTTATAATCATCAGCAAATCTGACAATGCTGATTTCCTACCTGTCAGCATATGAAAGCTATAATGGGGAAAATGAAGAGAGATTAATAGAGATTTTGTAAAAATCCCATGACATTAGATGAGGATTCTTAAGTAGAACAGAGGGACTTATTTTTGGAAGAAGGAACAGAGTATGTGTTTTCTAAACGTAATATATATTGTTTTCTTAGAAATGTGTTGTATTTATCTGATTTTAGAACTGTTTACACAAGATTAGTTGCAGGACCTTTAACAAAGTTTATTAAAAAAATAGACTTCTCAGATTATGATGCAAAATTTAAAGCTTTTAAAATATATGTGTTTTTAATAATAAAAAATTAAGAAACTGTTATCCTTTAAAAGCAGCTAAAAGGAATTCAAGATTGTAAGTAGTTTATGAATGGTGAGCCTACCACGTAAACTGGAAAACTCATTGTAACTCAGCAAATATGGAGAAGCAACTGATTCATACTCAGATGGGTTATATAGATTTCATTATCTATAGAAGAACTTTACCAGTTCATCGGTAGAGACAAATATTTCTATTCTGCTTGACATCTAGGAGAATTTTGTCACAATAGTCTTTATTCTGGTCAGCTAATAATAGGATGTCTGCAATTATGTTTCATCTGTTGCTATCTCTTCTTGCTGGCTCTTGGTGACCACCTAAAGACTACTATAAAACACAATGGGAGAGACTTTTCACATGAATAGAGAATGGAGGGAAGGTGATGTGGTCTAGGTTGAGTTTTCTGAAAGCTGGAGTAATAAGAATGCATGAGTTCCTTAAATCGTTTTTTTCAAACTTTTGGTTTTGGGAGACAATTTCAATTTTGAAAGAAAATGTGAGAATTGAAACAGGACTTCAGCTCCTCAATTTGCAAAGTTAGAACATTAAAACCAAACAAATAAACAAAAAGAACCACCACCATGAACTATCACTACCATTTTATAAAAGAAGACAAAACTTCCAAGAAGGGAAATTTGGTGACTTTGTACCAATAAGTATGGTGAGTATGTATGCATGCGTATATTTATATGTATAAACTGTAAACTGTGTCCTGAAATCTCACCATTTTGAAGGTGGCTTTTGGTAACCACTGCTGTAAACTAACCTTAAAGAAAAAAAAAAAAAAATAGATTCAGGACTTTAACAAGAGCTGTATAGCATGAATTCCGATTTGATGTTTCCAGCTATTACCATATATTCTTTGTTCCCAAATGAGATCGCCATGTGTGAGATGATTAGGACAGGCCTTTTGAGCCCTTTCTCAGCAATGAGGACTGTATGTCTGCAATTCCGTGGTGTTGCCACTAGATGGCAGCCTTGCCTATCACTAAAAGTGAATAGTCACGCTCTTTTCTAGGAATTATTCCTATCTTTGTCACTCTACCTCTCTTTCATATTATATTATTCCTAGAATGTGACTTTTATTCTTAGTCACTGTATATTAGTCCCAGAATAGCCACCTAACCCAAGCTAAGCCAATCGTTTTCTTCCGTAATACTTTTGGAACTGGGAATGACAGAAGAAAATTAAATTTTCCCACACTGATTTAAATTGTAAAATGTAAATCTAAGTACATTGTAAATGTACCTTAAACACCCGTTTTTCTCCACCAAATAGATTATGAAAAAATGGAGGAAACAAAATTGCAGGGAAAGAGAGAGATTGAGAAACAATGCACATGTTAAAGATACAATGTGAGTTAAAAAGTGATTCCTAGTTGACTCATGATTTGACTTCATTCTTGAGGTCCAGAAGTATTTTTGTCCCTGGTGTCCTTCAGTTCTATGAAGCATCCCTGGATCAGGACAATAAATTCTACCTTTTAAAAAGCTGTTTGGAATGGCATTACAATATTGCCACCAAAATGTCCTAAGTAATAATTCTTCAGGGCATAAAAGTCCAGAAATCATGGATTTCTATCTGCAAGTTTCAAAGGTCTGTTATTACTATCTTAGTGCCCTTTAAATCCATCCATTCCTTTTTTACCTTTATTCTTATTTCCCAAAGTAGCAAGCGCTCATCATTTCATATGCACATTACTAAAATAGACCACTTTTTAATGTATATTTGGCTTCCATTCTATAAAGGAATACTCAGTAAATTCCAGAATTCCATGTAAATTCAATTATCTGCTTACAAATTTTAAATGTTTCCCTATTGCTAACGTTATGAAATTCAAATGAATTAGTATGATGTCCAGTGCTCTTCTTATTTTGCCTTTTATTTATATTTTGGGTGTCATCTTCAGTCATTCTCCAATAGAAAGCCTAAACTCATGCTATCATTGGTTAGTTTTAGCTTCCTGAAAATTCTTCTCTATCCATATTTACGCATACTGTTTTTTAATCTATTTGTGATACTATTCCCACTCATAATACTGGTTCTTTCCCTCATTCAACAGGTTAACATCTTACCATCCTGCAAGTCGCATCTCAACTCATATTTTCTGTGGCAGAACCTGCCCTGTGCATGTAATCATTAATCCATCTTCTGTAGAGTTCTATTAAGCTGTCTTTTCCCCATAATGATATTATCAAATATGCAATCCCAAATAATGAGTTTAATTTATCTACAGCATGTTAAAAGATATACCCTATAAAGATATATCCTATGCTGTCTCCTTGATCTTATATAAATTTTACCATATCACTGATAATCAAGCTGCTAACAATCATTTTAAAACAGTATATTTTTGGTGAGTTAAATAGCATATTCTAATAGAAATTAGTTTAAGCAAAAAAAAAAAAAATAATCTACTGGTACATGTAAATGGGAACTGCATTTAAGAGACTGCTGGATCCATGTTTCCCTATTTATTAACATATCTGTTTCATTCTCAGGCTGATGTTGACAGGGAAAGATGGGAAACTGACTATTAGAACTTAAATACCCTTAGAGAAGGTAATTTTATACAGAAGAGACTCATTCTCCCCTAGCATCCATTTAATCTCAGTGAGGGAATCTGGTCCATCTTGAGTGGTGGATCCACTATTTGGAGAGGGTGACGTGTCTGTGATTAGCTAGGTCAAGTCCATGTCCCCACCTGTGACCAGAGAGTGCACAAAGTACATTAAGTGACAAGTCCAGCCGAAACACCTGCAATAAAGGAAAGGAAGAATCCCCTATGCATAGATGGGGCTTCTAACAACAACAAAAAACAGGTATCTACTCTAGCTGCATACCTAAAGAAATCTGTTAGTCATTCAAGACACATATTGTGCATTACACAAATTCACATTGAGTATATCTTTTCCATTGCACACTTTACCAAGATGACATTTTTATTTGATGTAAGGACCATTTGAATATTTCTATGCTGTAAAAGGTGATGAAACACAAGCCTCGAAGTTTAGTAATGCCATGGAAATCTGAACAGATTGTGGGTCTCTACAGGATTCAGCCAGGGAACACTTTGCAGATGATCTTGCCCTAGAAACATAACAGGAAGATATTCTTGTGTCTATGTATCATTTTACAGAATTGTAACAGTGCATTGGACTGACAGTAAACACACCTAAAATGAAGAGAATGCACCAAGTTGCTATAGGCAAAGCACACTTGTAGTCTAAAATCCTCATTAGCAACACAAAGCTACAAGCCAAGTTTTTGCTACCTTGGCAGCACCCTAGCTAAAGATGCACTAATTAGACTAGGAGATAAATTGTGTTACTAAAGCAAACTCATTCTTGTTTATTATTAGCATTGAATGACAGGGGTAAGCATCAAGATCCGAATTCATCATCACTGATAAGGAGCATGGGGGTATTGAAGGCTAAAACCGTTGCCAGGACTGAGACACAGCAGTAGGGTTATTGCTTGAATTTTGACTCTTCAGCTAGAAAATTTCTGATCCCACATAGCTTAGGAAACTAGGTAAAAGTGATGAGGTGGAGACATGCTTAGAGAGATAAAATGAAATATTTCATTGATACACTGGGGCACAATAAGGAATAATCCATTGGAATTATGGACAGACAGTGACAATGGAAGCTGAATTTAAAAACAGGCAATTGTTTCATATGTACATTGATATAATAGACACTTAAATGACATCAATGATCCGGTGGAGGATAGTGGAAACTGGTCTCTGTGGGTCAGCATGTCATAAAGATTAGCACATTAAAATTATTGGACATTAAATTGTCTGAAGTTCTGAAAAAGGTAAAGCAGAGAACAAGATCCAATTAACTTTTAGGACATCTGCAGGTCACTGTGGGTGTCATACTTGCATCATACATTTCTTTGCTCTGGACCCATCCAAACACTTGGTCTTAGTTTCAATAATGTGTAGAAGATAAATACCTTCCCAAAACCCTCCACTTATGCAAAATCATAACTAGGATTATAATTTAAGAGATTTCTAATCCAGTATCTTTCACTATATTATATTGGTTATAGACAAAAGAAATACAGCCATAGAAAGCACAGACATTTCACATTACATTGTTATTGACTTTGAATTACACAGTTTTTTTTCTGTCTAAAGACAAAGATAATTTTCCATTACCAACAAAGCCCTCTTTTGCATTAAAACTTTTATGTTTACTCAGTGCATCATGTATTTGTATTTAAATCTATGTGAGTAAATAAAAGCTTGTGATCATGAATTATAAAAGCCATTTTACTTCATATATTTTATACAAAGCTTCTTTTTTTATTAGAGAAGTTAGAGGTTTATAGAAGAACAATTCCTAAATTACAGGGTCCCCATAAACCACCTTATTATTAATACCTTGTCCTAGTGCAGTCATTTGTTAAGATGAAAGCACATTTTTATAATTGCACTATTAAATATAACTTAAGGTTCACTGTGTGGTACAGTCCTATGGATTTATTTTATTTTTTATTTTAGAAACATGTATACAACTTAAAATTTCCCCTTTAAACCACAATCAATTAAATAATTCAGTATTGTTAATTACATTCACAGTGTTGTGCTGCCAATACCATCAACCATTATCATAAATTTTCCATCATCCCAAATAGAAATTTTGAACAACTAAAACTGATTCAGACTCTATGAATTTGTTTATTCTAACAATTTCATATCAGTAAGATCATACAATATTTGTCCTTTTGTGTCTGGCATATTTTATTCACCATGATGTCTTCAAGATTCATCCATATTGTTCCATGTATCCAAATTTCATTCCTGGAGATGCTTTTCTCTGTTTTCTTCTAGGAGTTTATTGTTCTGGTTCTAATATTTAGGTCTTTGATCCATTTTGAATTGATTTTTGTATATGGCATGAGGTAGGATATCTAACTTAATTCTTTCCATATGAAGATCCAGTTTTCCCAACACCACTTGTTTAAAAGACTATTCTTTCCCAACTGAGTGGTCTTTACCCCTGTTTTAGTTTGTTAAAGCTGCTGGACTGCAATATACCTGATATAGGTTGGCTTTTTCAATGGGAATTTATCAGTTTACAAATTTACAGTTCTAAGGCCATGAAAATGCCCAAACTAAGGCATCAAGAAGAAGATACCTTTTGTGAGGAAAGACTGCTGGCACTTGGGGTTCCTCTGTCACATGGGAAGGCACATGGTGACACCTGCTAGTCCTTCTCTCCTGGGCCCTGTTTTCAAAATGGCTCTTTGTGTTTCTGTGGGTCCTTCATGCTTCTCCCAGGGAGTTTTCCTTCTCTTGTAGCCTCTCAGAGCTCTCTAAGTTTCAACTGTCTTTCATCCTCTCGTAGAGGACTCCAGCAATGGGATTAAGGCCCACCTTGAATGGGTGGCATCACATCTCCAAACAACCTAAACAAAATGTCCAACTCAACAACAGGTCTGCCCCACAGGAATGGATTAAGAGAACATGGCCTTTTATGGGGTAGAAAGCAGCTTCAAAACAGCACAACTCTCTTGTCAATAATCAGTTGGCCTCAAACGTGAGGGTTTAATTCTGACCTCTCAATTCAATTTCATTGGTCTACATGTCTGTCCTTATGTCAGTAGCACACTATTTGGATTACTGTACTTTGTAATAAGTATTAAAATCAGAAACTGCAAATCTTCCAACTTCATTCTTCTTTTTCAACATGGCTTTGGTTATTTGGGGCTGCTTATCCATCCATATATAGTAGAGAATGCTTTATACATTTCTTAAAAGAAGACTATTTAAATTTTGATTGGAATTGCATTGAATCTGTAAATTTCTTCAGGTAGACTCTTAATAATATTTAGTCTTCCAATCAATGAACACAGAATATCCTTCCATTTATTTAGATTTTTTTTTTTTTTTTTAGCAATGTTTTGTAGTTTTCTGTGTACAGTCCTTTATATCCTTGGTAAGAATTATTCCTAGATATTTGATTCCTTAGTTACTATGGTAAATGAAACTTTTCCCTTGATTTCCTCTTTAAATTGTTCATTACAAGAGTATTAAAAAAAAACTACAGAATTTTGGGTCCTGATCTTTTTCCCTGCAACATTTATACCTTCTGGTAGTTTTGTTGTGGATTTTTCAGGATTTTCTGTATTTGGATCATACCATCTGCAAATAAGTAAAAATTTTTAAATTCTTCCTTCCCAATTTGTATGTCTTTTATTTCCTTTTCTTGCCTAATTCTTCTTGATAGTACTTCCAATACAATATTGAATGACTGTGGTGACAGTGGATATCCTTGTCTTGTTCCTGATCTCAGAGGGAAGATTTTAGTCTTTCACCATTGGTTATGATGTTAGCTGTGGTGTTTTTTTGTTTTTTTTTTTTTTTGTTGTTGTTGTTTTGTTTTCTTTTATTATAAGTCCTTTAGTGTGTTGCAGAATTTTCCTTCTCTTTTTAGTTTTCAATGTGTTTTTGTCAAGAAGCATTACTGGATTTTGTCAAATGTCTTTTCTGCATCATTTTTTCCTTCATTATTTTAATGTGGTGTGTTACATAAATTGATTTTGTAATGTTAAACAACACATGCATGCCTGGTACAAGTTGGTCATGATGTATAATGCTTTTAATGTGCTGTTGGATTTGGTCTGCTAGTATTTTGTCTAGATTTTTGCATCTATATTCATAAGAGAAATTGGTTTGTAATTTTCTTTTCTTGTGTATCTTTACCTGGCTTTGGTATGAGGATCATGTTGTCCAAATAAAATGATTTAGGGAGTATTCCAACTTGTTCAATTTTTTGGAAGAGTTTGAGCAAGTTTGTTTTTAATTATTTTTGGAATGGTTGGTAAAATTTCCCTGTGAAGCCATCTGGTCCTCGGTTTTCCTTTTATGGGAGTTTTGTGGTTACTGATTCAATCTCTTTACTACATATTGGTTTCTTGGGATTTCTGTTTCTTCTTGAATTATTATACATAGTCATATATTTCCAGGAATTTGTCCATTTCATCTGTTATCTAATTTATTGTCATACAGTTGTTCATAATACTCTCTTATTGTACTTTTTATTTCAGTGGGGTCAGTCTGAATGGTAAGAGTTCTATAACATCTGGAAATCAGACTATCTTTACAAAATATTAACTTGTCCATAGATGCCAGACACTCATATAATAGGCAATATATTCTATCAACAATAGAGATAATCATCTTTGGGAGTAATACTATATTAACTTGAATTCTCAATAAAACATGAGAAAACAGTTTCTTGGTCTATAATACAATGTAAGAATTCAATAGGATATATTTATCTACAAATATAGGACATAGAAATATATACATATATAGTAATCATTAATAACAAAAATAGTGAACTATTTTGAAGACATCAATCTTCTTATTTTAAACATCTTTCAACTTTTACCTTACTGTTTTTCTAACACACATACACATAGGCACACATACACAGCTACCATTTCCTTAAATGGGTGGTCTGCAGAATTTAAGCAGAGAAGAAAACTCTTTGGAGAATTATATTTTAATCATGTTTAAATATAAGAATGTAAAGTCATAATTCTATTTTACTAAGCTGTATAACTCAATTGAAGAAATGCATTTTGAAGAAAGGAATTATATAAAATGAGAACACATGAAATAATTAACAGAATTCATATGGATTATTTATTGGTTTCCTATTCTTGCTTTGCAAATTCATGGATAAAATTATTAGAAGTTTATGTTAAATGAAGGGCTTTATGTGGAATCATTATTTCAGAATGGTCCAAATAGAAGTAGAGGGAATAACAAATTCAGATAGCAACAGATTGTGTGCAATAGATGGGAACTCCTAGAAGCAGATCAATCTATCAGAAGCTCCAATTATGACCCCATGTTGCATGATCAGCTTTGCACAATTAACAAGGATAAGAATAACAGTAATCATGATGCTAACATTTAGTCATTTTTATGGTAAAATAAACAGTTCTCCAGGTAGTTCTTTAAAATTCTCATTTCAAGTTTCCCTTTTCTGAACAGCAACTCTTACTTTTGAACAGCACTACACACCTGATTAGACTCATACAAATCTTGGTAATGCTTTCACTGAAAGTTTGTGTAGAAGATAAATTATCAAGTAATCATTTACTCTCCCAAAACAAGTTTTATTGATTTTCAGATTTGCAGCGATAGATCTTATCTGTAATGGAAGAAGCCAGAATTCTATATTTTACCCTTATATAATAGGACAACCATCTCAAATAATGTACAGTATATCCAATCACTGAGTTAGTTTATGTATTTTTCAATACTATAATTTAAGCCTCAATTCAGTTTTAAAATTGCTACCTATTCTTGTGCTCACACAAATACTATATGCCTGAAAAATTCACATGAGAGCATGAAGAATTTTAAAGCTACAAATCAAACATTAATTGCTCTGTTGTCTATAGGACTGCAAACTAACTATAGGCACAATAGCTTGTACTGGTGAAACCTATTAGTTCAGCTCCTTAAAGCATGCTTTTATTTCTCTTTGATCTTTAATATTAATTTCTACTTATTAGGGTCTCATAATTTCATTACTTGGGTCAATAAACTATTTTTTCTGTTATGTTGGGTGTTCTCACAAATATAAGGGCAGAGTTTCAATCCACAGCCTTATCCCCCTTTGCCACCTCCAAAACAATAATAAATGCAAACAACTTTTGCACTGTGGTCATCAAGAAGGAGAGAAGATAAATTAAAGAAAATTATGAGTCTTTCTTACCTAAGTAATTACACAGTATATAATCCAGTTGAGGGAAAAATAATCTCTTACTTTTAATTTGAATATTTTATTATTTGTACCACACTACAAAATGATTTAAAGTTGACATCAATGTATATACAGGATAGTAAATTTAAATGCATGTAAAAGAAGTAAGAAAGATGTGGCAAAGGAAAACACCAGAGTAAAAATAAAATGGCATGTGGAAGTGGGACAAGAAGGTGACATAGAGAGGTGTGGAATTTAATTAGTCCACTAGAACAGTGACTAACTAGCCAGAAACTGACCAAGTGTTTGTGGAACATCTTGAGAGGAAACATATTGTACACGAGTCTGGAATGAGTAGAAAGCCTGAGACCACAGCATAAAACTGTAAGTAAAGTCCCCAAACTGCAGAACTAGTGCCCCTTCCCTACTGGCATGGAGGACTAAGTTGGAACACACTCCTGTGGGAAAAAGAAGCAGTCTCTACTAGAAGCAAGGTAAGGTAGCTCAACCAAGCTCCAACTGTGGTTGTAACTAACAAATTTGGACTACTGAATAAAAGCTATGAGCAAAGATAAACCTGGAGAAAGCAGGAAAAGAAACCTGAGGTCCATCTTGGCAGGGAGGTTGGCCTGATGGAAAAAAAATACTAAAATAAAATAAAATAGGTAAATAAATCAGAAGGTTTTGGAGTTAGCCAAGCTCAGAAAACTGGAAAAGGGCTGTGCCCCAAGAAAAGGGGCACATAAAGCCAGGTACCAACTTTGGCTTTTGACTGGCAAAGCTTGGGAGATGGGGACTGACTCTGAAAAGGGGATTTCTTCTTTTTTTACCATTCTAAGTAGCTCATTAGGGAAAAACTCAGGCATTTTCAATTGTCAGCATTGACCCAGGCAAGAATGGAGTTAAGATAGGTCTGAGAGACCAAGTAAAGAGTCAAGTGAAGGAGATAATTCCCTAAAGGGAATACTGTCTCCAAGAAAAGGGTGGACAGGGCCCAGCTAAAGTGGCAACACTCCTTCAGAGAATTCAGACCCCAAGGGCTGGAAGGCAGAGACAGCTTAAGACCTCCCTCTGCTTCAACCACCGTTTCAACCATGCCCCTGGCAGGGACAGGGTCTGCTGAAAATTAAAGGCACCACATCTCTTTAAGCCAGAGGGGAGCTGTGGTCTGAAAAGCACCACCGGCTGGGCAGGATAGGAAAAGCACAGAGTCCAGAAGTCTCATAGGAATGTCTGAGAACCTGCTGGGTATCATCCTCAGGGAAATTTGACACTGACTACACACTCCTCCTGAGAACTGGGCCTGTCTGGTCTGGGAAAATCTAATTGGGGTTGATTATATTTGGGTACACCCTCCAGAAGAAACAAAAGTTGTCCATATAGGCAGGGCAAGAACCAGAAATACAAGAGCTGAAAAATTCTAATCAGTTAAACAGAAGCTATGTTAGAGGTCTAGAAAAAGTTGAACTGAACACCAAAGACCAGATAGAGAACAAAGCCAACCAAAAAGAAAACTCTAGGTAAAAGAGTGAAAACAACCTCTAAAATAAACTAATCAAGGAAACCAGATGCCTAGACACCAACAAAAAATTTTGAGTCACACTAGAAATAAACAAAGAATGACCCAGTCAAAGAAACAAACTGACACTTTAAACAAGATACAGGATTTGAAACAACTAATTACAGATGTTCAAACAAACATGCTAAATCAATTCAAAAATCAAATCAATGAGTTGAGGGAAGATATGGCAAAAAAGATGAAGGAATATAAAAAAAGACATTCAGCAAACATATGGAAGAACTCAAAAGTATGAAAAAACAAATGGCAGAACTTTGTGGAATGAAAGGCATGATAGAAGAGATGTAAAACAAAATAGAGACAACAGCAGATTTGAAGTGGCAGAAAAAAGGATTCATGAGCTAGAGGACAAGACACCAGAAATCCTACATGTAAAAGAAAAAATAGGAAAAAGAATGGAAAAATATAAGCAGGGCCTCAGGGAATTGAATGACAACATGAAGTGTGCAAATATACATGTGATGGGTGTACCACAAGGAGAAGAGAAAGGAAAAGGAGGAGAAAGAATAATGGACGAAATAATCACCGAAAATTCCCCATCTCTTATGAAAGACATAAAATTACAGAGCCAAGAAGGACAGTGCAGTCCAAACAGAATATATCCAAATAGACCTACTCCAAGATACTTATTAATCAGATTGTCAAACATCAAAGGCAAAGAAAGAATTCTGAAAGTAGCAAGAGAAAAGGAATCCATCACATGCAAGAGAAGCTTGATAAAACTGTGGATTTCTCAGCAGAAACCATGGAGGCAAGAAGGCAGTGATATGACATATTTAAGATACTGAAAGAGTAAACTGCCAACCAAGAATTCAGTATCCAGCAAAACTTTCCTTCACAAATGAAGGAGAATTTAAAATATTTTCAGAAAGACACTGAGAGATTTTGAGTACAAGAGACTTGCTCTACAAGAAATATTAAAGGGAACACTACAGGCAGATAAGAAAAGATGGAAGAGAGAGGTTTGGAGAAGAATGTATATATGAAGACTATCAGTAAGGTTAAAAAGAGAGATCTTTGACAGTTAAAGTTGAGAACACAGGTTATCAGGAGATAGAAAGATGGTAGTGATTGAGCACTTGATGCGAAAGGAGTACAGAATATTCAACAGGATTATTGTAAAGATACAGAAATGGATAGCACAATACTATCTGACAGTAGCACAATATTGTAAGTACACTGAATAAAGCTGAATGTGAGTATGGTTGAAAGAGGAAGGCCAGAGATATGTATGACATCAGAGAAAAAGATAAAATCTGGGACTATAACAGTGAAATTTGAATGGGAAATGATGGTGATTAAGTGTACAAATATAAGAATGTTTTTACATGTAGTAGAAAAAGAATGTCAACATTTCAAGGTGTTGAAAATGAAATGGAAAAATATGATCAATGCAAATTAGAGTCTATAGTTAACAGCAACATTGTAATTTACTTCTATGAAATGTAAAAAAGGAAATATACAAAAGCTAAATGTCAATGAAAGGGGTATATAAGGGAGGAGTTTGAGATTCTTGGGGTCGTTGTTTATTCTTTTTATTATTTTATTTTATTTTTTTGTCATTTTTTTTCCCTTTTTTTGTGGAAGAAATGGAAATTTCTTCATAAAGATTGTGGTTGAATATGTGACTATGGGATTATTCCAGAAACCACTGATTGTTTACTAGGATAGATTCTATGTGGTATGAATAAAAATTTAAAAAATAAACAGAAAGTTGTAAGTGCTGGAGAAAATGTGGAGAAAGGGATGTACTTATTCACCGTTGGTAAGGAAGTAGAATGGTGCAGCCCATCTGGAGGCAGTGTGGTGGTTCCCCAGGAGGCTAAGTATAAGGTTTCCAGATGATCATGCAACCTCATAATTAGGCATACACTTGGAAGAACTGAAAGAAGGAACATCCACTGACATTTACACACTGGTTTTTATGGTGACAATAGTCACAATTTACAATGAATGGAGATGGCTTAAGGGTGTGGTCAACTGAGGAACAGAAGGGTGAACTGAGTTGCATAAATACAATGGAATATTGAGTGGCTGCAAGAAGGAATGAAGTTGTGAGGCATGAATGAAACTTGAGGGCTGTATGTTGAGTGAAATAAGCTAGAAACTTATTAATATTAAAACACCTTAATAATATGGACTAACTATACTATGCAAACTCTAAGAATTGAATTTCAGAGCATAGGTTATCAGGTTAAGGCTTACTGTAAAGGTCCCTAGATTGTAGCTCTTACAGCTGTCACACATTTCCTGAGTTGTTACAGCTATTTGTAAATTCTGAAATGCTGAGCTCTTTATGTTATGGTTGTTCCCTGGAACTTTGGATATCTGTGTGACACCTCAGACTCAGCAATATAGTTCTGCAGCCATGAAAGTCAGCTGTACCCCATACAGCAACTGTTAAAAAAAACAAAAAACAAAAAAGAAAGCAGACTTCAGTTAGAGATATGAATGAATCTGAACTGGTTCGGACTAAGGCAAATCAGACTAAAGGGTAAAGGATGAAACTGACTGTGTTTTAAAAGTTCAACTTCTGTGTTAGATGAAAGAAAGAGATGTTTATTTGGTGCACAATTCATATTTTCTGTAGCACACTATGTAATTTAACTTGTATGGTCAGTTAAACAGCATAATGGCATAGAACCTTGAATAAGGAGTGAGACCCTATTGATTTGTACAGGTTAGTGTGATGCCCTGATACATCCCAGAGTAATTTGTACAGAGAATATAAAGTATTTGCCAAGCCTCCTTGAGAGACTGGGGGAAAATGTGGAAGTATTAAACTTCCCACCTGGGGAATTCCTGATATTCTCACAAGCATTGGGGACTACCAATTTAGTTGGCCAACCCCTCAATTTTGGGGCTTGCCCTTAGGAAACATATTCCTGCAAAGGAGAAGCTATGGCTACTTATAATTATGCCTAACAGTCACCCCCAAAGAACCTCTTTTGTTGCTCAGATGTGGCCTCTCTCTCTAAGCCAATTCTGCAGGTAAACTCACTGCCCTCCTTCTATGTGGGACATGACTTTCAGGGGTATAAATCTCCCAGGCAATGTGGGACATGACTTCCAGGTATGAGTCTGGTGCTGGCATAGTGGGATTCAGAAAGCCTTCTTGGACCAAAAAGAGGAAGAGAAATGAAACAAAATAAAGTTTCAGTGGCTGTGTGATCTCAAATGGAGTTGAGAGGTCATTCTGGAGGTTATTCTTATGCCTTATACAGATATCCCTTTTTAGTTTTAATGCATTATAATAGCTAGAAGTAAATACCTGAAACTTTTGAACTGTAATTCAGTAACCTTGGTTCTTGAAGATGATTTTATAACTATGTAGCTTTTATGGTGTGACTGTGCAATTGTGAAAACCTTGTGACTGACACTCCCTTTATACAGTATATGGAAGGATGAGTAAGAATATAAAGTCAAAAATAGATAATAAGGGCTATAACAGGTATGGGATATTTTGGGCATTCTTTTTCTTTTGGTTTTTATTCTTATTTTTGTTTTTTTTTGAGCAACGAAAATTTTCAAAAATTGATAATGGTGATGAATGCACAACTATATGATGATACCATGAACCACTGATTGTATACTTTGGTTGATTATCTGGTATATGAATATATCTCAATAAAATTGCATTTGAAAAAAATAAAATAAAATGGAGTCAGGTAGTGTCACTGTATATGGCTATCATGTTATACACTGTACAATTCTAGGGGATGTCATTCACAATGTGCACAATCATATGCAAGAAAGATGATGGTAGTACACAAAAATGGTAATACATTTTAAGCATTACTAAGTCCCAGGCACTATTTTACATACTTTATATGATTTCACCCATTAATCCTCAACAACTACCATATGAAAGAATTATTCTTATCTCCATTCTACGATAAAGATGGCTTAGAGAGGGGCAGTGGCCTTCCTGAGTCACATATTTCAGTTTCATACCTAGGTCTCCCTGACACCAAATGCTGCACATTTAGCCATCTAAATATGAGATACATATTTGACTATATGCTTCCTAGGAGCCAATTCAAAGAGGCACATAGAATCATTGTAACATCACAATGCTGATTATATAGAAATAGTGTTCATGAAATCCACAACTGTTCCTGAAATCAAGACAAAAATTAATTTTGCTTATTGTTATAAATTGAAAGGATATCCCCAAAATAACTGCCATCATCCTCTGCATCTTTGCCTTGCTCAATTGCAGTTGGCCTGCATTTCAAATAATATTGCATAAATCGCTTGAAAGTACCAAAATTTACATCCCTAATTCAACTGAAATAGAAACACAAATTCAATTCAATTGAATTTTAATGTACTGAGATTGTCTGAATTTTGAATCATTAAGGTGAAATACTTTTATACCTGATTCTCCCTATGGCCTGACTTCAGTTGAAAGTCTCAGTCTAGAATGTGAACTCAATTTGCACTTGCTGAAAGTTCTTTTCTGATCACTGCCTTGGGAAAATCACAAATGATATTCAAAACAGGGCTTCTTATTTCTTTGAAGGCTCTCACTAACTGGGCAATCTATTCTGCAGATTCCTTTTCCTGTGTGGGTATTACAACATTTTTATAAAGCATTGTATTATAAAATCCATTCATTTTCCATTACTATACAAAAAATATTTTTTAAGTAGCATCTACATATAAGAGAGTTTCACATATTAGCAAGTTTCCATTGTATTCTAGAAAGGAATGCTTTTTTTTAGTTATTAATTCTATCACATCAATATAAATGGAGGAGATAAGGTCACATTTGACCCAAAATGAAATTATTGTTCAATTAAAAATACAAGTAAACTTTTCCACTGAAAAGTAATGAGAGATATAATTATTCTTCTATAACCTTCTATTTTTGCAGTTGCTATTTTTAAATATGCACTATTATGTTTTACTTTACTAAATTATTCATCTTTTACTTGTCATTTGATTGTCTGGGACCTGCTTTAAATGAGATTTAAAATAGAGGATGTACTCAGAGTGAGAACCTGTGTAGATTTAATGGACATGTTATTATTTGAGAAGGAAATGGGAAGAGAAAGTTTTTAATCACTTAAAATATTCTTCAAGGCCATTAAATACATTCATAAGTTGGTTCTAAGCTTCTAAATCTGAGAATTCATCACTCACCTTTGAGACATCAGAATAAAATTCATCATCTCTTTGCTTTTATTTTTATTACCAACCAATTTTGGATGGAATCTCTGAAGGGTTTTTAAAAGTCCTTGGGGCCATATGTAACAAAAATTATTTGCTGTGCATATTTAGTGATTTGGCAAGCCATTTTCAGAATTAAACCTTGGAATATTTTACCAAGCAATACTTTTGATTAGTTAAAAAAAAGCATTGTTAGGCAATGATTTCTTAAAAGCTAGAGAAAGTGTCAAAAGAAGTAATGTAGCTCTCATCAGTCCAATCTAAGTAAAAGCTCAGAAACAAAATCACATCAGTTCAGGTATAATGCATTAATAAATGAGAGGTGAACAGACAAGTTAAATTGATGGTTTTCATCAGGTTGATAACATCAAAGGAATCATTTTCAACCTTTGTTTAGTAACAGAGGTAAGTGTCTGATGGTAATTGGTGCTTCACTGGCTTTCAAAAAGTCATTATACCACTTAAATAAGTCTTGAGGGGTTTGCCACAGCCTTTCTATAGCATTTCCTTTTGAACCATCTTTGACATTATTCCATTTGGTAAACATTCAAATATTTCATCAGCAAGTTGGACCCCCTAAACCAAAAAATAAAAAAAAGAAAGAAAAAGAGAGAGACAAGGAAGGAAGGAAAGAAGGGAGAAAGAAAGGACATATAAGGTAAGAAAAAAGCTACAGATTCAAGGGTTTGGAGTTAACTGAAAAATAATACTAAACAAAAGCAAAAATATATGTGTATATATATACATATACATAAACATATATTTCTTTTATCCTTAATTTAGAGCTGAGGAGAGACTGACAACAGAGAGAACTGACTTCTCCAAGTGTCTAAATCCTAGTAAGTGGTAATTAAATTCCTATTTAGGGAGAGTATAAATATAATTCATAAAAAGAGATAGGGATTTTTTATACTCTAAGTGTTTTGTTTTTTAAGAGTAGAAAAGTTGGCATACATCAAATGTAATGAATTTATTTAAAAATAGTTTTGGGTGGTAAAATGATTTCATTTATTTCATTAATTAATTGCTATAATTTGTAAGTCTTAGAGGTACCCTGAAGATATAGCATTCCTTGAGCAGACTTTATTAGCAAATGTCACACTGCAGTTTTTTTCATATATAAACAGAAGCCTCAGGAGACAAAGATGAAATTTTGTACATGAAAGATTACACACTCTAAATGTCAGTCTCTTAAAATACTCTAAACCATTCTTAAAGATAGTTAATGCAAATAGCCTAAAATGTGCTTCAAGTTGTATTTCAAAGTGTTTTTTTTTCCTCCTAGACAAACAGGTTGGCAGATACATGCACAAGTTAAGAAGCCAAACAACTATATGAGCAATTATAACAGTGCTATTCAATGAGCATAAACAGAAGAACTCCATGAAGTATGAATAAATTGGCATGAAACCATCTGCAATTAAGAATGCCATAACCCAGTTAATTGTTTTTGTTCGTGATGGCTAGTGAATCCTTGTACAACTGCTAAAGGTGCCAGATGTAACTCCAATTGGTATAAATTAGATCTATACATGTATAAAGCTTTGAGCCATACACCTTGTGTCCCTATGGAATGTTTAAGTATTTTCTTTTTTTAATACCTCAGTACTCTTAAAGGTACTATCTAATGAACACATAGTTGACAAATCTCAAACTCCACATTTAGAAGACACATTTCTTAAGTGAGTTATTTCTTTTTTTTTTTTTTAAGTGTGTAATTTCTTATGCAAAGCTTGTGCTCATTTTTCAATCATGAATTTGTGGTTCAGTACACCTCTTGTATATTTTGCTTCTTCTTTCCTAGAATTTAAATATTTGACAATTCAGTTCTAGATATTTTGAAAATAATTTTTCAATACATTTCCCTGATTTATAGAAAAGCCCATGAACAGATATCATATTAAAACTGTTTCTAGTGAACACACACATATGATCTGAAGCTCTGTGCATACATAACTTTATCCCCTATTTGACTAACATTGTAGAAAGTATAAGAAGATTTCATAAACTTTTAAAATCTAGGCAATAACTCACAGGAGTGTCCATATAGGGACAGGATTGTGGAATAGTAGGGATGTTATCTGAGTTAACTCTATCTTTGGATATGGTAGGTTTGGGAATGGCCATGCTAGACTCTGCCCTAGGACTTCTCATCTACTTGAGGCATATCTCATTTCTAAGATTTCTACACTGCAATTATTGTCATTAAAGTCCAACCATTTTAAGTGATAATGCATCGTGTGTTCCAAATTATTTGACTCCCAAATTCTACTAACACCTTTGGAATAACCAACTCCTTAGAATTACACTAAACAATGCGAACAGCGACAAAGATGTATTCATCCCTGAAATGATTTGCCTTACTGAGAAGGCAAAACAAACAATGAAAAAGTTTGAATGCTGCTAGAGCTCAGGAGAGGGACACTGTTCAAATAGTAATGGGTCAAATTAAAGACTTAAATGAATATAAAGCATTCATGATTCATTTAAGATCTAGATCCTGTTGGTACAAGAAGCATGTTTATGGTAGTCAGGGAGGTCTCCTTCTCTGCTCTTCCCCTATGTATATGGGTTCACTGTGGTCACGACATATGGCCACTGTTGGCATAAATAACTTATGTGGAAGAGTTTAGTCACTTGCTTCATTTTCATTTGCTAGCCCCCACAGTACAAATCTGAAACAACCTATATATTTTCATTTTTGGTAGTGTTTTAATTGTTGCCTCTTCATTAAAGTCCCAGGAACAGAAGAACTGACATTAGAACACTAGTGACTTCTAGTGGTCCTATTTACATTTGGAGTTTTATTCAGACATCATACTGGCTTCTGGGGAAGTCACAGACATGCTCAGTGGCCATTTCCCATCCCGCCATCCACATCCCCTATCCCATAGCCCAGGGAGGATATTACGGCTAATGACAGGTCCTGACCATGCCTTGAATCTGGAAACTGGGAATAAGCAGGGTGAATAAATATCCCCTTGGGCAGCACAGTTAGAACTCTTGTCTCCCATGTGAAGTGGGGTGTGTAGTGCTGCCATCCATTGACCTTAACCCAAGCAGCTTGGCCCCCCTGAGAGACAGGCCACAATGGGATCTCTTTCTCTGCTCTTTTGGATTCTTTGTACTGTGTAAGTAATAAAAGGATAATATGCTGAACATTTTTGTTGTGCTTGAGCTTGTGTTCCCAAGACACACCACACTGGCCTTTACACTGATCTTAAGACAGTGGAAAATAGTGTTTACTTTATTACATGGTACTCTTTCAGTTTTTCCTATATATTTATGTATCTTACACTTTTAAGGAAAAACAAGATTAGTGTTTTTCCTCCTATCTGGAAACACATAGATATAGTCAGATACACTTGCTATTCAAGTATAATGGATCACATATTTTAAACATTGCAAAAAGCCAGACCTATTGCAGCTGTTTTACCTTACTGATTTAATTTTCTTATGACTTGCTTTAAATTATTAACCTATTTTATTTAATTTCATCTATAGGTAGCTTTCAAAGACATGGCTGAATTCCAAAAATATTATATGAAAGTAAATTTCTATGGAACATACAATTTCATGTTTTAGAATACCTCAGTGATTCTTTTCCTTGTGTTCTTGTATCCTCACAATTGAATAATATCAACTGATTAATTTTGGTCTCATGTTTAACAAAATTACATTTTCCCCACCTTTTTTTTAATCCCCTGTTCTTACAAAACATGGAATCACTTTCTTTAAAAGTGGGTAGGCAAGTAAGTAAGTTCATATCAAATTTCCCTTGTAATCAGCTTACTCAACTCCTAAAAATCAGTGTTACTATAAACATTTCATTTCTGGTAATCCACCAGATTTGCAGCTGTTTGAATCAATTTTTATGTGAATATGTCCTCTTAACTCCAACAGAATTTCAAGTTTATTGATAATTTATTAAGCTAATTTGCTGGGAGACTTTTACAGTTTGGTACAGTTTTGCTGTCTAACAATTTTCCAGTAAAGGGACTCTTGCTTTCCCATGTGATACAGTAGTATCAGTTTCAATTTATAAACTGAGCAAGACAATAGAAACCAAATGTACACTATGGTGCTGTGTTCACTTTTAGAAAAACTCATTAGAATTTGCAAGGATATTATTACCTTTCTTGTACAATAACTTTCTTGGAATGAATATTATTAAATCACAAATTAGATATTTCCGCACTCCAGATAATTTCACAGTAAAGAATAAAATGGAGACTGTGACATATTTACAAGTGGACATGTCTCAAACATGGTTTAGGTAAGTGGGTTTAGGCAAGGAGTAGGTAGTATAGCAAGAGCAAAAGATAGTAACACATTTTGTTGGCTGTCGTGCATTTGTTCCTCTGTTATTCCGGGGTCGGGGGCAAACATGAATACAGAAGAAAGATGAGTATTTGTATATTTTAGATTGTGCTTTATAATGTGATGAGGGCTATTTTTTCCTAATCAATGAATGAAAGGGAACTAGCAATTGTTGAGATTATACCATATGTTGGGAATTGTGCTAAACACCTTATACATATCTTCTCATTTAAAGTAGGTATTATTATTCTAATCTTGCAGTTAATGAACATTAGAATGTTCACAAGACTAGTAGCAAAAGTCAAGTCCAGTTTTTTTGTTGCTGTTGTTTTTTTTTTTAAATTCTATGTTGCACTCTCCCTCCCAAACCAACTAAAGATTCAAGCAATAACACAGGCTGTGTCCTGTGTTTATTGAAGACTATCTGGCTTCAAGTCCCAAGGCTGACTCAATTTTATCGGAATATCTCTACCCTTACTTGACCTCTGGTTTCTCATCTATAATCTGAGGTATTTTTACCAAATTATCTTGAATTTTTTTCCTGATTGTCATCATCCCTCTTCCAAATGATTCTAGTCTTTCTTGCCTTCTTTTCTGCTTTCAATCAATAAGTGTGACTTCTCTAAAATTGTAAAACAAATATAAATAAGCAGAAGCAATATCTTTAGTAAATTTAAAGAGTTGTAAATCAGATAACCTCAAAATGTCTATATGTTATTTTCCTTTAACACTTTAGCACTCAACAGAGTACCTCTCCCCTGACAGGTAAGTATAACATTTTTATTGAATGAATTAATGGACAGATGAACAGATGGAAGTTCACAGCTGTATCCCCAAAGTCTATAAAAGATTGTACATAGAAGGTACTCGAAATCTTCTTACTCCTTCCTCTTTTGAGCTCCTAAATAACTTTATATATTTCCAGGTCTTATCATTAGGGAGGATCAAATCATAGGAATTATTTACTCTTTTTGGATACAGAAGTTTTATTGTAAAAATTCGGTGTTACCTTACCTAGGAGGTTCTTTTAACCTTGAATGGGATGGTGTCATTGGTGATGATAAGGAAAATGAATTATACCCTGTATTCTAAGGGACCTAAAATCTTCTAATTAAGAATCAAATATTCTACCATATCTTAAACATAAGACCAAGGTAACAATGATTACCTTAACTTGGTATTTTTAGTTAAAGTCTAATAAATACAGATATTTGTTTAAAGCCCTTTTCACTTTTCCTTGTAAAAGTAAAAACAAAATTTTAAAAAAAGAAAAAAGAAACCTCCTAAATAGACTTTAGGGTGATTAAATAAATAAGTTATTACATAGTCACACAGTGGAGTATTAAGAAGCATTTGAAAAGCCTGAACATGAATAAACTTCAAACTTTTAAACCAAAAAATAAAATTGCATACGGATAACAGATCAATATGTTAGCATTGATTCATTCAAAAATATTTTTGAGTGTCTTCTATGCAGCAGCATACAGCAGTGACCATTTATACAAAGTTTCAAATAAATGCTCTATGGGTACAAATTTGTGTGGTGAAACTTCAAAGACATGTATGGCAAAGATGACACTAAGTATATTTCATTTTCAGAAACCTGAAGAAAACATGGCAAGCTAACATTTGGTTTATTTGAGATGAGCTCAGGAATCACTGCTATACTATTTTCCGTATCTTTAAAAGTTTAATTATTTAAACTTATAAAAGCTTATAAAAGCTTTTTTATTAGCCCTCTGGACTTATAACTGTTGCATTAAGTAACAAAACCACTGCAATTTGGTCTCCGAAGTTGAGAAAATTGGTCTTTGATCCAAACAGGAGGGAGTAAAAAAAAATGCCTCATTGTGAAAAATGGAAAGAAAACATCCTGTTCTTGCACCATTCAGCATTTGATTTGGCACTCTGCTTTCAGTTTCAGCGTTGACTTTTCAGTCCTTCCAACTTCCTCCATGCGGCATGTCTGCCTCTCCAGTAGCGCCAACTCCCATGGCCGCTTGCTGACTGCATTTGGCAGTCAGAGTGTAAGAAATAAGCCAAGTGCCTGAATCTGTTTTAAATTTTTTTTTAAGTTATTCATTCATTCTTTCATTCCTTTATGTTTTTAAAGCAACATCCAGTACTTCAGCTCATTCTTTGGCAACTGGTATCTTGTTTGGATCACTATCAATAATGGTGTTAACAGAAAGTGACTACTGCCAGAAACTCAGGTTCTGTGACACCAGTGGCCTTGAAGTCCATAAAGCTGGTGCGCCTGCTGCTGGTGCAGAATCAGGTGGTTGATGAAACTATAATCCCCTCATGGTTCACCAGCCTAGTTCTGAAAGCAACCACAAGCATGTAACAATGTTTCGTGAAAAGAGTAAAGACATTCCCAAGAAACTTTTTCTATGATTTCTCTCCTACATTTTCCTAATCTATAAACAATTACTTTTATGCATTTCTGAACTAGGAGAGAGGTATGTTGATTCTCCCAACTGGAACGAGGACACAAAGAGCTTCTTCTTACTATAAAACACTTCCACCATCAATACTAATTTGCTTACATTATTTTCTTCAGAGGGGCTTATTAGGAGCTGTTTGGGACAAAATTTTTCTCAGATGGCAAATTTTAATCCAGAAATAGGTCTTTCCTTAAAATTTCTATTTAAATTGGTATCATTAAAAAAACATTCATCACTGAACGGAGTTTCCGTCTCCCCACCTTGCAACAAATCTTGGCTTCTTTTCAAAGTCAAGAGAAATGAAGTTTTAATTGTGGAAGGGAATCATGGCTAAGGCAATAAAAATGACGTTTCTTTTTTTTAAGTTGTATGTGTGTTCTGAATGCTTAATGCCTTCCTCAAATGAAAAGAAACAGCTAAAAATACATTTACTGTATAACTCCTCACCAAATCTCACTCTCATGGTAACAAGCTGTGGTTTATGAGTTTGTTGTTTTTTATTTACTTAGGAGCAAAATGAAACATTAATAGTCCATGTCACCATAAAACATATACCACAGTCTGACAAAATGAAAACCATAAAAGATAGCCAGGTCATTGTATTAAGATCTTAAACAGGAATATCAAGGAGCTTATGTATATCAAAGTAGATGTCTTTTCATATATAAAAGAAAAATCTAGAAACTAAATTTATTTTCTGTATTTAGAGAGTAAAATTATTATTAATTAGGACTTGGATAAAAAGGTGGCCTATTCTAATATTTAGTATATATTTCAGTTTATTTTCATGAATTTATAATAGATATTATATATATATTATATATAACATACTGAATAATTAATTAAAGAGTAAAATCATAGAGGTCTTGGAAAACAGACCCAAGCTATTTGAAAGGTGTCTTAAAATACTCTAGAAATAGTATGCACAAACAAAAATAACACAGCCAAAACAAAGATGAGTCAATCCAACTCTTATATAATCCAATGCATACTTAGTCTTTTCCTTGGCCTTTACAAATGTGTTTGGCTTGCTGTCTACTGAAGAAAATCTGATTTTGGCAAAGGTTTTATACACAAGAGCTCTGGTTTATTTGATAAAATTAAAATTTAAAGACCACTTCTCTCCATGATTGTTTTGGTGCCTGTAAGACTTCCAAATGATGGGAATGCTTTAAACATATGGATAAGGTTAAGATGCCATCTGTACCCTGCATGGGACCTCATACATACTAAATATTGGGACAGCTTTTCAATCAACACTTCTTCAAACTGGAAAGTAGAAGAAACAGATCCTCAAGCTTCAGTTATTACCAACAAGAAGCTGGAAAGTTAAAACCCACAAATATTCACACATTCACCTAAAAGATATTCTAGAAAATGTTACATTGTAAAACTGATGGAATTGTTAGAATCATAAGTTTAAGCCTACAGAGTTTGAAATTAACTCTATATTTTATAAAGTGCTTCTAGCAGAAAATAAGCATCTTCATATTAACTATACTGGTATGATATTGTGAAAGCCATTCTGAAAAGAAAATTCATTCTAGATTTTATATCAGAAGAAACATCATTACACTATTCCTATTTGATTCTCCAAATAAAGATGGCCTACTTTAACCAGCATTTGTGGTAATCCCTGAGATTACCCTATCTTTAGTTTAAGGTACAAAATTTATGATTCAAAACAATAGAGCCCAGACTCTTTCCTCCAGATATATTTATAGTTCCTATAATAAGTTCGTTCTTTCTAATGAGTATTACATGACTCCTTAAAAATTACTGACAAAAATGCTGTAGGATTGAGAAAACAAAGGGAACATACCAGATCCTCTCTCTCTCTCTTTCTCTCTCTCTCTGTGTGTCTTACACACATACATGCAAAGACACACATAAGAGAAGTGTTTGTGGTCTGCATTCCTAAAGTATAATTACAAACGGTTTCATGAGCAGACAGGTAGATACTAGAACTGCCTGAAAGGCCTGTCAACCTGCTCCTTTTCCTTTGTCTTCAAATTCTTTGTCTCAAGACTGCTTTGTGTTTACAAACAGATTTATGTTCATGGGATTAAGCAACAAATTGAATTTTGAATAACACTTATTAACTATTACCATAACAATAGTAGAATAATTTCCTATGAAAGATCAAGTCTCCAAGGCCATGGCATATGTGATACAAGATGAGATATGAATTCACTCATAGATTAGGTCTTCTCAAAATGCCTTGAAGTGGAGAAGATGCATTTGCTGTTTTGTGACTTTATTTTTCTTTAATGGGAGTTGATTTTTCTAGAAGCAAGTGAAGCATTTGGCATGACAATACACTTATCATGAAAGTATAGACAATATACTTATAAAAGTATAAAACTATTGTTGCTACAATAGAATGTTTTAGTTGTATGCATGATCTTACACTCTCCTATGAAAACCATTAGAGACAGGTATTTTCTATGTAATTGTTAAACAGAAACACAAATTGAATTTTACTCTAGTAAAAATTATATTTAATAATATTTTGTTTTGCTAAGAAACTCCTGCTCAGAAATGAGAAGAGGATTGAAGGGTATAAAATCAACACAATAAATACCATCTTAAACTTTTCTATTATTTTGAGAAAATGGAAGCATACTATTTCAAGAATTATTGGTTGATTATTTTAATTTCATGATTACTTCAGTTCTCTGATCTCTTTGCCCTCTCTAAATTGAGAAAGAGAAGATATAATTTTCATCTTAGCTACAATTAGGTACATGTAGAAACATAAACATATCTATATGTAGAAATGCCTACATATGTGTATACAGATATACATAAATATATATGCATATTTACATCCATAGGTAGTTTTTAACTCAAATTACTTATTTTTATTTATTATCTTGGCTCGTTCTTATAGGAAGTACTGAGGCATTAAGATAGATTTGATTGTAACAATTTCTTCCTGCCTTCTTTAAAATGAAAATAAATTTACTCATTGATTTATAATTCTCCATCCTGTTCCTCACTAATCTCTTTTTCTAGTTTTTGTTATTCAGTCTCAAGGTTACAACAATGTGACATGAAAATGGTATTAAAGCAATAAAGTCAATAATTCAAAGTAAATGGTTTAGGAGTCCTGCTCAAATAACTTTCAAATTCATTCATGAATAAAGAAATTTATTTTATTGAACTAAATATATTGTCAAAATAAAAAATTTATTCACCCTGACACTGTGCATTATTTTCTAAGTTCAGTAATTTTGATGCCTGTCCTGATTTGTAAATTACCATACAGTTGCCTAAGTGCGCACATATTATGTGCATTGTAAAATGATCAGCAAATGATTTCCTGAACTGTTGTTCTTAATGAGAGAATACAAAAGTTATTCAGAAGCTACAATTGTGAAATTAATCATTTCTCCACTGGTCTAGAGCAATTTGTGCTGTCTCTCAACTGAGTTGAAGAACATTAAAATGTTTTGAGAAAAGTATCAAGGTTTAAATAATGACCATTGCCATTGTAAATTGGATGGAATTTCACAATTTATTTATATTTCCATAGGTTTTTAATTTAACTTAAAATATTTTTGGACAATAACATTGTATTAGGTAAATCTATGGACATTTACAAGATTACAGTATAATTTTTGAGGTTATATTTTTAAAGTATATAAAATAAATTACATGTATCATAGCATATGAATATATTATATATGCACACAGATATAAAAGATATATAGGAAGTACATAATAGTTACATTTATGACTCATTCTGGGCTTTTTTTAAATATATTTAAAATCTATTTCCAAACAAAAATTTCAATCCAGTCTATAAACTAGGTGAATATATTTAGGTTAATATAGTATAATTTAAATGGCAATGCATGAACCCTGTCTTACATGTAATTTTCTCTGGATAATTGATTTAAGATATCTCTTGAGACAAACAACAACCTGAGGGTACATTCAATGGGAAATTTTACAGCATTTCTATGTCTCATATTATTTCTTTTTACCTAGCTAGCATACAGACCTGCAATTTAAATGTGTAATATAGACTTAGGGTACAAATCAAAATAATGTTAAATTTCAGGGTGGATTCATTTCCTTCTTGTTTTCATGCGTATCACCTCACTGAGTAATTACATTGGTTATATAAATTATGTTTAAATTAAATTAAAGGAATCACATTAAAAAGCAAGGAATAGGACCAAACACCCTATCTTCCTTTTTTTTTTTTTTTCCTGTAAATGTTTTGTCAGTAGCCCAACCAAGCATTTAGGATCTTGTAGGAAAACTGCCACCTTGTATTGGAAATGCCAACCAGGAAATGGGGAAAGTAATGGCAGCAACATGGATTATTTTAAATTTTTGTAGCATCAAAGACACTGGCAATTATCTAAGACAATGTAACACAGGCTAAGTAGAATATAAGCCACATAAAATGCACCTTTTTTGTACCCAATATATTCAACCTATATATTAAACTGGAATAACTTGCATTAACTCTGAATTTTACTTTATATATAAAATTACAGTGAAATCAGTGGCACACAGATTTTTTTTTTAAAAAATAAGTTCACTGTTTTTTAACTTTACTTACATAGTGATAAGAAATGACATTTTAAGAAACAAGTAAAGGAGAGTTAGAAGAACCTCATGTGTTAAAGCAAAATGAATGACAAACTCTCACGTTTGCTTTTACTCAGATGAGATGCATATTTTAGCAAAAAGATGACAGTTTCTCATCTTTACATACATATGTTATGCTGTTTGGTTTGGTTTTTTTTGCTTTGTTTTAAGTAGTGAAAGCTGATTAAAGCCATTTTTAAATTCTATCCATCGTTTTTTGGTCATCTTTAAATTTTCATTTACTAAGTTCTTAAAGATGATAAAATCATGACTTATTAATTTTGAAGTATAAACAGTGGAATAATTTATTACCTGTTTACCATTGGGATTTTATTTAAACCTATACTACCATTTTCCTTTTTGACCCAGAACAGACACTCTGAGTTTTTCTGATGAAAACAGCTGTGTGAATTATCTGTTTCATGATGTGACTGTGAAGGGTAAGGTTTAGGGATGCTCAATCCTGGAGGCACTAAGTGAACATTTTATAATACTTTTCCTAATGTTCTAACAGTATTTCTTAATTAATCAGGGACTTGGAACCACTTCAGAATTACCTGGCTGGGCAGAATAAAATGCAGATTCTTGGGCCCTGCACTAGACCTATTGAATTGAAATGTCTGGCTATTAGTGCTCAGAGAATGCATTTTCAAAAATGCTTCCCTGATATTCTTATGTAAGCTACAGTTTGAAAAATCACTGCCTTAGAAGAGAAAATTATAATTAGGAGTGATTTACATATTGCATACATATCATCTCAGTAGAATCACAGCACTCTAATGTTGTATAAAGAAATTAAGTACATATTTAAGTAATATTCCCAAAGGATAAGAAATAATCAATGTTGCACATTAGCCAATTTAAATTTATTTTATTATCGCTATTTTTTTAATAAATCAGCCAGACCTGTAATATGAAACATATGTTTGTGAACAAGTTATACTCCTGGAACTCAATTTCTTCCTGTAGACAGTTAACAAGAATAATATCTGCCACACCTTTTTCTTTTCTTTTCTTTTTGAGAAGTAAATTCAGCAAATTATCTAAACTAACTTGATACATTGTAAATGTTTGGTAAACAATTGTCATAACTAATCCATCAGTAACAATTTTAAGTCTCTGTTTGACATAGTTTGCCAGGATGCTATGACAAATACCACACAATAGGTTGGCTTAAGCAATGGGAATTTATTGACTCGTGGTTTAGAGGCTAGGAGAAGCCCAAAATCAAGGCATCAACAAGATGATGCTTTCTCTCAAAGTCTGTAACATTCTAGTGCTGGCTTCCAGCAATCTTTGTGGTTCCTTGGCTTGTATCCCTGCTTCATGTCACACGGTGATGTCCCCTCCTTTATCTCCCAGGTCCCTTTGACTCCAGCTTCCAGCTCCAATCTGTGGCTTTCTCTAACTATGTATGAATTTCTTCTGCTTATAGAGGACTTCAGTAATTGGATTAAGGCCACCTCATTCAACTGGGCCACACCTTAACTAAAATAACATCTTTAAGAGATCCTACTTAAAATGGGTTCATACTCATAGGAATAAGGATTAAGATTAATAACATGGCTGAACATAATTCAATCTAACAGTGTTCTAGAAGTACACCTACAACTTTTCTCTTCGTTATCTACAGACTTAGCTACCTAATATTGTTTATTTATTTAATTGTTCTGGTGGATAATTTTACTTTAATTATGAGAAAATAACAAATTGAATGTCTAGGAATATGACATCAACAACATATACTAGGAAGTATGTCGCCAAGAACATAAAATGTTTCCAAAAGACCCAAGGGTACATTCCTAAAGAAATACATAGTTGTAGAATCCTTTTCTTATAAGATTACCTTACATAGTGATTTAAATCCTCTTAAAGATTCTCAAAGTGATTTAATTATTGCAAGTCTTATGGACTCTGATATTTGATCAAGTACACCTGTCTCCAATTTGTTTCTTTAATGCCATAGTCAAATGTTACACACCTGAGTTCTAAATTTAACTCTGTTTCCTAATTGCTTGAACTTTAGTCAGTTATCACATTTAGGCATCATCACCTATAAATAAATTGTTTGGATAGGTGACATCTAAAAATTCTGTAGCTCTAAAGTTTTTGACTCTTATAAATGATATTTATTTAGTCATGCCCATTTTGAACAACTTATCCCACTGATTTTTTTCTGATAAAGTGAAAAAAAAAATGAAATGAATGATGAGATTCTTAAAATAGTAATTAAAATGTATCTGTCTTTATAATTTAAGGACATTACTGCAAATATTTTTAAATTCTTAACTTCTGTGGAAAATTATATATGTGCTTGTCATAAAAACATTTTAATTTAATTTAATGTAGCAATTACAGTCATCTTTTCCCACACACACACACAAAAGCAAACTACAAATAAAACATAATGCAAAATAGGACAGATTGGAATGTTCCTAGGGTAAAATTATCTAAAATAGGGTTTTTACTCAGATTTTGGGAAATCTGTGATTTCTTTGAAATTGTATGCAAATTTATAATTTTTTTGAAGATAGGGTACAGAGTTTTCATTAGATTTTCAACAAGGTATTACAGAAAGGTTTATATTATGTGAGGATTTATGTAGGGAATGCTGGTAACATTGTGGATGATATTTTCAATGATAGATTTTTACAAAAGATAGGAAAACATGATTTAAGTGGAAAATTCTTTAACTGATTCTTGAAAAGTTAAAGATTCCTACTTTCTGGTCATTAGAAATCATGCCATGCTTGTAATATTAAAGAAAAAATGTAAGGGACATGTATTAATTCATTCAAGGGATCACCATGTGTTCAAAGACCACTTTCTTAGCTGCCCAAATGGAGCTTGCAGCCCAACAGAAAAGACAAATATTAACTATATCAGTAATTATAAAAGTGCAACTGCAATACAGGTTTCAGAGAGGTCCTTGTAGCTATATGACCAAATAATAAGGACGTCCTAATCACAGAGGTCAGAGAAGAGTTTTCTCAGGAAATGATAATTAAATTGAAATCTAAGGTTGTGTTGAAGTTTACTGGAGAGGAATGGAAAAATATTACCATCAATTTTAGGACAGGTGTGTACAGAAGTCTCGTGGAGTGAAATGATATGGACATGTGGCCTGTGGCTAGAATAAAGAGTGCAAATGAGAATTTAGTTCAAGACGAGACTGGAGAAGAAGGTAGGGAATGAGAAAGCAAAGAAATTTTTAGAACAATTTAAGAGGCTTCTTTGCCTTGGCTTCAGAAGAATGGAAATTTGGTGCTTGGGGGGTAATAGGGGAGAAACACAATTAACTGCTTTTATATAAGGCATATATAGTAGGAAATTTCAAGAATAAGGATCTTTGATTTTTGGTGATCTAATTTACCAAGCAGTCCACATCTTTTCAATCCTAGCAGTCTACACCTTTCTAACCCCACAAACGTGGATAGATATAGTACAATGTAATGAATGAGAGCACAGATACTGCCTGGGTTCAAATCCTAATTCCACAAAGCGTATGCAGTGTGACCTTGGGCTCTGCATTCATTATTTCCCTACTTCATCCCTAAAAGGCTGTGATAATATTTACCTCCTAAGATAGTTGTGATTATTAAATAAATTAATGTATTTATCATTTAGCACAATGCCTGGTACATATTAAGTGATATTATCTGCTTGCTCTCATATTCTCAACATTTTTAAATTGGTGGTAAAGAAAAAGACTTGACTTAATTTAAATTTCTTCAATAGCTAAAGAATAGTAATATTTAAAATGTTTATTAGCCATTTCCATTTCCTCTTTCAGGTATGTTTTCTTATTCCTTACTGCTTATCTACTGATCATTCACATACTATAAAGTAAATGGCAAACTCTAGTATGTGAATTTGTGTAGATATCTGAAGTCTTTATTATTACAATTACGTATGGAATAGTTTTTAAGTATAACAGTGCTTCAAAGTTAACTGCAAACACCTGTGTGAATCGTGCAATGCCTCCTGTTCATTGTTTGCCAGGCTGGGTTTTCCTGTTACATTCATCTTTTACATATTCTCTATCTTAATATGAGTTTAGATTCAATATATCTTTCATCCCACTACTGTTAACTCTGCAGGTTGCTTTGCCCTTCTGTGTGTTTCCTGACTAATTTGATTCTGGTATCAGAAGATGTATTCCACAGATGTGAGCATGTCATTAACAAAATACTTAACATGTGCTAATACTGACCCCTTGAGAGTCTCCCTGAGGCTTTCCACTTGGAGGGCTTACATTTGTTGATTATGCTCACTGTATATGATCAGGTTTACTTTCAGGTAATTATCCAATTAATTTATAGGCAAATATTATGTAGCACTATAACAAATGCCTTTCTCAAACTTAAGTACACAGTATCCTTTCATTACTTTTATCTCATAAGTTCAGAGATATGCCGAAGAAGGTTATTACAATGTGTGACGTGACCTACTTTTAATAAATTCATATTTGCACTTACTTTATTAGATGCCTTTCTCCTTGGTGTTCACATTTGGACCCTTTAATTATATGTTCAGCCAAAGATTTCTAATACATGAAAGCAATTTAGGAAGCAAGGAAGTAGAGCTCTGCAGACATTTCAAGGTACAAAAATAAAGACAAAAGCAGGAAAGAAATAGTATTGCAATTCTAGAAGAAGTTGCCTTCCTGTAACCTTCAGCTTTAAAATTGTATCTAAGATCCTAAGTTATTTCTAATTTTGGCCCTCAAATTACATCCCACACAGTTCAGACAGCCAGGACAGTCTCTCTCTGCTTTTTCTTATTATTATTCTGATTGTTTAATGCATTGCAAATGGGAACTCTGGGACTACAGACTTCTTTTTCCCCTTGAAACCTCTAAATAATTAATTACCCTTCGTGCTTTCACTGCTGCAAATTTCCCCTTCATGTTGTCCAGGGTGACACATATTTATCCTTAGGCAAAGCCATGGGCTAAAATAGTTTCATATTAGCTAAACATCTCAGACTATAGTATGCTATACTGAGTTTGTAATATGAAATCACCCAAGGCCAATGAAAGAAGGTGAACTCAGTAGAACTTTTGGATAAATGTGAGGATTAAATGGGAGTTCCAAGCAAGCTGTCAGCAACTTGGAATCCAAATCACCTGTGATTTAACAAGGCCCTACATGTTTATTTTAATAGTGCCGCAGAGAAGGTCTGATGCCTGCTGTCTCACACAACACACTGTCTAAAGCGTTCTGAAGGAGCGGAAGTATATAATGGCTTGTTTTCCAAGTCTCCTCCAAAATCTTAAAAAATCTTCATTATGATCCTTTAGAAATCTGGGAAAAAAAAATGTATAGAAAGGGTCTAAAATTAATTTCCCAACTGTTTGTCATCTCTCAATATTGGCTGTAGGTAAATAATACGGTCCTCACTTGGTAGGTCTTCCCACAGGACAGATACAGTCATGCTGTGGGATGTTCTGCTTCCCTTCCCAAGAGTAGAAAATTATCAGTCCTGCTGCAGCACAGCTGTGGAGTCCCGCAGAGGGTTTGGCTGGGAGTGAGTGGCAGTGCCCTTCGGGCAGGCCTCAGAACAACTGCAAAGGCTGTGGGAAGATGTTAGTTTTCTGGGCCTGTGTTATCCCTGGTCTGTGGTTAGACAAAGGATTCATTTCTCAGCAGCATCTTAATCTTCAGAAGCAGAATTAGAGGCTCCCTCAGTAAAAGTCAACACTCTAGGAAGTGTATACTCTTCTGCAGAATAAAGATAAGCTGTTCGGTCTATCTTAGAAAAAAATGCATAAACATGAGCAAGTGCTCACCTACCAGACTCTAAAAGTTTAGTCTTGAGTATTTGTAAAAACACCAACCACAAACAAATGGATAAGAGCCAAATCACTGAAAATCTATAGGAACTCCAGGGCTTCTGTCTCCTTGGCAAAATAATCATTCAGGGGATATGATGGGATAGAGTATGGATTAATTTCCAAGTCATGTACTCCTCATCTCTTACCCTTCTTTCCCTTCACCACCAACTAAATTCTACCATAATAATCATGAATTCATTTACCGATCATATATCGTCTGGTAAGTCCTCTATAACACATTGTTCATTTTAGTCATTCTAGGGCCCCATAGAGTAGAAACTAATCCCATTTTATATAGAGAGAAACTTACCCTTGAAGGGTGAAATAACTTGCCCTGGCTAACACAACTAGTAAGTGGCAGAGGCTAGTACAACTAGGACTGATAAACCCAAATCAGGTTCATAAATAGAGCATGAAACTATAGTTTCTGTTAAATTTCCATGTTGTGGACCAATTTTCCACATAAACTTCAGCTGTCCTGGGCTCTGCCTCTTAATGGTCCCATTAAAGCTGTTTTCTTACCAGCCTTGGCCAACTTGTTCTAAAATGTGACTCTATCACTAAAGGCAATTAATTGTGATCTCAACAATAATATCTTTGCCTGAGCTTTCAGTGTTTATCCAAAAGCTGAAAGTCTTAATCCCTTATGTAAGTCAAATTTTACACAGCATGTTGGACACAGTGGAGTCACCAACATTTTTGGAGCTGGAAATGACCTAAGCAATTATGAATTCCCTTCCAATATTAAAGCCAAAGGAGTCATGATGAAACCAGGCACAGAGTAGGTCAATTTTGTAGTTGACACCAGAACCTAGGTTTCCTGATCTCCAGATCAGCCTTCTTTTCATGGTATCAGATAGCTTCCTATTACAAAAAATAAAGCATGTCTTACTGAATTATGAAATGTTGAAAGTGGATTTTCAACATGTAATTACAGCTTAGCCTTCTGATTTAATTATTTGGATAATTCACTTCACATTTTCTTGGTTAATTGCTGCCATCCATCGCACTGTATAATTCAAACAATCATAAATAGCAGCTTGAATTTTATGAAATCGCCATACCAGAATTTCCAAGTGCTTAGCACTGAACAAATATTTGCGAAAACTCTATTTCCTAGATATTATATTACAAATCTGTTATCACTAGTTTGAAAAACTGCAGTTTTCAAATGAAAGTTTGCATCAAAATAACATACTTAATTCATTTTATTTAAATAATTTTGATGTGTGTGTGTGTGTGTGTGTGTGTGTGTGTGTGTGTGTGTATCATCAAAGTTAGGCTTTGTTTAGTTGTCTTGAGTCCCTCAATTCACATTTTAACCAAAGAAAATTCACAAAAGAAAAACAAATAATTTATGTAGGCAATGTTAAATATAGAGCTTTGTAGTAGAAAAGATAGTGGCTGACACAATTCTATCTGACAAATACACAAAAGATCTTGACTAATGTCTCAAAATATTTTTCTATCGACCCCTCCTTGAATTATAAAATACTCCATTTACCTACTGTAGCTTCACTTGACTTCCTTTTTTATGTTCAACTGTATCATCCGTGCTTCATCAGTAAAGAGGGAAGATGTTAGAAAGGAAATAACCTCATCTAAGCATTTATCATCTTAGCATTCTGCATGTCTATGAGTCAGCTGCATTTGATATTTGCAACTCAGTTTACTGCCTCTCCCATCTCTTATAGTCATTTCATCCAATTTAGTCTTCTTTGCATATAATTTAATGTTAACAGTGTCCTCCTCTATTCCAGTAATAATAGAGTTATGTAACTTTAGGATATCCTACTTTCGGTCAGCTTTTAAAACAGAAGAACAAAGTAGGGAGGATGAAAAATATTCCTCTGCATATTTTATTAAGAGGAAAGTGGCATGATTAGCTCTTTTAATTGTTTATTAAACAATTAATTAACTGAATTCCCAGTTAAATAAAATTTAGATTGCTGGGGAAGTCACGGGCACACCTAGTGGCCATCTCCCAAGCCTAGCCTACCTCTACCTTTTTTTCTATTGTGGTAGATGTTTCAATAGTTCCATTCCACAGCCCAAGGGAGAGGTTAGGTCCAATGAAAGGGCCTGATCATGCCTTGAACCTGGAAACTGAGCAGGGTACCCTCACATGTGGGGTGGGTAAATACCTCCCTCAGGCAGAACAAATGGGTCTTTTGTCTCTGATGTGAAGTGGAGTGTGCCTTGTTGCCATCCATTGATCCTAACCAAAGCAATATGGCCCGTCCCCAAAACACATGATGGGGCCATGATGGAATCTCTTCCATGGCTCTTTTGGACACTTTGTGCTGTGAATATAATAAAGTGGTACTTGTTGAAAGTTTCTGTTGTGCCTCAGCCTGTGTTCCCACAACCTATAATGTAGCAACTCATTCCACACAGATGATGCTATCAAAGAAGCAATTCAAAATGTAAAAACTCCAGGCAAAATCTAGTATCTCGCAGGTGATTAATTGCCTTAAGAAATGAAAAAGGTGTCAAGATTGACAAACAACAGGCCTATGCAAGAAATGCTCAGCATGATGCTAGAATTTTGAATATCATTGTCAGATCACCTTCTTAGGTATGTAAAAATCTATATTGCAGGTACTTAAGCATGAAGGCAAGGAAACAGTATAACTTAGGACATTCCTAAGAGGTAATCTTATGTGTTGGCTGCCATAGTCAAGATAGGTATTTAAGAGAATCATGTTACAACAGTGTTTAGAGTATGTGTTTTTTTAATTTAAAGAAACTAAATATTTCCCCTAGAATTTTTAATTTCTCCATGTGTAATCATTGTTCTTATATTGGGAAACATCAGAAAAGATACTGGACTGAAATTTGTACATATTCTTATCTGTACATTCTCTTACCAAACTTTAGGTGTCTTAAGTACAGTGAGAGTATAAGATAGAGGATCTTGCCCTTTTTCATCCAAACTGGCATACAAAATCACAGATTTCAGCTTGTATTTATTTATTTTTAGAACGAGGTAGAGGAAGAAAATCTGCTTTGGAAAGTATCAGATCTCATAGGGCTGATCCCGAATCACAACTCTAACCTATGTTAGGGACATGCAGGAAAGATAATGGTTCAGTCCAGTGCTATTTGCAAATATTGGATGCATCCAGAACACAAGCAGAAAAAAAATGATCTTAAAAGTTAAACAATATATATTTTTGATCTTAAAAATATATATTCAAATATATATTTGAATGATCTTACAAGTTAAACAATATGGGATTGAATGGTTGAATATACCATGTACTTTCTTATTTTCTTCCTTCCTCCCTTCCTTCCTTCTTTCCTTCCTTCCTCCCTTCCATCCTTCCTTCCTTCCTTTCTTCCTTCCTTCCTTTCCTCCTTTCCTTTTTTCCTTTTATTCTCTCTCCTTTCTTTTTTTGGAGACACTTCGTACATATCATCAACAGATTTGACATTAGCTATGAGATACAAAAAATTCATAAAAGGAGACACTTACCAATTATTTCCAATCTAGAAATTCCACTCTGGTATTAAAGTTACCACATCAACTGGTCTATTCTGTTCCATCTCTCTTTGATCTTTTGCTTGGCATCTGTATGCTTTTTCATAATTTTTCAAAATTTTTCAAAAATATTTTTTTCTTTCTTTTCTCCAATAATTGAAAATTCTTAGGTTTGTGTAAGTCAGCTTAATAAGCCTCCTTCAAGACCTTCCCGAACTTGGCATCCCTACATTGGCTCCACTCTAAATTGGTCCATCTTCTACATTTGACCAGAAAACACCAAAGTATGTAATTACTTGCCCGGGTCTTACTCAGCATTTTTATGGTCTATGCTATAATCAAAGGAGTTCTATAACTTTAGATATATATGTTTAGAAGGCAGCATTCCTGTTGTTATGTGCATTTTGAAATCTGCTCTAGTTTTTCTCAGGTGGAGAACTGGGTCATTTGTTACCATTCAGAAGCATGGCATTTAGAAGAATGTAACATGGTTTCTGCAGAAATCTTTTTTTAAAATAATTTCTTGAGTTCTTTAGCTTTTCTGCCAAAAAATATAATAATATTTTACAGTGAAAATGATCAGTTTACAGTTTGACCTCTGTAGTCCATATGATTTTGACAACTGTATCCTGATTGGTCCTCCAGCTTGACTTAGCTGCATAGTATATACTTATTTATTTCTATTAGGGAGGTTGTGGGTTTACAGAAAAATCATGCATAAAATACAGGATTCCCATACACTATCCTATTATTAACACCTTGCATGGGTGTGGTATATTTGTTTCAGTTGATGAAAGCCCATTTTTATGATTGTGCTAATAGCTATAGTCCATGGTTTAACTTAGGGTTCACAGCTCCAAGGAATTTTTTAAGTTTTTATACAACTAAAATTTCTGCCATTAATCATACTCAAATATATAATTCAGTGCTGTTAATTATGCTCATGATGTTGTGCTACGGTCATTGCCATCCAATACCAAAACTTCCATCATCCCAAAAGGAAACATTTTAATCCTTAACTCCCTCTCCCCTACCCCTACCCTGTCCCCTGGTAATCTATATTCTAGATTCGGACTCTATAAGCTCAGAGTATCTTTTTAAATAGTTGAATGATTTGAATTGATAAAAAAAATCATAGATTATTGCTCACTTAAATATGGAAGAATGCCTGCCACTAGTGATTATAGGTTTAGTATGCTTGATGCTATTTTTTTTCCTTATAGTAATTAGGTAACAGGCTCAAATGCTTCCAAATCTATTCCTTATTTGAAATAATAAAAGAATGTCAGCAATAGCGATTTTTAATTTCTCTTTGAAGAAACTGGATGACATGCAGCCTACTCTTCTAGTGGCTATGTCAACATATCCAAATATAAGCTTCATATGAGAGCTAGGACATAGACTATCTAAAACACCATTTAGAATCAGACATTTGAATAAGACTATTATTTTTATTATGATTATAACAGTGGTGTAGTTACATGGGTTTTGAGGTCTCATTAAAAGCCTAGTAAATATCATGCATAGGTTATTCCATGAAGTGAAAGGTTAATGCAACAACGATGCTTGAAAGAATCATTGATTTCATTTTGAAGGAGCTGTAATAGTATCTAGCACAATGCCTGGTAGATAAGCAATACTTTTTTTTTTTTAGAAAAAATAAATTGAGTTAATGTTAGGGTAAACTTATTAATGGGAAATAGGGCCAACTTCTCAGGGCAGAGAAAAGAAAACGCTGTCAATAAGATGTCTCCTTTCTTCTTGTTTTGTTTTGTAGGATGAGTGGAGAGAGCTGGCATTTATTGATTTCCTACTATGCACATATCTAGGGAAGGTTGACCTTTTGTGGCTCAACAAGTGAGAGGCATCTCGAAAACCTGGGAGAGATGCCACAGGGCACCTAATGGTTTTGGTAGAGAAGTTGTAGGTTTAAAGAAATAGCATGCATTTAATATATAAAATACAGAGTTTGCATATATCACCCTATTATCAACAGCTTGCATTGATACCGTACATTTGTTATAATTTATGAAAGAACATTTTTATAATAGCACTATTAACTATAGTCTATCATTTACAATAGGAGTCACTGTGTTAATTTTTCTTTTAATTTTTATTCTAGTAACATATATATGACCTAAAATTTCCCTCTTTAAACACATTCACAAATATAATTCAGTGCTGTTAATTATAGTCACAATGTTGTGCTACCACCACCACCATCATCCATTACTAAAATTTTACAAGCAACCCAAATAGAAATTATGCCAAATTTAAGCCTTAACTCCCCATTCCATACCCCATCCCAGGCCCTGACAACCTATATTCTAGATTCTGACTCTGAGTTTGCTTACTCTCAGTATTTCTTATCAGTGAGATCTTACAAAATTTGGCCTTTGTGTCTGGAATATTTCACTCAACATGATGTCTTCAAGGTTCACTGTTGTCATATGAGTCAGAACTCCATTCCTTTTTAATGCTGAATAATCTTCTATTGTATGTATATACCACATTATTTTTATCCATTCATCAGTTAATGGACACTTGAGTTGCTTCCATCTTTTGACAATTTTGAATAATGCCACTATGAGAATCAGGTTGCAAATATTTGTTTGAGTCCCTGCTTTTAATTATTTTGGATATATCCCTGGTAGCAGGATTGCCAGGTCACATGGTAATTTTATACTTAGCTTTCTGAGGAACCCACGCTGCCGTTCTAGTGGGTGTGAAATGGTATCTCATTGTGATTTTGTTTCACATTTCCCTAAAAGCTCATGATGTTGAGAATCTTTTCTTGGGCTTTATGGTGGTTTGAAACTGTTATGTACCCCAGAAAAGGCCATGTTCTTTTAATCCATTCCTGTGGGTGCAGACCTATTGCAGGTGGGAACTTTTGAACAGATTATTTCTAATCTATTCAAGTTAACTGTTCAGATGTCTGTTCAGATATATGACCTACCACATTCAATATGGTTCTTAATCCTCTCCTTTATAAGACAGAGATAGAAACTAAGAGAAATGAATTTAAGAGAAGCTAATAAAGGAAAGCCCCAGAGAAGCTAACAGAGGACCCACAGAAGCTCAGAGAGGAAGCCACTGAAACCAGAAGCTGAAAGTAACAAAACCTGGGAGTGAGGAACCAGCAGACACCAGCCATATGCCTTCTCATGTGACAGAGGTGTCCTGGATGCCAGCAGCCTGTCATCAGAATTAAGGTATCATACTGTTGATGCCTTTAATTGGACATATTCATGGCCTAAGAATTGCAAATTGTGAGTTTATAAATCACCACTGTAAAAGCCAACCTAATTCTGGTATATTGCATTTCAGCAGCTTTAGCAAAACAAAACAGGCTTTTTAGCCATTCATCTATCCTTTTTGGAGGAATGTCTATTCAAGTCTTCTGCCCATTTTTTATTGGGGTGTTAATCTCTTTATTGTTGAGTTTGAGTTGCAGGATTTCTTTGTATATTCTGGATATTAAGCCCTTAGATGTGTAGTTTCCAAATATTTTCTTCCATTGAGTAGGTTATCTTTTCTTTTCATGATAAAGTCCATTGATGCACAAAAATTTTTAATTTTGAGGAGGTCCCATTTATCTATTTTTTTTTCCATTTGTTGCTTGTGCTTTGGGTATAAAGTGTAAGAAACCATTGTCTAACACAGATCCTGAAGATGTTTCCCTATACTTTCTTCTATGAGTTTTATAATCCGGGTTTTTATATTTAGGTCTTTGATCCATTTTGAGTTAATTTATGTAGATGCAATTAGATAGGAGTCCTCCTTCTTTATTTGCATATGGGTATACAGTTTTTCCAGCACCATTTGTTGAAGAATCTATTCATTCCCAATAGTGGACCTGGCAGCTTTGTCAAAAATCAATTGGATATTTCACAATAAAAAATGTTTAAAAAAACCACATAGAATTATGTTACTAAATCAACAAGTGTTAAAAATCTTACAGCAATTGTAGGGATATGTTGAATAAACAAACAACTGTAAACTAAAAAAAAAAAAAAAAAATCAATTGGCCATAGATGTGAGTGTCTGTTTCTGTTCTCAGTTTGATTCCATTGGTCTATATGTCTATGTTCCAATACCATGCTGTTTTGACTACTGTAGCACTGGGATAACGTCATAAATTCAGGATGCATAAGTCCTTCAACTTCATTCTTTTGTTTCAAGAAGGTTCTTGCTACTTGGGGCCCCTTACACTTTCAAATTAAATTTGATGATTGGCTTTTCCGATCTGCAAAGTAGGCTTTTGGAATCTGTGTCTTTTGATTGGTAGTTTAATCCATTCGAATGCAGTGCTATTATTGTAAAGGCAATACTTACTTGGATCATTTTTTCCTTTGGTTTTTGTATGCCAGATCTGTTCTCTCTTCCTTTTTTGCAGCCTCTTTTTCTGTATAGCTTATCTTTTGTGGTGTGTCTTCCCGACCCCTTTCTCATTTTGTTTCTGTATATTTTTAAAATACTTTCTGTGGTTACCCTGGGGTTTGTACCACACAACCTACATCTCTCACCTACTAATTTGAAAAGTTACCAACTTAGTATCAATACCTTACACATTCTCTGATCACAGAACCCTCAGTTACCCTCTTTATGTGGTTTTATCCCACATTACCACTTTATATTTTGCATGACCATTATCAGGAAAAAAGACTGTCTTGTTCAGTTGTATTCTGAATCTTATAGGGATTAAAAGTAGTGTTATATATTGAAGATTTTGCATTTATCCTTTTAGTTACCTTTACTGAAGATCATCACTTTTTCACACTACTCCAAGCCACTCTCTCCTGTTATTTTCCTTTCAACCTGAAGAACTCCCTTTAGCAGTTCTTGCAGGGTAGGTCGTTTGTTGATGAACTCTCTCAGTTTCTATTTATCTGTGGATATTTGAAACTCTTCTTCATTTTTGAAAGACAGTTTTGCCTGATAAAGAGTTTTTTGGCTGGTAATTTTTCTTTTTCAGTACTTTAAATATATCATGCCATTGCCATCTTTCCTCCATGGTTTCTGATGAGAAATTGGGACATAGTCTTATTAAGGATCACTTGTATGTGATGAATAGATTTTCTCTTGCTGCTTTCAGAACTTCCTCTTTATCTTTGGTATTTGACATTCTGATTAGAGTCTCAGAGTAGGTCTAACAGGGTTTATTCTGTTTGGAATATGTTGTGCTTCTTGGACATGTATATTTATATCTTTCATAAGAGTTGGGAAGTTTGGGGCCATTATTTCCTCAAATTTTCTTTCTTCCCCTTTTCCTGTCTCTTTTCCTTCTCAGACACCTGTAATGTATATATTTGTATGCTTCATGCTGTCAGTCAAGTCACTGAAACTTTGCTTAATTTTTCTATTCTTTTCTTTATCTATTCTTCTGACTCTATGATTTTGATTTTCCTATCTTCTTGTTCACTGATTCTTTCTTCTGCCTATTAAAATCTACTGCTGTATGCCTCTAGTGTATTTTTAATCTCCATTATTGTGCCTTTCATTCCTATAATTTCTGCTGTTTCTTTTCAAATTTTTGAATTCTTCTTTATGCTCACACATTGTCTTTTTAATGTCCTTTAGCTCTGTCTCTACCACTAGGTTAATTCTGTCTGTATTTGCCTTCATCTCCTTGAACTGTCTAAGGAGATTTGTTTGAAAAAAATTAATTAATTTTTAAATTAGTTTTTCCAAACTGTGTCTCCTCTGAAATTTTAATTTGTTCCCTTGATTAAGCCACATCTTCCTGTTTCTTAGTATTATGCAATTTTTTTTTTTTAATGTCTAGGCATCTGATTATTTTGATGTATTGACTGTGAAGGTCAGTTTCTCCCTTTTACCTAGAGTTTCTGTTGTTGTTGATTGGCTTTGTGTTAAGGCTTTTCTTTGACACTTGGTCCAACTTATTCTGGACCTTTAGAGTAGCCTGTGTTTAACTATTCAGATTTTCTCAGCACTTCTGCCCCAATTCTTGCCCTGGGTGTGTGGTACAATTTTTTAGATTTTCCTTTAGTGTGCAATTTTTCACTTCCAGGAGAAGGCTTCTTTTCCTCTGTTCCTTCTCAGGGATCTTGATCTTTTCTGTTTGTTTTTCTGCAGAATTTCCTCCCTAGCTCCTACAATTTGTTTAACTTCTCTCCCTCACTCAACGTCCCCTTTTCATTACACTTTTAAGTTCTGGGACCTGTCCTGTCTTACAGAAGTTCAGTTTCCCTTCTTTCTACTTTTTTTCTGTGAGGCTTTTCTGCCCCCCATTTCTTCCCCATTAGGGGTCTCCCACCCTAGAGAGTCAAGTGGAGTCATTCTAGAGAAGTCTGTTTTGCACTTAGGTGGCCCAGCAAACACAGACTATGTGTATCTCGTGCCAACAGTTCTGCCACAGTCTGTTTTTCCCTGGGAGTACTTTTGTATGTGGCACTCCTCGGCTGCTTGTGCTCCACCCTGGGTCTCTGCAGCTTTAGGCCCCTCTGCCTCCCTATGTGTAGGGTTCTAATCTGCTTCTGTGAGTGTTCTTTCATGTGTATCCATGGCAGCAGGGACCTGGGCTGTGCTGCCTCTGTGGACTCTTAAGTTGTGTGGGGCTGAGCAAGGTGGAAGGGTCCAGACGGGTGGGTCCAGGATGTAAATCTCCTACCTGATTTTTGTGCTCTTCTCTTTCTTTTTCTGGTAAAGTCCTTCTAGAGTTTATATTGCACTTCAGAGTTCCAAGCAAGTGGGAATTGTCCTTTTATTAGTTGATTCTGAGGAGAGACTTTTCCAAGGGATGCCTTATGTCACTATTTTGATTATGTCACCCCATTTAATATTCTTTTAACAGTAATAAAATGTGCATGTTATCAAAATACAATCATCCTGTATGAAGGGGTGGGCAATCATCTCACTCTGGGAGATGGTGGATTGTGGTGGACTTTCTTTCTAATTCTAATTGTACAGAGGAAGAATTAAATTGTTATAGAGTATATAGCAAATGGATCCAGGATTTGAACCTATGCAGTCAAACTCCAGATTCTGCCATCTACCATCCATCCTGTGAACAACATATTCAATATGTTGTTCTCTTCTTTTTCCTCTCTAGATTTTCTCTGGTACCCACTCTCATTTCCCTTTCTATTGATGATGCATATCTAAGCTCTCATAATACTTTCTACTTAGCATAAAGACTCTAATACATTCTATCTTCTATAATTTTTCTTAAACATAAATATGTATATATATATGTAAGTATGTGTGCATATGTATGTGTATAACTACACCAAATTGTCTGGAGATTTATCATTTAAGGATGAGATTTATATTTTAATAATAAATGCTTTGGCTTTAGTTTCTATCACAATAAATGCTTCATGTAAAATGGATACTTGACAAATGTTTAATAATTGTGCAATAAAATTATAGTGGGGATGACAAATGAGTTCTGCTTATGTCAAGTATAAGAGTTTGGAATAAACTTCTTGGTGTGATGTACACCTCTGAAGCCAAGTCTAATTTCAAAAATGTTGTGTTATAAATGTTAATGAGGGTTCCATTGGCCTGAAGGTTGAATCTGGCAGCATGAATGAGCGTATCTGTCATTTCTATCCTATTGTACAGCCAATATGTTTAACATGGTCTCAAATCTATTCATGACATTTTGTTTGTGTTAAAGATGTCAATGAAATTTCGTAGGATTCTTTATGGACTAGTATGTTCAACAAAAGCCTACAAGAGAATTCAGAACCTGAAATAGTCAACGCACTTTGCAGGTACAGCACTGTTAAGGATTGTGGGTGTTAGTCCTTAGCTAATAAAAGAGATTTGGGGGCTCATTATTTACATCATGTGATAATCATTGTATGTTTATAACGGACATTTTCCGACACATTTTGATGAAGCCGAATACAATCCTAAGGAAGTTCAGTTTTACTTTCACGATAACATGAATAATATAACATGACATTTGAAAATAGTAATCCCATTAAAATATGGAAGTAGAAAAGATTTATCATGGTGGAGACCCCTTGGGCTTTGCCCCAGATCCAAGTCACTCTCTTACTCTCTCATGAGAGAATCACACTCATCCCATGAATCAGCTATTATTAGTTCCTGTAATAGTTACTTTTCTAACTCTAGACTTACTTATTGAAATTTTTAGGTGACATTTCCGCTTAAGAGTACCAGAAGCATTTCAATTTTAATATCCCCAAGTTGAACTTTTTATTTTATCCAACTTCCCCAATGTGTTACTTGTCCATTTTCCCCTATTTTAGAAAATGGCACTTAAATCCAACTAGCTGCACATGCCAAAGGCATGGGCCATCTTTAATCAATACTATCTTATCCAATCAACTTCATTTCCACCTGTCATTTCTACTTCATGTACAAACTAATGAATGGAAAGAATACTGTGACCAAAAAATCTTGTCATTGATAAGAACATGAACTGTTTATAAGGATTTGATTAAATTACCTGGTGGACTTCCAAAAGAATAGAACTATAAATACATATATTGAAATGAAAGTGAATAGTGAATAATAGAGCTGGAGCAGTTTACACCAGCAAGGTAAGTAGTGGGGGCTGTGCTAAGAACAGATTACAAAGGAATTGCTGTACAATGGGTATCATAAGCAGAGGAAAGTAGGAAGGAGAATTGAGATGACTGAAACAATCCTATACTTCACATGCTCTGGAAATATTTCATGGCAGTAATTTAAAAAAAAAAAAAAAAAGGAGAAGTTTCTTTTTACTCTCTTATTATCTTAAAGCTTTCTATTTTGCTGTTATAATTAAGGCACTTTGAACTTTCAAGGTGCGTTGATTTATATATCAATATAATTGATCTTAGTCACACTGATATATAACATTTTGATGTCAGCATAAATAATTAGCAAAGGTGTGGATCCACCAGTGAAGCATTAGAAGAATCCAAAAAGTGGTTTTTATTAACATATCAAACATATATTCTTAACAATTTTGATCTAAATAATTATAATTATGAAAGAATTTTAAATGTCATTTGAACTAGGGAGTTTATGCCTGTAAATCCATTTTAGAGATTAAATCCAAACTTCCCTATATAAAAAAGGCAAAGCAACTCATAATCTGAGTGTTATATTAAGAAGATTTTCCTTCTCACAAATATATTCAGTCTTAAAAAGCACAGATTATGAATTCTTCTGTCTCTCCCACATAATGTTATATATAGCTCTGCAATATAATGTATTCAACTCACGACATTATAGTCCTTAAAGGTCAGTGCAGCTGATTAGGCACTCATTCCTGTATCCTGGCCATCACCTCTCCCACTTCCCACATCAGACTCAAATGGCAAAAACTCAAGTACATCCCGACAGAATCAAATCTCCCATGACAGCAGTAAATGTGGAGTGATTTTAACACTATGATGTTATAACAAGCAGACTAGAAATTGCATCCACAATTCCCTGATAATAGTTTTCTTAATAAAAATTTCATGCCACACAGTGTGTGTCATTTGTTCCTGACCTCCACTCATGGCTTTTAACTTTGAAATCTTTCCCAGCATCTCAAACTTCTCCGTGAATTTTTTAAGCATTACAACAAACATGAACAGAGCCACGTCTTTCCTCCTTCATTCATGAAAACAGCTGTGGTGAAGTGGAAAGGGCACAGCAAGTTTCAAGAACTGGACCCAAGTCTTAACACAGTTTCTTAACAACATGGGGCCCTTGTAGAAGGAGATTCTGCTTCTCTGTCTGTGTCATGGATATAATAAGAATCTCAGCTTCAGAGAGTTATTGTCAAGATGAGGGGATCAAACAGGAATCATGGGCATGAAAGTGTTTTAAAAACTGTAAATGAAATGCTGAGCTATTAAAAGATTAAAAGAGTTAGAGTTATTGTTAGAATTAGTCTCATGGAATTTGAAGGAATAATTTCCAGTATGTCAAATACACACCTCATATACCCAAACCCAAAGAAGGTAGCTAGAAGGAAATTTAAAAGTCATAATATTAACAAAAGTCTTGCATATTTTTGTGTGCATTGATAAAGGGAGGACAATAATATTTTTAAAGAAAATAATGTAGATTTTATTTCAATTCATGCTTTTTCTATAGATATATCTAGATTCAGATCCAGGAGCTGCCACTTGCTATCTGCACTGGCATAGTTACTAAACCCCCTGAGCATAATGTTCCCCAACTGTAGTACATAAATGTTACTTATCATTCAAGGGTATGGTGAGACTGAAATAAGATGATGCATGTTAAATTTCTGAAACATAATGAATTGTTATTTCATAGTAACTAGCACTATTTTGTATGGAGTCAGGGAATGAAATTATTAAAGCAAGTTTGCAATCTATTTTATCTAAATTAGATTATCACTCAATTTAACTTAGTATAAAACTGACATTAAAATATGAATGAGCTACAATTGCCTAACAGTGTGATTTTATTTGTGGAAAGAAAAATATTCTCACATTAACACTCTGTCATTTCACACACACATTCACACATACACACACACACAAACATACACTTGTACTGTCACATACTGCTTTTATAACTGTATACAAATATAACATTCTATTCTATACATCACATCATTTAGCATAGAATTCTGAATTGCATTTACTGCTAGAATGGCAAATTCACTTCTATTAACTACTAATTTTTTATATGTTTTAGCAATGTTAACATATGCCAAGGTAGACAATTCTACATACACTAAATACTTTCATACCTTTTAAATACTAGTTAACAATCACGCTATTAATAAGCATTCCAATGTTAGAATATGTAAAATTATTTTTAACTTAAAGCACATATTGTCCCTAAAGAAAACAAATTACAAAGTGTGAGAACCAAGCATATCTTTTCTCTCATCCTACAGCTGCTTTATTAAATAAAAATTTAAAAAAACAATTTGCAGAGATTTTTAAGTTATTTACATAATATTTTACATAACAAACTCCTTATGAGAAATGAGAATATTAAAATTTCAAAAGTACAGTCACAGCAAGTGGTAGGCGAGGCAAGAAGATAAATCAAATCCTATTTTTTGCCATGCTGTGAAAAGACTGCTGGCTTTTAATCATCCTGATGTGCCATATGTAAATTCCATCAAAAAAGAAGTTTGGTAAATGTTATATTACAAAACCACAGGGAACAAAGCTATTTATAAACATCAATTAAAAGATATAGCATAGTCTAAAGTCATTAATAATATTCTACTAACCTGGCTCTAGTATTTACTAAATCTCTCCCCTATCTTCGTGTGCAAACAACTAATCTCTGAATTACTAGATATCTGCCTTATATATTCCTAGTTTACTAAATGTCACTGCAAAGTCGGTAGGTGAAAAAGTTACAAAGGGCTTTTTAAGCAATCCAGGGGAAATAAAATGCAAATCAGAACAACCCCAGAATGAGTAGCTTACATAAAAGTTGATACAATTAATGAGATAAGAACCATTCTTGCCAAAACCAGAAGGAATAAGTGTCATATATGTAAAAGTTAAAGGAACTAAATAAAGTCAATTTTTAACATTAATATCACTTAGAAAACAAAAATTAGAATATTTAGTTGCTAAGGCATTATCAAGTCAATTACCATGATTCATTACCTTTTCTTTTTATTGGCCTCTATAGGCATTGCTTTGAATTTCCCTTTCCTAATGAATCCAGTGTATGTGTTACCCTATCTCTCATTTGAAAACTGGTCATTTTGCTAATCTAAGTCTTCAAATTTTTCCATATTCTTATAATTTTCTTCAAATTAGTGTGTCACCACTATATCTTAAACACTAAATATCTTTGTTTCCTTTTCTGTATTTTTCTTTCCCTCTAAATACTCCTGGTGTTACTATCAGTCTGAGGCATCCGTATCAATCCATGATTCCCTATGTGCTACAAATTGCAACAGCAATGCAGAACCAAGGAGAGAGTCCAAGTTTTATTCTCATTAATAAACCAACCAGTGATTCCACAAGGATCACACGAGGCCAGACATCCACATCCTTAAAGGGTTTTCTACCTCAGGCATTAGAGTGTATTAGCCACCTGATCCTATAGGGTTAATGTGCTTGCGGGTGGTTTTTTGTTGTTGTTGTCTTTTCTCATCTAACAATTCAAATTTCCCTTCGGTGGCTTCCAGGAATAAATTCTCACCTGCAGTGTCGTGCTGTACACTTCCCCTTTCCCTAAAGCTGAGAGTCAGTGGACAGAAGGAACGGAAGCTGCTTTGAAAGAGGAAATATGGCCTCCTACCAGGGAGACACACCGTACCAAGTATCACAGGGATAGACAACATAATTATCCTTATCTTTCCCCATGACCAGAGGCAATGACAAGAGGAAACAAACTCCTTCAAAGGGGATGGCATCATGTGAGATGCAGGAGTTGCCACAAAAGATACTTGCAAAGCAATGTTTTATTTATACTGTACATCAGCCTTACAAACAGAAATTGCCTAATTCACAAATTATGGCAAAACACATAGAAAATGTAATCGACATTCCCATGTATCTACTTTAGGTGGACAATTTTATTACACAGTTTGTTATTTAGGGCCCAAGGAGGGGGTGGTAGCAGAGAGTTCCACATCTCCAGCATATTCCTTATTCATATGTGCATAAGGTGAATCCTGTCATATTTGTCTTCTGATTAGGAGAAATTTAGTGCTTCAGCTCTTTGTATTGTTTTTTGTTTTGTTGTAACTGGTGTGTAGATTGAATGGCAGGTGACATTTCATATGATTTAAGTAAGGTAGGAAATTAATCAAATTAACATACTGCTTTTCTAAAGTATAATGAGTCATTTGCATATAAAATGCAATCGAGTCTGTAAATACAAAATGAACTTAAAATTACTGAGGAACACCATGGGCTGCATTTGTTACATATAAAACAGACATGAAGAAAGAGGCTTGTAAACATCCTGGACTCCAAATGGATTTATGGTGTACTTTGTGGATGTAATGGCAGGCTGAGCTGCCACAATATCCCAGAATTCCCTGAACCTAGAAAACTTCTGTCTTCAATTTGACAAGAACAACAACAGTTATGCACTCATCTCAATTAGTTTCCTACCTGGATCTGAAAAAGCACTAAAGGCAATCACACTGTAAGGTGAGACCAACAGAAGAGAGGCAAGCATCTTGCAACAAATTTATACTAAACATGAATTACATGAAAAATAAAAGAGTGGGAAGCAAGCCTCAAGAACTACATTTACTTTTATAGCTCTGAAAACTGTACTTTAGAAAACGGTATAGGTGTGGGGTCAGCAGATTTTTTTTTTTAACAAAAGGCCAGACAGTAAATATTTTAGGCATTGTGGGCCATACCACCTCTGTCACAACTACCCAACTCTGCCTTTGTAGAGCAAAAGCAGAGAGAAAACACTTAAATGAGTGGCTGTGGCTGTGTTTCAAGAAAGCTTTATTTGCAATTACAGACAGTGTGCTAAATTTGACCAATGGGCCATGTTTTGCCAACCCCTGGTATACAATAGTGCTATCCTATAAATTTTCTATTGTGATGAAAATATTCCATATCTATCTGTGGTTACTGAGGACTTCAGTATGACTGAACAACCGAATGTTTAATATATTTTGTTTTAAAATAGTTTAAATTCACATTCAAATAGCCACATGGGCCAGTGGCTATTCTGTTTAACAGTGCAGATGTATCTGGTTCTATATTATTGTAGCAGGTAAATGACCTGAATTATGGGAAACATTAAAATTTCAAGATTATGGATTGCTTTAAAATAATCAGACATTACAAATTTCAACAAAAGTTGTTTAAACAGAAATAAATTTAGTATTTCTCTAAGTGAATAGTGAACTTTTCCCTGAAGAATACAAAGAGGAATATATCAACATATGGTAAAAATCTGAGTGAACATGGAGATTTCAGATTTGCTAGGGTTGAACTGTCATTTTGCATCCTGAATTCATTGACAGTGGCATTTCTAAAGTGATACACTTAGAATATTTTACAATGGTAACAAAAGATTTATGTGAAGATATATTTCTAGCCTACCTATAGAAAGGTTTGCTCTTGTCCTAGAGTTTAAGGTCTTATTCCAAATTAAATGAAAATCATTTACCAGAATTTAAACTAACTTTTTGGTGTCCAGATGGCCTCCCTGAAACAAAGAATCTAATCTGGCCAAAGATCAAACTCACCGTCTGCTTCTTATTCTGTTTCTAAGCTGGTCCTTGATTATAGCTAATGACCCTCAACTCTAATAATTCTTTAATGTACTACTTTTCCTGTTTCTGTCTGGATTCAAAAAGCTTTACTTCCTTCAAGAGAAAAACACTGTAAATTCACTGTGCCCTGTTTGTGAAAAGATGCTTGTATTTGTTTAGAGAAATGATCATGAAGTTTTGGCTCATACCACTGCCATTTGAATAAATTTCTGTGAAAAAACAAATTTTCATTTATGTCCTAAATAAGATGAAATCTCATAATACCTCTGTTCTGCAGGAACCATACTTTTGCTTCCTTAGAAATATTTTAAAAATTAGTTTTCAGTAGGTGTCATTGTTGGACATTTTGAGGCACGTAAATATAGTAACTTATCAAGTCATCTCCCGTGCTTTAGATTCCTGAATCAGGAAAGACTGCTTTCTTTCTCCTTTTAACATCACAGAAGAGGAACTCTTTAGTTTAGAAGAGAACCACATAGACTAATTTGCCTAAATGACTATTTCAAAGGTAGTCAACATGCAAAGAACTAGTTTTGCCAAGGTTTTTTTAAGTCTACAATACTATGTAAAAAGCCAATGAAATCCAATTTCTCCTGCCATTTGCTACCAAACATTGACACTTACATTCTTAAGATCATAGAGTAGTCTTGATAAGGGTAAGGATCTGTGAGTGTGAATGGCTGAGTCATGTAATTAACTAATGGAAGGCTGCAGCTCACAAATAGAGATTTATTCTATGGGGTTATTTTTAAATTGTTTAAAATGCAAATAGCCTGTGAAAGAATTTAAAGAAAGAATAGGAGATGAAAATGCTGCTATGGGGTCAAGGACGGTACACATGTTCTGATGAAGATAGTGCTTTCTTTAATTTCATAAAGTTCAATCCAACTGTAACAAATACTTTGAAGTATTTCAGTTCAAGCTGAGAAAATACTGCCTGTAGTTTCTTCGGTATGAACATCAAAACACTGCCTCCATAACCACTTATTTTTATTTATTTCATTTATAAAATATTAAAACAATCATGTATCATTAAAAACCACTGAAATGATGATAATCACAGACAATTTGGAGGACTGATTATTGTGAATGCTTACTTGGTTTTACTTAATATTCATTTTTCTGGCCTCTCTATTTTTATTTCCTTTCTTTATAGATCATGGCTGTTTTTCTGGACTTGAAAAATCACTTTCTGAAGAAGAGTGAGTATCTTTGTAGATATCTTTATAAATTCAACTGGAGGTAACTTTTGAAAGGAAGGGACAAGAGAACAGAGACTGGGAAAGCCAAATAGTTGCAAATCAGCACAGTCAAAGAGTAGTGAACATACTCTTTGTAATTAACATATTTAATTAAATTATAATTGTCCCTCCAAGTAATAGTCGGCACAAATAAGCATCATTTTATATTCCCTTAATCTTTGTTGTTTATGCCTTTATACTCACTCTCCAAGTGAATGTGAATGTGGTAAATCATCCTCAGACCTCAAAAACTAACATCCCCAAATAGTTTATCAGAGTTCAGGTTAAAAAAACAGCAACAACAAAAAAAAACTTGCTTAAAACATAAGCAACGTTTACAGCAATCCAAAGAAGCCTTTTTACATCCTCCTGGTTCTCATTTTTAGAGGTAAGTGAACACTATTATAATCATTCTACAAGTTACTGAAATCAAGAAATTACCAACAAGTTTAGTCATAAGGTTGCGAGGGAAAAAAAAAAAAAAAAGAAACGACTCCAAATAAGAAAATAATTACCAGTCAGAAAAAAAACAAAGAGCAACCCTTGCAAGGCAATTATGGCTTTAGTAGAAGGATATTCAATGAAAATTGGTAATACATAAAAATTAGTGCTATGTCATGAAGGAAAGGAAAAGGAAATCAAAATATACTGAGCCAGAAACTTGTTTACATTTAATTTTCAAAATGATCTAATGTAGAGGATATTTTAAATCCATGCTAAAGACAAAGGATATGTGTTCCAAGGATATTAAGTTACCTATTCAAGATATTCAAGGTTACACTGTAGTAAGGCTATTTTTTTTTTTAACATAACATGAATTTGACTCTGAAACCCGTGTAATTTAAATTGCTAAGATGACGTCTTTCCTTTTATTCATACATTCATTTATTTATTAATAAGTATTTACTGAGGATCTTCAATGTGTGATACACTGGCATAGGCTGAATTGTGATGGTGAATTAGAAAGACATGATCTGGGCCCCTAGCAGGTTGGAAACAATCTTTGCACAAATAAATGAAATTAAATATGTAATTACATATTTTGATAAGTGATGTAAAGGAAAACAGTAGGGAGTTAACAGAAATAACGGGGGACTTAATTTATAAGGGATGGAAATCCTAAAGGGCACCTTTCAGAAGTAACACTTGAGCAGTGCCTGAAGATGTACTAACCAGGAGGAGAGCAAGCATGATGCTTGTTGTGGATTGAACCAAGTCCCCTACAAAGACATGTTCAAATCCTGACCCAGGTCCTGTGGCTGTGAACCTATTTGCAAATAGGATCTTTGAAGATAACTAGTCAAGGTGAGGCCAAACTAAATCAGGGTGGACCTTAATCCCATATGACTGGAGTCTTTGTAAGCAGAGTAAATGTGGTCAGTCAGGAGGACACAGACTAAAAGAGAGTCACTCATGTGAAGGAGGAAGAGATTGAGTTATTGATTACCTGCAAGCTACTACCAGAATGCCATAGACTTTGGAGAAAACATGTTCCTGCTGACACCTTGATTTTTTTTTCTTTATTAGGGAAGTTGTGTCAGTATATAGACTGGGTTACCAGGGGACAGGGGTGGGGAGAGGGAATGTGAAGTTAATGCTTAAAATGAACAGGATTCTTATTTGTATTGATGGAAATGTCTTGGTAGTGGACAGTGATAATGGTAGCACAACATTGTGACACCTCAGTTTTTTATTTCTAGCCTCCAAAACTATGTTAGCCTCCTAAACTATAAGAAAATAAATACCTTTTGTTTATATCAACCAGTCTCTTGTATTTGTTATTACAGCCTTGAAAACACAAGCAACAAGATCACAGGTAGAAGGAACAGCTCCATGTAGAGGGGGCTTGAGATGGGAAATACATTTCAAGAGCTGAGGTACTGCCAGTGTGGAGGGTGAGCAGTGAGTGAGGGGGATGTCTCTACATGGGGCTGCCAAGGCAGCAAGAGATGATGAGGGAGAGCGAGGTAGAGCATGTTTAAATTTTACTGCAGTGGTAATGCTGTGTACTGAATCAAGTTCCCCAAAAAAGGCATGTTCAGGTCCCAGCCCCTGGTCCTGTGTCAAATTAAATATGCAATGACATATTTTGATAATTGACGTAAGGAAAAACAGTCCTGTGGGTGTGATCCCATTTGTAAATAGGATACTTAAAGATGCTATTAGTTACAGTGTGCCCAAACTAAAGGAGGGTTGGACTTAATCCAATATGGTTGGAGTCCTTATAAGCAAAGGAAATTGGGCACAGAAGGAGAAGCCATAGGGAGCAACCAGAAGGTGGAAGTCAATGGAACTCAAAGGAGAATACACTGCCATGTGTATTGTCATGTGACAGGCAAGCCAAGGAACCCCAAAGATTGCTGGCCAGCCAGAAGATACTGATTCAGGCAGAAGCATACCTTCTAGCTTCTGAAACTATAAATCAATAGCCAATACCTTCCTGTTAAGCCAACCCATTGTACTGTATTCTTTTAACAGCTAAGAAACTAATACAGGTATCATTGAAGAGTTTGAAATAGAAAAGCAACACAATCTAAAAATCTTTTGATTTTAAAGAGTAACTTTTGATAGCAATAGCATCTAACAGTGAAAATGTCATACTGAAAGAACACTAGGATCTCACGTATACTGAGGATTAATTAAATAATTTGTTGAATGAATGGATGGATGCAAGGCAAGACTGGTAACTCTCTTTGCCCTGCCCCAAAAGAGTAATGTATGCATTGAATTTCACCATACGTATTGCTTGCATCAAGCTTGGATTAAGCATTGGAAAACTCTGGAGGCATAGGATTGTCAAATACAAGCAGAAATTGCAGGTGTACTGTCCCATCACTAGCTGTTCAAAGTCTCTTTCCGTTCAGGTAGTTGGAGGTGTGACTCAATTAGAAATGCCAGATTTGAACTTAACTTTCATTTCTTTATCCATGGAACCAGAAAAGTCTAGGATTGATATTCAACTCCAACTCTTACTTTATATTTGAACTTGAACAAGCTATTTCTTTTTTTATGAACTTTAATTTCTTCAATTGTAAATTGGTACAATACTTTTCTGACAGGGTAGTCAAACAATTAAAAAAAGTGATAATGTAAAGTTTTGCAAAGCTTAATATAGGTATCTATTCCCTTACTCCTCTACCTGTTTAAAGCAAAAATGTTTTGAGAGTAAATATTATTTATAATTATGGTTAAAGAAATTGTTTTTTTGGCTGGTTTGTTTTGCTTAGTTTTTCCCTGAGAGAAGACTTTTATGAAAATAAAGATATAAATAATGAGATACTCCAGACCTTGAGAAACTGTGGGAAAGGTACATGATGGAGTGACAAAAGTAAGCTTTTTTTTCTGGCATACTTTTCCCTAAATGAATTCTTACTTATATAACTGTAGTAGTGATAGGAACAATGATATTAGTAATAATAGTAGCTTTAGCTGTAGCAATAGTCACAGCTAACATTTACATGATAAATGTTGTATGTCAGGAGTATAACAACACTCATAGAGAGGTACAATCATTGCCCCATTTTATTGATAAGTTGGTTGAAACTCAAAGAGATTATTCAATTTATTCAAGGCCCACCATTATTTATTAAAATAGCTAGAATTTAAATCCAGAAGCTTCCTCCAGATTCTGAGTTCTTAACACCTGAGCTATAAAGAGAAAGAAAGATTGCACAAACACAAAAGATTGTGTTGTGACATCTCTCCATTGATACTCTAGAACAAAGCTCTTCTAAATTTTCTTCTAGAGAAAGTTGCATGGGTAAGCATGGCAGCAAACTGATATGTAGCACTGAGGGTGCCTGGCATAATTACAACAGGAAGTTGATAGTAGAGGTTCCTGAGGAGAGAGACATGTAAAAGTAACAAGACAGATCCCAGAGAGTCCTGCCAGTGGAGTAATGGGTAAGCCTGAAAGGTGATGCAAAGGTGGATTTCTGTGTTTGTGAGATTGTGGCAAAAGTGGCATGTGTCTCTAAATGCAAAGACAAGACAAGGAATCACACTGAGAAATCCATTCTGAAACATCATGTGAGAAATGGACTGTTAAAACATTTTACCAAAGAATACTTGACAGAAAAGGAGATCAACTCAAAATAGACTAAAAGAAAATGTCACACTGAGAGAACATAAAATACCTCTATTTGGGCAAAAAATAAATAAATAAATAGAATAAAATAAAATAAAATGCTTCAGTGTGCTGTTAATGAGAAGCACTTTAAAATACTATCATAAAATAGTACTGTATGACTTTAAGAGTGGCTATGACATTTACTGGACTTTTGAAATGCTTCTTTTTTGACATTGTCAATTTTTAACACATATGACAGAAATTTATATTCTATCCTGAAGAATAACCAACATACACTGAAGTACAACCTGAAAAAAGTGGTAGCTATTTCCTCATATATGGACGTTTTGATATTTTCTCAGGCCTTAACTCTTGTAGAGCCTTTTGAGAGTGCCGTAGCCAAAAACAAGAGCATAAAGGAAATAATAACCATTTACCATGTTAATTTTGTGTATATATGTCAGTTTCACTAATTCAGAATAAAAATCCTTTGAATATTTATTATGATGTAAAGCTTATGGGACCAAAAGGACATAACTATAGGTTTTGTGGAATTTGGATGTATTTCAGAGATATTTCATGAAAAGAAGACTTAAGCACTGCAGAATGATGCAGAAAAAAGCACGGATCAAAGGCAAGCTGGGTTCAAAATCTATAAAAATGCTTACTAATTTTGAAAATTCAGACTTCATTGATTTGATGGAGATTCAGTTTCCTTAGCTATAAAATGGAGAAAATAGTGTATAGTTTACAGATTTTGAGATGCCAGTTAAGAGAAGCTATTGTGAGTCACGTGTTGTGGTTGGTGCTTTGGTCCCTTATTTGATTTCAAATTCAGATCCACTACTTTTGACTGATTAGTAAATAACCAGTTGAATTTTCTTCTTGAGATAAAGTGCCACTGCTAATTTTCTGCTTATCTACCAGTAGATAAACAAACTCCAATTTATGTGTCTATTCCATTTTTTTTCTTTCCTTTATCATATCCCACTCTGCTAAAGACATTTGCAACTGAAGCTATAGGAAAAATTTCAGATAAGCAATCAATTCATTAGATACATATTTTGGAAAGGAATTCCTTCCTCTTGCTTTTGTGTGAGTCTGTACCCACTGAGACATATCAAGTTACCTTTTTATTGATTGCTTAAGATAGACATTAAGCACTTTATCTGTATAATTATATTTTCATGTTCAAATTGCCCTATGAGTAATTAATTTCATTTGGCAAATGAGGATAAAACATAATTTATGTATCCTGACCTCATATTCAAATGCAGAAGCTAGGAATCATAGACATATCTATTCAAGTATTTTCTCCTACATTGTCACCCTCTAACTATGAAACGTAAAATTAAAATCTGTTTTGTCATTCATCAACTCACTATATTTTGGAGACTTTTGATTTCCAAAATTTTTGATTTCCAAAATTTGCTCTCTTTCAAATGTGAGAAAGAAATCAGGATCAGTTGGAATCTGTTCTTGAGCCCACGCTTCTCTCAAGTAGCTTATAACTTGGAAAGGATATGTGCACATAAGTGAACATTTAATCTAGCTCATACGGGGTCTGGTCAGAAAAGTTGTTTATTTACTGTTCTTCCCTCAATTTTCCTTGCTTTCCTGGGAGACCTAGGGTACAAATTATATAGTCCTGTTTCCCGGAAGTATCTGGGTTTTAGCATATTACACGGGTTCTTCGGTTTCTTATATTAAAGCATTAGGAAATACAGCATTATCTGTGGCCTCTTTTTCTCCCTTCCCTCTCTTCTCTTTTCCCCAAGGTCTCTTCATGTTAGGGATCCAGGGGCCATCACCCATGTGTCTCTCTTCCACTCCCTAAATCGTAATCACTTGGGCTTGGACTTCTTGACACTTAACCCTCTCATTTTTTTAAACTTTGGAACCTAGTGACTGTGTTTTTCCATTGCCCTTACCTCAAACAGCAAATTCATAAGCTTCTTAATTTCTTAACAGAAAAGAACTGAAGAGTGGCAGAATGGGATTCAATGGCAGTTAATATATACGGCCTGTAAACCCATTTCTCTGGAGCTGTATTGTCCAGACTTTTTCAAAATCACAACAATTGCAATGTATTGCCATATAAAGATATATATAGAAATAGATGCTATATCACATCTTGTCTACAATGTTAGGTTTTGATGGTTATTTAATGGAATCATCTCTATCCTACAAAGGAGAAAAATTATTATTTCTCTTACACCTACTTTGTGATATGGACTGAATGAAGCAATACCATAAATGCCATTTAATTAACTGGCTTCAGTGTAACTATCAGGAAAATAAAATATTATTTTTTAGGAATATTTTCAGATTATCAAAGTATTACTATGTATCCTAAAATATAATTGGGCAAAGAGAGAGAGACAGACACAGAGCAAGAGAAAGACAGAAAGAGAGAACTGAAGAGAAGGGAAACAAGAAAGGGAAGGCATAATATACTGATACACCGACTATTACATAACAGAAAGTCAGTAAAACTTGAATGAATGCACAGAATAGTGAAGTGAGAAGAGACGGTAGGATGAAATAGAAGAGAAATCTACAAAAGTAAGAAGGAGACAAAAATAAAATACTGACTTTAATAAAACAGAGATACTTTCACTGACCTACAGCATTCACTCAGAGCCAAGTGAAGATCTTTCACTATCTTGAGTACCTTGGAACAGTGGCTTTCCTATTTATTTTTCCTGGGCCCACAGTCCTGAGGGAACACTCACTTTCCCATCAGTAAGAGTGGCTGATGCTGTATTCATTTTCAACTACTGAGTATCACCACACTTGGGAATATAGAAAAGACAGAGCGTTCAATGTTATTTCCTGCTCTATCACAGATTTTCTGAATGACCTTCCATAAATCTCTTAAATTCTCTGCCACAATTCCCTCACCTGTCAGATGTGAATGAATTCTATGAACTCACTGAATATGTAAATGAATTATATGGTTTTAAATTTTCTGCAGCAGATTGGTTATCTTAAATACCCATTGTGCCTTAAATAATCATCAAGGAGTTTTAAAAATCCATTTTTCTTGCTTTTGTTAATCTGTAATTACTTTTCATTTTGAAAATATTCATTTACAAAAATAAATTACTTTCAGTGAGACTCACATACTTAACTGTTAAAACAAACAAACCTAAACAATCCTTTGTTTCAATAAACAAAGACGCAAACATAAACGAATGGCCTAAATCATCACACTTAAATACAAACATAATCAATAAGCAGATAGCCTAAGTATTTTATAGCACTGAGTGGGAAAAATGAATATAGTTAGCTAAGATCCATGCAGCTTTTGTACATGGAAAATAAAATGGTAATTCCTCAGGAAAAGACCATTAAGATAGTTGCTTTAATTCAGTTATGTAAGGGATGTGTCCCAAATCAAGGGGAAAAAAAATAAAAACTTATTGCCATGATGCATCCAAAATTAAACAGAGAAAGCAAACAATAATGCAGAAACCTGTCCTGAAATAGTGCTTTTCTTCAATTTTCTAGATAGTTTTGGGAAGAGGGAGTTTATACTAGGTTTTTTGTAGACAATTGCTTTCATTTTCACTTTGCTGGAGAAGTCATTCAATTAGAAAAAAATAGATCACTGAATAATTTTATGAAAATTAACAAGGGAAATCAGACAGCATATATATACCTTGAATGGTGAAATTTGATCCTTTCTGAAGTTCTGTTATTACCGCATTTTGTTTTTATGAAGTATCACATATTCCCACTGAAATGTCCAAACTAACTTACCTATCACAGCTCAATATACTATTAAACTATAACTAAAAACATTTCAGCAAATGGCAATAATGCTGTCCTCATGTCAATCCACAATGATTTGTAAATAAAATGTCCAAAATTTTCTAGTTCAAATTTCCCTAAAACCCTTCTGATTTTTAAATTAATGTATTCATTTAAAAGAATTTATTAAGGCAGCCAAAGCAACTTGGATGACATTTTCCTGTCTGCCCCAAGTTAGAGATGGCTGCACATGCAATAGAAGTTGAATTGATGGAAACATTCAAATGGTCAGTTCTTCAAAAGTACTCAAGTAGAAAACTTGGATTTTGTTATCTGCCTAATTCAGTAATTTCAAAAATTAGTTGAAACAATACAGTAAAGTTTTATATCATAATACATGGCACAGAGTCTGTGCTTGAAAACATTGCTCTCCTTCTTCCTTGTTGGCTATGAAAATTCAAAATCTGCATTTGTACTCCTGGAGAAAATGAATAATATATATATGTATACATACAGAAATTGAGAAAGTATTTTGATTAACAAGTAATAAAATGCATTTTAGCTACATTTGAGTTATTCCTGTATTAAATGCAGTGAGTATTATGTATGTATGACACCTTTCAATAAACAATGTATAATAATCTGCTGGCTCCTTTCTTTAAAATGAGACAATTTGATGAAGTTATTTGGAACTATAACTACAGAAAATTTATGGATAATGTTGTTCACTCTTAGTTTTGAAATAGTAGACTTGAAGTTTACATCTGTAACAGTGTGCTTTAATTAATCATACACACTAAGCAAGCATATCATGCAAAAGAAATTAAAATGAATAAACATATGGATATTTCATATAGTTCTCTGGGGACAACAGTGCTGTTGACAAATTTTAGTTCATATACTTGAGAAAAGTAATATTAATTGTTAATAAAAATACACATTCTGTTTGCCAATATAGTTTGCATTTTTTCTTCAGAGAGGTAGAACCTTCTTTCATTATATAATCTCTTTCAAATTCAGTGGGCATAAAAGAAACAACCTGTACTTGAACTGCTTTTTCAAACTTCTGTTCATGTATTTAAATAAATGCCAGATGCTGCCAAAATATGTAGTATTTCTTCCAAATAGAAAATCAAGGTGGCTTTGGGTATATTTTAACTCTAAAACACAATGAAATTTCTGCATTTATACTGCATTATCATTATACAGTTATAGCCCATGCTCTCCAAAACACTTACAGATTTAATATTGTGCTTATAAATATACAAATGGAACAGACTAAAATGGAATAAAAAATAATGATGATTGCTCATGTTAATAAAATGTAAGTCATCCAATATTAGATTTTTATAATGGACATTTGAGACAGTTATTACTCCAATATAAAGAAAACTAAATCACAGATCTAAGTAGCAGAACAGCCAGGATTATACAAAATAGATAAATAAATAAAAGTTCAATTTAAGATTGCCATAAAAATACAATTAGGTAAATAAATACCTGAAATTAAAATCCAACATGACTTACATAGGAGTCAATAAGATTAAACAGAAGAAAATCAAATACTAATTTCAAGGAGAATTCACTGCTTAAGTATATATTTGTTGGTTTTTCAAAATGTTCACTAGATATCTTTCATTACTATAGTTGACTATGAAAGGCAAACGTGGTGCTTGCACATTTCCTCCTCACATCACCATTTGTAATTAAGTTTGGATGAGGACTAGAAATCCCTTTTTAATATAGCCACTCTTACTCAATTAGTATTTGCCAAGGAGATGAAGTGTCTGCCATACTTAATCTAAATTATTGAGTGCTTTTATATCTACATTATATTGTGTAATGTTATGTTATGTTATAGTATATACTATAAATGTATTTATAATATATTTATGTTATGTTATTTTAGGTTCTAGAGGAAACTAATAAAGCAAATATGACCAGTCTTAAAGTACACTGAAAGATATAATACAGCTTTCATTTTACAGGAATATAGTAGTCAGAATTCTAAAATAACCCCTATAGAAGGCTGAAAAATGTCACCCTGATCCCTGGGACCTGTAAATATTACCTTGTAAGAAAAAATGGTCTTTGCAAATGTGATTAAGTTAAAACTTTTGAGTTAGAAAGATTATCCTGGATTATCCAGGTTGGCCCTAAGAGTCCTTACAAAAGAGAGGCAGAGACAGATTTCATATAAACAGAAAAAGAAGAGGCAATATGCTCACAAAGGCAGAGATTGGAGTGGCATGGCCACAAGCCAAGGAATGCTGACAGCCACAAGAAGTTGGAAGAGTCAAGGAATGGATTCTCTTCTCGAGCCTCTGAAGGGAGCATGACCCACTTTGATTTTGGATCAGAGATACTGACTTCAGATTTCTGATGTCTAGAATTGGGAGAGAGTAAATTTTGTTTTTATTTGTCACCAAGTTTGAACTATTTTGTTACGGCAGCCAGAGGAAATTAATAGAGCTTCTAAGATTCCTGACCCCTGTTGCACAGGCCCTTTATATTTCTACTCCCTTTGAGTGTGGGCTTTTCCAGTGAGTACAATGGACATCACTTTCATACTTAGGTTATTAAGTGGTTGGCTTCGACTTAATAAAAAGGGAGATTACTCTGGGTAGGCCTGACATCTGATCAGGTGAGTCTGTGAAAGACGGACTGGGCCCTCTCTGAAGAGAAAGATTCTCCTTCTGGTTTCAAAGAAACAAACTGCCATGTTGTGGAGAGGGACACATGGCAAAGAAATGAAGGTGGCCTCTAGCTGCTGAAAACAGTCCACAGCCCACAGCCAGCAAGAAAGGAAACTCAAACCTATAACCACAAGGAAATAAATTCTACCAACAACTAGTGAGTTTGGATGAACTTGCAGCCTTGGAAGACACTTTGATTTTAGCCTGGTGAGACCCTCAGCAGAGAATCGAGTTAAAATTTGCTGAACTTAAGACCATAGAGTGAGATGATAAACTTGTGTTGTTTTAAGGCATCAAGTTCATGGTAATTTGTTAAAAGAAATAAAAAACTAATATAGGGAACAATTATTTAATATTTGGAATCACAAAAAAGTACAAATATTGAAATTATAAATTGATATGTGTCCAATGATGTGGCATTTTAATAATATTAAACATAAAAAAATGTTTTCTCTATGCTATTTGAAATCCTATTTCTTCTGGAATGTTAGACTACAAACTATTTTATCAATGATTTGTGTATTAAAATATTCCATATATGACACCACAGGAATACATGAAGAAATATTTAAGACATAGAAAAGACTAAATACTTACTAAGTAGATTTAGACAAAAAAAGGTCTAATATTTTGATAAATACAAAATGTTTCTTCACTGGCAAAATTTAACCAACTGAATAAAAAAGAGACTGTTACCTTAGTTCTTTACTTCCATGGCACATTAAATCAAATATGTATCATTACCGGAGCACAATGAAAAGAATATCATGCTTTTAGAGGTCAACACAAAATATTTTAATGTATTTGTCTACCGAAGCAATATATGGTGTACTTTCTATCATTAAAAGATTGCTGCCAAATTGGAAAAGAAAATAATGAACATTATATTCATCACCCTCCCAACCCCTTCCTCTAAAAAAATAAAAATTCCTTTAACGCTTGTTATCAGAGCTTAATTAATGAGTGTAAAATTTTGGTGCAGAATTCATCTGACCACTGTTTGAAAATGGGATGCATATAATGCATAAATTAGTTTCTAGATAGTTCATCTTTCCTTATTCTAGTATTTAGAAAGCATCTTTCACATAACTGAAGCTAAAACAGCAAACTAAATGTCTAAAAACTTGGATTTGAGAGTCAAGCACAGCTTGGTTTTCATGACATTGACTCCATGATTATTAAAATTATGATGAGACTATAACTTTAATAATACTGACAGCTCAAGATGACTGATATAAAATTACTGAATAATTTAGGTTTGTTTTTCTTGTTAATAGAGTAGCATGTAAGTTGAGAAAAAATATTATTGTTCTGCATGATTTCAGTATAAGAATCCTAGAATGCATTCAAAATAATTTATTAGAATTTTAATAGCTTGCATTCTAAAAGAACAGAATGAATCCATTTGAAATAGCCCCAAAACTCTAGTTATTAAGGCCAACTACAAGAATCATAGAAGACAGGCATTCTGCAGTATGCTGCATAAACGAATCCCAAAATTTGGTTTGGGCAAAATATTTACTGTAAATAATGATACACAAATGATGAACACTTACTTTATGAATTTACCCAGGCATTTTATTCAAGTCTTGAATGTCAAACCATTAAGAGAGGTAGTTCAAAAGTACAATTTAGGAAGTATGATTTTAAAAATAAGTTAGTTTTAGACAAAACATATACATAATTCCTATGCCCAGTTAGACCATGCTTCTTATACATATTTTTTCTATAAAATAAAAGATCATATATTTATCTTTTGTGGTACAATTAGATCATGACTTATAAGAGAATACACTTCATGCCATCTCCTGTATATATCTCAAGTACCTGGCACAGATTCTGGAAGAAATTAAAACTACATTAAATATTTACTGCTAATTTAGAAGGCTAATATTAGATACTAATGCTTGTATTTCTAAAATCTCTGGCAAGCTATGCCTGTGATATTGAATAATTATTTTCAAAGGAAGTCATTTGCTATCTATCTGTCTGTCTATCCATCTACCTATCAATCTATCTATGATTCCTTTGAAGCCTTTGCCAATATTTGCCTTTCAAAACTTTCTAATAAAATATTAGTATGCATATAGATAATTAGATGCTCTCATTATTCTAAAGTCAAAATAATGCTCTTTTATTTTATCATTGCCTCATTTAAGAGGTTTAAGATAATTTTATATTAATAACTTTTGAAATTCCTTTATATTTATAGTGTATGGAATCTGGAATGCAGCTATTATTAAAGCTTTCTCTGTAAGTCAATTTAACAAATGAATCTATTTAACTACCATAACAAAAGTATTTTTAAGTGTCTAAAAATGTGGAAAGCAATGCACTAGGTGAAGGAGAATTAGAAAGGAAAATGGGATGCCAAGTCTATTCAGGAACTTCCAATGTCTTGGGCAAAATTTGATTATCAATTGCTTATTCATGTAAACTCATCAAATATTTAAGGACTGTGGCATAGAAGCCAAAATGATCATGAATATTATTGAAATTTTCTTCTGAATGCACATCCATTGCCCATTTGCTCTTTAAAATAGTTAATCATTTATTGTAACTACATTTGATTTAGTTTCCACAATGAGAATGACAAGTTTGTACAGTTTAAAAATTACAGTTTCCATCATTTTCTAATTACAAGAACACAAACAAAGGCTAAATTGACTTATTCTATTTTTAGAATAAGGAAATATGCAATTTCATTGCTCATAACTTAGAAGTGATGGGAGCGTGTTTCAAAAGCAATACATTTAACTTTCATGATGGGCTGGCATTTCATACTGCCCCCAACGAGACACTTAGGTAGAAAAGAAAATTTGAAAGGAATTTCTTTTTCCTAAACGACCTTTTTCTTTCTCAAATTTTAACCTACATGGGGTTGGTCATCTTTATTGACGAGAGTACCATTCTAAGGAGTTCTAAGGTCACAGAGTTGATTTCCAGATCAGTCAGTTAATTCATGTTTATCTGCTAATCTTAAAAAGACTGGGTTATATAAAAAACTAGATGGCATAGTGTCAAAAAACTTCATTACCAAGTAAATTTCTAAAAAGTATACATTCTACTATTATAGTGTCATTTGCTTTGCTACCATATACAAAAGGACAGTACATCATTGATTGATCTCCATAGAAGAGAAAAACATGCTTTTCATTCTGTGAATGTGGTTAATAGAATAATGTAATGAGGATTACTTTATCACATTGAATTAATCATGCATATACTGGAAGAAACTACTTAGACCTTCAGTAGAAAAGTAAAATCATTGCGTACCAAAATAGAAAAGGAAAAAATGGTGGAGAAAGAAAAGTTAATTTCAAGCTTCAAAGAAGATATTATAGGTAATGGAGGTTAAAATAAAATTGAGGCTATAAAAGCAATTAAGAATGTCCCTTTAAGGAGCAACACATGAGAGATTGTGATAGCCTCAAATTGTTCATATTTGCATAGAAAAGGTCACAAGATATCATTGGACTAACACTGAACAAGGGAATTCCTTGGAAAAAAGGAAATCAGGTGTATATTCCATTATAGATATCAAGCTCTCCTTAGAAATATAACACTCATGCTCTCTATTATAACGTTATATAATTTGTGGTTTTATTTTCTAGGTCTAAAGCACTTTTACTTGTTTTAATAGATGTTTTTGTTTCTGCCCAGAAAATCAATGACACAACACTCTAATCCTCAGCATTTTCCCTCTTATATTTATACTAAATCCCTGTATGCCCCCATACAAACCATGAAACAGTGTGATTCAGTTACAATTATGTTGGTTTTTATTGTGTTGCAGCATTTTAAAAATGTGAATGGAGAATCAAATAAACAGTAGTCCCTGTCTCTGGGTATTTTTCTCATTATAACTCTGTATAATATGTAAGGTTTGAAATCCAACAACAAACATAGGAAAGAGCATCATTCTGAATTATATATACAGTTATATATAGAGAGAGTTGCATTTTTATTAATTTTTCAAGAGCATTAAAAGAAATGGTTGCCATTTGAAAAATTACCCTAGAGGCCCTGAACTCCATGTCAAATTATGGAGTGATTGGAAGAGTTTGCCCGCTGTCATCCTAATTAAAGTTAATAATGTTTGACCCAGTCTACAGACATTTGCTTTACCAAAGGCCCATACAACTGTTAATTCTAATACTTGTACATAAAGAGCAGTAATATTCATCTGCTAAAGTTATATGTTATGAGAGTAAATCAAATTGCACATTGAATATCAAGGAAGAGCATCTGCTTGGAGTACATCAAACAATAACAGATGTTGCTAAGTCAAATAGCTATCAATCTTAGACTCTTAATGTCATAGTTGGGTGTTCACATTCAAAGCATAGTCTCGAACAGGGAATGTATAACTTGTAGTCTGGAATGCTGACATCAAATAAAGCTTCAACCAGTTGAAATCCAACTAATAGTAACACCAGAAAGTGTTCTTCTCCTTATTCAAAGGAGAAAATGACAAATGGCAATAAAATATGTTGATGAATGAGAAAGATAAGGTGTTTCTGCTTTTGTTTTAGTGTTTTGTTTGTTTTGGTAAAAGCACCTGCACATATCTTACCTCTTTCACTTTTAAGGTGTTTTATTAAAGCATTTACTGAAATGGATCCTAATATATGGTGTAATTCATAGTTATCAAAGAAAGATTAAATTATATTTATATTTATGCAGTTAAACAGATAGCAACGCTAATCCATTTTAGGAATGTTTTTGTCAATGAAAGTTTGAAACCAAAGAGTTTCTGTTTGAAACTTTTTAATCAATAATTGATGAATCTTCACTTGAATTTCAGGTTTTTGAATGTTAAACAATAGGTCAAAATATTTCATTTTGAGATAATAGTTTTTTGAATTTACATTGCTGTAAAGTTATCACTGTATTTCATTTTCTCTGCTAAATGTGGTCACATTGACTAAAATTGAACTTTTTCTTCTGTATGTATATATTTGTGTATGAAGAAAAATAAATTTTAGAGTTAAATATATGATTTAAAATATATTTTCAAACTCACCCAAATGATTACAAAATCTTCCTAAGGGAGCTATAATTACTAAACACTTTCTGTTAAAAATTGAAGGTTTATCATATTTGCTCACATTGTAGATATTCACCTATTCTTATAGAAAGTAGGCTCAGTGTACTCAATTACATATTAGTTCCTAACTAAAAACAAAAAACATTTTAACAAAGACTTGCAGTAATTCATGTTAAAGGAAAAGCAAAGAAAGGTAAAAGGGGGAGTAAAACAACAACAACATACATTTTCCATTCTCCCAAATCCAGTGCCATAAAAATTTATTTGTATCATATTCATAATGATACAATATTTTATTTAAATCACTATCAAATTATCTCATTGAGAAAGATAAAGCATATCTTTCAACATAATTCAAAAATGAAAATAAAATTTAGCCTTTCTACTTTCTTGAGATTTGGTTCAAGTGTTCATTTGGATAAAGGAGAACACCATTGTTGTATGAATTAGAACATTATTTACTTTCAAACCACTATAAATGAATGATGATGGTTCTTCTTCACATCTAATTACAAGTTGTTTGTCCTTTTCTGAGACAGTGAGTATTCACTTGCCCTTCCAGCACTGTAGTACTTAAGAGTACTAAATTCTCTAGCTGAACCATCAATTTATTTTCTTTGTTCCAAGAATTGCATTTGATCCTGCATCCCTAAAAATGCTTTCCAATAACTGCACAGTATATGCCCTTACAAACTTGTAATTTCCCTGGGCTCCAAGTCAACAATCAAAGAAGCAAGTTAAATTTAAAGGAAATAAAGCATCCTATTATTTTATTCTGAAATTTCTAAAATACTGAAACCAGAAGAAATATTTCTTAGCATATTCTAATTAAAATGTTACATATATTTCTAGAAGGTGTTATAATGTTTTCTCCTGTAACTATAACTACATTTGCCTCCTTCTCTCAACTGTGAATCCCAAAATTGTATGTTTAACTATGATTTGATTTATTATAGAAAAAACAAAATTGTTCATTTTATAAACCATAGAAGATTTCTCCTAGAAAATGATTTATTTGTTTTAGAGGGGAATTTATTTCATATATGTTGATAACTAACTTTCAAAATGATAAATATATCAATTGAAATTAGTCTATTTTTCTTAGTTATATGTTCAGTTTATCCTTTAAAAACAATATATATAAGAAATATCTCCTAGTATTTGAATATCATTTTTTGCTATATTTCAATTTGTTTTAATCCAATATATGCTGCAAAATATATTAATTTATATTTGGATAACAGCATAGCTTTACATCTTGTCTGTTTTGATTTGCATGTTTCACTTTTTAAATGTATGTATGTACTATTAGAATTTAATGAACTATTTCAAAATGATCTTCAAAATATTGCGAGTTTATGGCATTAATATTATAATCAAACAAAAATAAAATAGAACATTGGGATTTTCTGGGGGTAGTTTCAGTTTTTGGTTTCAAAAATTACAATTTTTTCTTCCAAATCATCATATATATTTGCATATTGAGCATTGCTATGAGATATAATTATACTACCTTTTCTTTTTACCTTGATGCTGTCTGATTACACCAGGAATGATTAATGTGCTTACCTAAAACAGAAAGAAACAAAAAATGATGTTAGTTTCAAAGGGATATCATTCTGAACTATGTAATGGGCAAAATAAAATCTGGTAGATAAACAATCATAATCCTCATTCCAACCTCTATTTTCCTTTATTCCCCAGAGAACTTTATGGCTGTGACAAAATCAAATGGAATCAGTTATTTCCCAAACTGCACAGGCAAAATAGCCTTTACAGATGTCTATGCAGCAAGTACATGTTTACTAAATTGAAAACATCTTTTCTTGTCAGTTATTTTCTGCCATAAGCATACAATGAATCAAAGCAAAAATACGAACAAAAGGTTTGGTGGGATCATATTACTTCCCCAAATATCTTATAGATGTCTTTATTAGAAATGCATTGTCCCTGGTTCTACTACAGTATCAATTGTGCTATCCACATTTATGTGCCTGAGAGATTTTAGAACCAAGGTTTGTTAAGAATCAGATTTATTTTACACGGGAAGTAATGGAGTTTCTGAAGAATTATGCTGTTTGTTAATCAAAAGCACAATGACAGGTCTATGGTAAGACTAGAAATGTTACCTTATACTACTTTATATTAGTGAAATAAGAAGAAGAGCAAAATAATTAAACATTTGACATGTTGTAGAGAAGAGCATTCATGATCTTTAAGATTGGACATTTTCCTGTCTTTCCTCCCTCTTTGAAATTTGAGAAAGCAGCCAGAATCTACAGGGTATCTTGGTCCCTTCCTTTAAATGAGGTGGGGTTTAAGTAGCGATACCTCTATCATCTGAACTAAGGAATTCAGTATTCCAAATATCTAACCTGTAAAATATTACTTTATTTGGGTTATAAATGAAAACAAATACCTTTCATTTAAAATCCTAATATATTCAAACTTGTGAAATGATCAGTGGCTAATTGTTGTACATGCATTAGAAATCTATGTTTTATGTTGAATATTTTAGACTAGAACTTATGAACCCTCAATGGATTCTTTATTTTTATGATCACTTGTTCAATTGCATAAGGTCAGAAATTAGATTTATCTTTTGACTCCAACATCTAGCACAGTGTTAGATATGAAGTAGAAAAGCAATATGTTTTTTAAAGAGTGAATAAACATATGAATAAAAATATAATTGAACTAGTCACATACAAAACTAAAAATCAAAGTTAAGATATTGTCCAGTAGAATCCAGGAGCATTGAATACTGAATATAAGAGGAATCTTAGTTTGTCTATTTGTTTGGTTATTTTGCTTTTACGTGGTAAAGCTCAAAAAGAAAAAAAAAAATTAACTTGTCATTTTTTAAAATTAAAACTGTATAAAAAGCTAAAGTGTTTTGTGATTCAATAAACTGGAATGTCACATCAATGGGACATTAGGGAGCAATTTTGGCAATGTTAGGCTTGCAAAACAACAATTCCGGGTTGATATTTACCAATAAAAATGTAATTCATTTTCCATAATGTCTGTTTTGAGAAGTAGAATTTCTAATGGACTATGCTGATTTTCCAATTAACATGGGTAGGGTAGATTTGCACACTTATGGTAAACCTGTCTCAGTTTCCCTGGGTTATATTTCGCCCAAGGGTAAAATGGTGAAAGTACAAGGAGTTTTCTTTGCTTCTTTTTTATTTATCTCAAAGGGAATTCTGAAGATATCCAAAGAAAAAGAAAACTCTTCTTAAAAATGCATAGCTCCTTACAAAGGAGATTCATGAGTAGCTTATAATGATTTTCCACTACAGTTTTGAACAATTACTGTTCCTTTTTTTTTTTTTTTTTCCTCCTCATGGAATCAGTTGTGCTTATAAGTATCTACTTTCTTTGTTTCCTCCATTATACCTATTTGAGATAATCTGGGCAGTGGGCCCAGATTGCTTTATTTTTTGTTTATTATTTGTAGACTTATCCTAGATTCTTGTGAGAGGGCAAATTCTAAATTATCAGTACCGTAATTATGGGAAGATTGTCACTTTGTGAGAATATAATATCAGAAAATTTTCCCCATTATTTTATAATAAGCTAAATACTGTGCCTATTTTAGGAATGTGGCATTTCATCCATGAGGCATTTTAATTTCAAAATTTCCTGTATGTCTAGACTGTGTTCAGGACACAATATGATTTTAACTGTCAGGTTGATGTCCTATTTATAGACTGGCTTTCATCCATTTTTTTAAATAATTATCCACTATTATCACAGGTTCTATATTTTAGTTTCTAAAATACATAGTAGCAAACAAACTATCACTTTCAGTGCAGTGAAGACTATCATTGCCTGCATGGATGGAAACCACAATTAAATTAATTTAGATATGGGGTATGTATAACTCTTGAAAGTGGGAATAAATAATGTGACTTGAATCCTTTGTCATCTAAATGTGACCATCCTCATTTTTTTAAAACATAGTCACTGGGGCAACCTAAATAGTATATCAGTTTCCTTAACAGACCACAGTAGCCTCCCAGGATATAAATTACATATGGTTTGGGCCATGATAGCAGGGTAGTTAGGGATTATATTTCTAACATGCTCTGTGGCCTTGCTTTTGCAGAATGCTTGTGTCAGTAGTTCATGGTGATTTCCACTTTTATTAGGGTATATTCATATAAAACCCCCTAGTTCCCAGATGCTGGGGCACATGCAAAAATTTAAGATTGGAGAAAATTTTAGATATGTGCTAGTTCAGTCATCATATTTTAAATATGAAAAAGTAAAGTCTAGAGAGGTTGCATGATTTGTCTAGCACTATACAGCTCTTGATTTATAGTCCAGTCCCCTCTTCACAGTCCAGTGCCCCTTTCACTTTTTACTTTGGATATCTTCGTTCCTCTCTACTCTCTTTCTAAATAAACCCATTCTTCATTAAAACAATTAAAATATTATTTAGCATACTCATGACATTCTTATGACATGCAAACTTTTAATGTTAAAATTTAAATAAAATATAATTTTCTCACAAACACGCATACACATCAATGTTCTTTCAGAATCAGGTTCTTCGTTTCCTTTCAGAAAATTCAACCTGCTCAACAACTCTGTTCCTGCTTTGCTCTTAAGTATTAAAAGCTGTCAAGCTCTAAACTGCTGGACTTAAGTTATCTCTTATTAAGTTCAAAACAAGATTGAAGAGTTTGTCATTATGCATGTAACTGATTCTCACTGAACTTGTAGCCTTTGATAAGGAGATACCAGCATCCTAGTCTCAGTAAGTTGCCAGATTTTATTTTCCTTTTGTATTCTTACATTCCTAAACTCTTCTTTTCCTGGCTAATTAACCCTCCTAAAGCCACTTTCCCAAGTAATTTGAGGTTGAAAATTGGTTTGTCTTTTTAAAATATCCTCTCTATTCTTGCATATGTTTTGCTGGAGGACTTGCTGATGCCCAGGTAAACTTCCTTTCTTTTTATAGAATGTGCATTATTTAGAAAATAGTATTAATCAGCAAACTTTTTCTGTACAGGGCCATTGTTTGCCAACCACTGATGTGAACTCTTCAGGAAAAAAAAAGGTCTAATAATACATAATTTGCTAACTCATGGAATTGTGGGTATCAAATAAAATATTGTCTATTATAAGGACCCAATAAGTATGATATGTGCTCATGAAAGCCTATTTCTGAAATGGCCACAAAGATAATTCTTTGATTTTACTCCTTTGTACTTTATTTCTTTATTTCCTGATCTGTGTATTGAAGTAGCTCTTTCACCCTGGAACATGTTGAGAAATGTGAGAAACCATTACTATCGATGAGACTTAACTCCTATGTACCATGAGCCAAAACACATACCAGGGCAAATCATCCAGAGATCTATAACTTAGCTAAACAATAATTGCATTTTTCAAATGCTGGAAAATTTATTTGTAATTGCATATCACAGTGGTATTTTCTGAAGTGTAAAATTAAATTATCCCAGAGAGTCAGGTGTACTTATTAACTTTCTTTGTTAACACCAATACATTTTTGAGATCATGAAGTTATTGATATGTAAAAACCCATAAATTTAATATTGCTGAGGAATCTGAACAACTAAATTCTTCTATCTTTCACTTGCTCATTTAAACACTGTGGGAGACTGGAGAGCTATAAGACAAATATGTTGACTAACATTCTGTTCCTTGGAGGTGATTATTGTCTAATGGGGAGCCACATTTATAAATTAACAAATGATATGGATTTTAAGTCATGTTTGGCTTTAAGGAATTCTTCATAATAAAGGTGTTATCCATCTTGTTCTGTTTAAAAAGAAATAGATATGGGTCTTTTTCACAGTGATAAATCTGTTCACAACTATATCTGCATAGAATGATTCAAATACAAACTTTGGAAAAAATCCCCTTGGTTACCTTCAGACATTCATTTTCTTATGAGCATAATTAATGTTTTTCATACTTAGAAGCCTTGTGTTGGACAAATTAACACCTGATTATACGCCTTACAATAAAGAGCTTGAGTGATAGCATGTCTATGCTTGGGTCTGTTACTTAAAAAAATGTAAAAAAAAAAAAAAAAATTTAGTACTGAATTCTATAAGGTAATTTTACTTTTCATAAAAGAGATGGAGTTTGTAAAGAAAGCATAACCTTCTCTGTCCAAATAACCACCCCAATATTCATATAGAAACTTTGCAATTAATCTCTCATAAAGTATATATCAGTTAAAATATAGTTAGCATAAATCCAAAACTACAAAGAATAAGCAGACTGCATATTAAATATCAGAAGAATTTTGCAAAATTAAAATACAAACTGAAATTTAGTGCTGTTTGCATTTTATATTTCAAGATATGCTGCTGAATTCTGACCTTCTGTTCTTAAAAAACATCAGAAGGGTTGAAAGTTAGCCTTGCATATCCTGGTCCTACCTACACATTTTAAATAAATGTCAAACTTATTCATATCACCAGGGCTGGTCAAACTTGTTTACATCATTTAGATCTTCTCTGAATTTGACTTTCCACTCACTTTGAGAGTTATAAGCAAAAGAGCAGCTAAATTAAGCAGAATAAAACAAATAGCACAAACCAAAAGTAACACGCAAGTCCAAATTTACTCATTCACTTAGTAGCTTTTCACTCCAAACTTTAGACATTTGGCATACAAAACAATAGGTGAAAACTAGTGATGGTCAGTGACAAATGCAGGAGGAATAGTTCACTACCTCTCAGGTGTTCAGTGCCCCCTAATCACTGCACATCTCTACAGTGAGGCCAGAAATTCCATATCTCTTGCAATAATATTTTTAATTGTCATTCATCTTGTGGTGAAAAAAAATGGAACATATTTAACAGTAAAAGAGAAGAAAAAGAAAATATAAATATAGAGGTTACCAAAAGTAAGAGGAAAGCCTTTAGGGAAAAAAAGAAAAAGAAAAAGATGTAATTCAAATATGAAATACCAAATAAGACTTCCCCCAAAAAAGCCAAAGATATTCCTTTAATTACTAAGTTCACCTAGAGTTAGCATATAATTAATTGAAAGATGATAGAAAATCAATTACTACATTCTCAATGTTTCCGATACTTACGCTCTTGATCAATTAACTGTACTACTCATCTCTGTGATGTTTTTTCAATCATTTGTGAAAAATAAAAATTGTATAAGCATACTATATAATATAGAAAAATCTCTTAAACTATTTTACACAGTGTACTGAATGTAACTTTTAATTTATTAATGTGGTGTTATTGTGTCTAAATGTCCTCAAATCCTGCAGTCAGTTGTTAAACATCATGATATGGAAGAAAAATAAATTTAAAGAAATAAAGCCCTTTGATTGATACTGCATGTAGAAAACTCTATGGCAGAGACTCTATAACTTGTGTACATATCCAAATCACCTGGCAAGCTCTAAAAACAAAACCAAAAGCAAAACAGATCTAAATCACCCCACACCAAATGTTTGTCATTTAATTGGACTTTTTATGAAACCAATCATTTATATTTTTCTAAAGCACTTTCAGGTAGTTCTAATGAACAGCAGGAATGAGAACCCTGTTCTAAATTCTTAGTTTTCTCAAATGTGGGTTCAGTTTACTTGTTGCTACAGTATTAATCATTGATTCCATTCCTAGTCATCAAGCCAAGATCTTTCAGTCTCATTGCAGCCCACAGTAAAAAATGCATTGTCCACTCTAATGCAAAGTAGTAATGATAGTAGGGGTGGGGAGATAGGATTTTCCTGTAAACCCAAAACTTCTTTAATTAAAAAAATAAAAGAAAAACTAATGAGAATCACTTGTACTGCTACTTTTAAAGACAGGTTAAAGATAAGTTACGAGAACATTGTATGTGATATTTTAAATGTCACCATTATGTTAAAAAATCAGTGTTAATTAAAATATGAAAAAATTAGCTGAAATACTTATTTTCCTCATTTTTTTCACACAATTTATGTTTTAAAAATTATTAATACTAAAGTCATTGTTTAAAATATACATTGTGTATTATGGTTCTATGGACACATTTGTGCATATGAATATATGCATATATATGTTTAAAACACAATAATCATTCTTACTATTTGTGATATTTTCTATTATATTATTTTTAATGCTGGTCATAAACTATTAACATGATTTACTACTGGGTCATAATCTACAGTTTACAAAACACTGTTCATTTGTCATTTGCATGTAACACATTCTTTGTGAAAGCAATATATTCTCAGAAAATTGCAGAAATAATAGGAGAGATTGTGTATTAGTAAACTCCTGAACAGAGTCATTTAACTTGTTGCTAATGTATATAATATTTCAGTGAACTTGTATATTGTCCAGGTGGTTGTGACAGTGCCATGTGTCATGTGGACATATCACATCCTTTGCCAAGGCAGAAATAGCAGAACGTTAAGGACCTACTTATATATTTATAATTTGACATGAATAACTCCTATTTTCAAAATAGATGTGTGAAGAAATATACAAGGTAATGCTGGCAATACACATCATGTATTCAACTCGTAATGCATTGTCTAACTATAAAACAAAAATATACAATAAAATTTCTACAAAGAGAAAAAATAATGATGCTTGCATGATCAAAGTTGTATTAAGTTCATATTGAAAAAATATATATATGTATATATATATATAAAACAATGAAACCTAACCTTCTATGATTTATTTCTAAGTAATGACAACAAAAGCCAGCTAATTTTATATGGCACTATTTAAAATTGAGAAAGCTAGGAGACATATTTAAAACCTTTCCTTAAATAGTTACATGAAAACTAATATAACTATTTTGGCAATGACTTTGATTTCCTGATCATGCTTTCCAATAGAAGCAAGAGTAAGCCAATCCTCAAATATTTTGAAATGCCTGTTCCTTTAAATAAAGTTTATTTAAAAAAAATTTCTAAGATAAAAATTTTAGCCATCCACTCAGTTTTAATTCCTTTATTTTTTCCGATACTCAATTTTTTCCTTATAGAAATATCTAAATAAGTATAATTGTTTGTATTTAGTTAAATATGTATTGCGACCATATCAGCTAAAACTTGGGTGGGGAACCTATCTGAAAGTATTTTTTTAAAATCTGGAAAACTTATGGGACTTGTGAAGAAAACATAAACTTCTCTGTCATCTATATTTCCATTTTTAAAAAGTCACTTAAATAAATCCTCAAAAGAGGTTTTATCATGAGGGAATAGGGGAAGTACTTTCTGTTGACATAAAAAGTAATTGATAAGGTTTTCTTGAATACCTGTATAGAAATGCTGATGTGTTACACTTAGGATTACTAGTTAGCTCTCATTTCCTTTCAACTTTTGCCTCTGGATAAGCTCAACTATTCCCAAGAAGAAACACTGATCAAGTACATTTGTCATGCGAGCAACTATAATAAGGTAATTCATCATAGTCTGTCAGAGTTATATTCTAGAAAGACTGCTGCATTTTTATTCTTACTTAAAAATCTGCTGTCACTCCTGCTGAAAATTTGGTAGACATTTTCGACATGTTTAAAAGCCCTTCCAAACTGATAGCAGCAGATAATTAAGTTATCAGCTATCAAAGCTCTGTTTTTTTCTTTTTCTTTTTTCCTGCAATATGTATGACACCATGAACCCATCAGGAGAGCTTAATATGACCTGTTCACAGTGCATGATCCCTTATTCCCTTCCCTTTTTCTTCCTTAATAGTAGCCAGTGAACAAAGTAATTCACAATGACAAATGAAGCCTTTCTCAAGAGTCTAATTGAGCAATTTTGTTTTCCTTTGCAGGACCTGAAATCCACAACATTTTGCACTCCATTCATTTAAGGGGGCAAGAAATAGTGGTTAGCAGGATAACAGGTGGATTAAGGGTTTTGGAAGACTCTGCCTAGGTGTAGCACGTTCTATCTCAATAATATTTCTTGTCATTCATCTACTCAATTACTAACTCTATGTGTGTCCTGTACTTGAATCTGCTTTTAATAAAGTATCATTTTGGTGGGCACTTTAACGAGTCCCAAAACCTCAGTTCCCTTTCTTTCCTTCTTTTTTTAACAATACTTACTGTTTCTTTCATTGTTTAAATTGATGCCTTTTTTAAAGAAGAAATAAATCAGCTATTTCTTTTGCCAGTTTTAAGCCATCCTGTATACTACTTTAGAAATAGAATTGGATTTAAGAAGAAGAAAAGGAGATATCACAAACATGTTTCAAACGCATGTACATTATTCACATTGTATATATTTTATACAATCAGCTAAATATTGAATTCAAGGATCATATCCTCATTGATAACAGAGAATTGCTGGTGTATTAAATTTAGCTCTGCTACATATATAAATAGTATAAAAAGGGTATAAATAAATATGAAAAATTTAAGAAAAAGTATGTATATTTATTACTTGTCTAATAATCTGAATTGAAATTGTCTGCTACCATATGTAATTTTACAAGGCAAAAGTCAATGCAATTTTGAAAAAATCCATAGAGATTTAGTGCTTTGATGATTCTTTGCTCTTCAACCCAAATTATTTACTGAGTACTTACTGTGTACACAGTCCTATTTTTATCTCTAGGAAATCTTGGTAAATTTCTCTGAACAAATTTTCCCAACTTAACGGGGGACAGAGACATAGGAGAAAGTAGTTAACTCTGCTTCAGATAAGCATTATGTTAATCAAATACATTAATATTTTCTCCAGTCTTAGAAGCAACAGAGGGGGTTTCTAACTTCTTGAGCAACTTGGATTTAATACTGATTTTCTAAGGAAAATAGATGCTGAATTATCTTATTCACCACATTTCAATAATTCCTGTGTATTTGCTTTGACCAAATTTCTTTATGCTTGGTATAAAGATTTGAAAGTATGGGTAACTAAATTTAAGTAACTAAGGATACTTCAGATTTCTGGTTGGTGGCCAACTTCGTGAAATGTCCTTTTCTGGTTAATCCTTCAATGTTTAAAATACTCCAGGGTATCTAATATAAGATCACATACAAATGCACAAAATTCTAAACAAATGATAACATTAATATTTAGTATTTTAATAAATTTACATGCTTAGTGCTTTAATAATTTATGCATGGGGATGTGTGCAAATATATGCATATATATTTTTGCTTAGAAATTTATTGAAATTGATTTATATAAAGGGATAGAGTCTGTAGATTTGGGCTGATTGAATATTTATTTGTTTCTTTCTTCTATTATTACCTCCTTCGGAATTCTTTAAAATGTAGGGAATTTTGATATCATTAAAATTGATCAGATATTCAAGGTATTTTATTATAATCCTAAATACTCAGGTAAAAAAAATCATTTTTCTTAATCACTATTAGTAGACCATGATTTTTACTTCCTTTTTGTTCCTCAAACTAGTCGATGCTGATAAATAAGTTAAACAAAAATCTCAAGGTGTTAAATACTGAAATACTGTGTTATTTCAAAATACTATTTTATTAAGCAATTCTAAAACTAAATTTCAACTTCTGTGGAATACTTTTCTTGTCTCTACTCATTCATAAGTCTTTGATGCTAGAGCTGAAATCATTCAGAGCAAATCACTCATTCTTGGCCTTCAATTTCTCAATGGCTTAATTGCAAAGCTCCTTTTGAGAAAGCAAGACATTGAGAAATTTAAGAAATCAGATGGCAAACATAATAACTTCAATAGGAGCTCTTCAAGTCAACTAAAAGATAACATTTCCTTCACCTATCAAAATGATGTCAGAAATGGAGTCTGTTTCATCAAAACCAGTAAATCATCTATTATAAGACACACTACTATTAATATATTACTAAGAAGAAACTTTACCAATCAAACTGCAACACATCCTCTATCCTCAAATGCATCCATATTTAGATACAAAATGTAGTTTGGTCATATGATTTTCTTGGGAAAGGAACTCTTCATGCTCCCCGAAGACTAAATATTCTGCTTTTTTATTCCCTGCAACAAAATGACTAAAGAAGAACGGAGTAGTCAGTACAGTTTTGTTCACCAAACTTTCTGTATGGTCTCTTCTGGGACAAACTGAAATTGAAAAGTGTATAGAAGAGAAATCACTTATTTTGGCAATGCATAATTAAATGCTTTCCCCAATATCAGAGCAACACAATATTCACAAATATGCTTACTGACCAATACATTAAAAGCTGAATCAATGGGCCAAGACTTTCTATCAAAAAATTTCTAAATAATATTGATAAAGCCTAATTGGGGAACTAAGTATTATTCTTCTCATTATATCTGTGTTTTAAAAACTAAAACTTTAAAAATTAAAAAAAAAAATTCTAGCTGGTTTTCTGAAAACTTTTACCAGTTTTCCCATAGAATTTAACTCATATAATGTACATTTTGGAAAATCTGTTAAAGAATCCCAGGATATCAAGAAAAGAAACCTTAATTTTATAAAGTGTTAAAGAGAACTATAAAATAATGGAATCTTAAAGAGAGCCTGGCTACTCTTAATTGACCGTGACCCTTATACCATAGCCATAAGGGAAAGAGTGTGTAAGCATCTAACTTTACTTTCACTAAGGTGGGTCTAGACCAAAGAACTTCATTTGCCTTTCTTTAAAAGTATGATAATATTCAACTAAAATCGATGTCAATTTTCACATGCAGGCATGACAGATTTTCATTGCCAAGACTGCCATTGAGAATGCCATATTTTAAAGTTGAGACAATTTTTGTCTCAAAACAGTAAATCTACCCAAGGGAGCTTTAAAGCAGCTTAACCGGCAGGAGATTCTTAAATACTTGACTTCTTTGCAACAGACCAGCAAATCAGAATGCATGAGAAACAAAACATTGTCAGATTGTGAAACTCACTAAAGAAGCATTCAAAATATAAGTAGAATATAATCTACAGTTCATTTTAGCTTTCCCATGAGAATATTCCATCTTCAGTTTTAATTGTTTTTGACACCCATCACACTGTCTCTTCAGAAATCAACATATGCTTTGTGTTGTTGCCATTGTTTCATTGTTTTTGCTGTTTTAGGAAGAAGCAACAAGAACATTCCAAAATTTATGATATAATTATAATGTATAAGTGTAAGAGTTATGATTCTAATCAAAATATACTAATGCAGATGATATGAGATCAGATTTGGTACTCCATAGACATATATCAATACTACTGCTCACAGAACTACATTTTAAAATCAACAAAAATCAGGTTTACAGGACCTGATATATATAAAAACACTTTATGGAAAGACAGGAGTGTGTGGGGGGGAGAGAGAGAGAGAGAGAGAAAGAGAGAGAGAGAGAGAGAGAGAGAGAGGAGAAAGCCAGAGAAGTCAGAAGCTGAAAGCAATGAAACCTGGAAGAGAAGGGTCAACAGAAACTGGTCTTCAGGAAGAAAGCATTGTCTTGGTGAAACCTTGATTTGGATCTTCTCATGGCCTCAAAACTGTAAGATCATAAGTTAATAACTCCCCACTATTAAAAGTCAATTTGAAGCCCAGAGAGAGAGGGGCAAGATGGCAGACTGGTGAGCTGTATGTTTTAGTTACTCCTCCAGGAAAGTAGGTAAAAAGCCAGGAACTGCGTGGACTGGACACCACAGAGCAATCTGACTTTGGGCATACTTCATACAACACTCATGAAAACGTGGAACTGCTGAGATCAGCGAAATCTGTAAGTTTTTGCGGCCAGGGGACCCGCGCCCCTCCCTGCCAGGCTCAGTCCCGGGGGAGGAGGGGCTGTCAGCTCCGGGAAGGAGAAGGGAGAATTGCAGTGGCTGCTCTTATCGGAAACTCATTCTACTGATTCAAACTCCAACCATAGATAGACTGAGGCCAGACACCAGAGACTCTGAGAGCAGCCAGCCCAGCAGAGAGGAGACAGACATAGAAAAAAAACAACACGAAAAACTCCAAAATAAAAGCAGAGGATTTTTCGAGTTCTGGTGAACACAGAAAGGGGAAGGGCGGAGATCAGGCCTTGAGGCGCATATGCAAATCCCGAAGCAAGGCTGATCTCTCTGCCCTGTGCACCTTTCCTTAATGGCCCTGGTTGCTTTGTCTATTAGCATTTCAATAACCCATTAGATCTCTGAGGAGGGCCGTTTTTTTTTTTTTTTTTTTAAATCCTTTTTGCTTTTTCTAAAACAATTACTCTAAGAAGCTCAATACAGAAAGCTTCAAAGAATTGAAATTTGGGCACGTCAAGTCAAGAGCAGAACTAAGAGAGCTCTGAGACAAAAGGCAATATTCCAGTGGCTGAGAAAATTCAGTAAACAACACAACTTCCCAAGAAAAGGGGGGTGTCCGCTCACAGCCACCATCCTGGTGGACAGGAAACACTCCTGCCCATCGCCAGCCCCATAGCCCAGAGCTGCCCCAGACAACCCAGTGTGACGGAAGTGCTTCAAATAACAGGCACACACCACAAAACTGGGCATGGACATTAGCCTTCCCTGCAACCTCAGCTGAATGTCCCAGAGCTGGGAAGGGGGAGCAGTGTGAATTAACAGAGCCCCATTCAGCCATCATTTGAGCAGACTGGGAGCCTCCCAACACAGCCCAGCAGCCCAGAACTGCCCTGGGGGGACGGCACTCACCTGTGACATAGCACAGTCATCCCTCAACAGAGGACCCGGGGTGCACAGCCTGGAAGAGGGGCCCACTTGCAAGTCTCAGGAGCCATACGCCAATACCAAAGACCTGTGGGTCAGTGGCAGAGACAAACTGTGGCAGGACTGAACTGAAGGATTAGACTATTGCAGCAACTTTAAAACTCTAGGATCATCAGGGAGATTTCATTGTTAGGGCCACCCCCCCTCCCCGACTGCCCAGAAACACGCCCCACATACAGGGCAGGCAACACCAACTACACACGCAAGCTTGGTACACCAATTGGGCCCCACAAGACTCACTCCCCCATTCACCAAAAAGGCTAAGCAGGGGAGATCTGGCTTGTGGAGAACAGGTGGCTCGTGGACGCCACCTGCTGGTTAGTTAGAGAAAGTGTACTCCACGAAGCTGTAGATCTGATAAATTAGAGATAAGGACTTCAACTGGTCTACAAACCCTAAAAGAACCCTATCAAGTTCAGCAAATGCCACGAGGCCAAAAACAACAGAAAATTATAAAGCATATGAAAAAACCAGACGATATGGATAACCCAAGCCCAAGCACCCAAATCAAAAGACCAGAAGAGACACACCACCTAGAGCAGCTACTCAAAGAACTAAAGATGAACAATGAGACCCTAGTACGGGATATGAAGGAAATCAAGAAGACCCTAGAAGAGCATAAAGAAGACATTGCAAGACTAAATAAAAAAATGGATGATCTTATGGAAATTAAAGAAACTGTTGACCAAATTAAAAAGATTCTGGACACTCATAGTACAAGACTAGAGGAAGTTGAACAACAAATCAGTGACCTGGAAGATGACAGAATGGAAAATGAAAGCATAAAAGAAAGAATGGGGAAAAAAATTGAAAAACTCGAAATGGACCTCAGGGATATGATAGATAATATGAAACGTCCGAATATAAGACTCATTGGTGTCCCAGAAGGGGAAGAAAAGGGTAAAGGTCTAGGAAGAGTATTCAAAGAAATTGTTGGGGAAAACTTCCCAAATCTTCTAAACAACATAAATACACAAATCATAAATGCTCAGCGAACTCCAAATAGAATAAATCCAAAAAAAACCCACTCCGAGACATATACTGATCACACTGTCAAACATAGAAGAGAAGGAGCAAGTTCTGAAAGCAGCAAGAGAAAAGCAATTCACCACATACAAAGGAAACAGCATAAGACTAAGTAGTGACTACTCAGCAGCCACCATGGAGGCAAGAAGGCAGTGGCACGATATATTTAAAATTCTGAGTGAGAGGAATTTCCAGCCAAGAATACTTTATCCAGCAAAGCTCTCCTTCAAATTTGAGGGAGAGCTTAAATTTTTCACAGACAAAGAAATGCTGAGAGAATTTGCTAACAAGAGACCTGCCCTACTGGAGATACTAAAGGGAGCCCTACAGACAGAGAAACAAAGACAGGACAGAGAGACCTGGAGAAAGGTTCAGTACTAAAGAGATTCGGTATGGGTACAATAAAGGATATTAATAGAGAGAGGGAAAAATATGGCAAACATAATCCAAAGGATAAGATGGCCGATTCAAGAAATGCCTTCACGGTTTTAACGTTGAATGTAAATGGATTAAACTCCCCAATTAAAAGATATAGATTCGCAGAATGGATCAAAAAAAATGAACCATCAATATGTTGCGTACAAGAGACTCATCTTAGACACAGGGACACAAAGAAACTGAAAGTGAAAGGATGGAAAAAAATATTTCATGCAAGCTACAGCCAAAAGAAAGCAGGTGTAGCAATATTAATCTCAGATAAAATAGACTTCAAATGCAGGGATGTTTTGAGAGACAAAGAAGGCCACTACATACTAATAAAAGGGGCAATTCAGCAAGAAGAAATAACAATCGTAAATGTCTATGCACCCAATCAAGGTGCCACAAAATACATGAGAGAAACATTGGCAAAACTAAAGGAAGCAATGGATGTTTCCACAATAATTGTGGGAGACTTCAACACATCACTCTCTCCTATAGATAGATCAACCTGACAGAAGACCAATAAGGAAATTGAAAACCTAAACAATCTGATAAATGAATTAGATTTAACAGACATCTACAGGACATTACATCCCAAATCACCAGGATACACATACTTTTCTAGTGCTCACGGAACTTTCTCCAGAATAGATCATATGCTGGGACATAAAACAAGCCTCAATAAATTTAAAAAGATTGAAATTATTCAAAGCACATTCTCTGACCACAATGGAATACAATTAGAAGTCAATAACCATCAGAGACTTAGAAAATTCACAAATACCTGGAGGTTAAACAACACACTCCTAAACAATCAGTGGGTTAAAGAAGAAATAGCAAGAGAAATTGCTAAATATATAGAGACGAATGAAAATCAGAACACAACATACCAAAACCTATGGGATGCAGCAAAAGCAGTGCTAAGGGGGAAATTTATAGCACTAAACGCATATATTAAAAAGGAAGAAAGAGCCAAAATCAAAGAACTAATGGATCAACTGAAGAAGCTAGAAAATGAACAGCAAACCAATCCTAAACCAAGTACAAGAAAAGAAATAACAAGGATTAAAGCAGAAATAAATGACATAGAGAACAAAAAAACAATAGAAAGGATAAATATCACCAAAAGTTGGTTCTTTGAGAAGATCAACAAGATTGACAAGCCCCTAGCTAGACTGACAAAATCAAAAAGAGAGAAGACCCATATAAACAAAATAATGAATGAAAAAGGTAACATAACTGCAGATCCTGAAGAAATTAAAAAAATTATAAGAGGATATTATGAACAACTGTATGGCAACAAACTGGATAATGTAGAAGAAATGGACAATTTCCTGGAAACATATGAACAACCTAGACTGACCAGAGAAGAAATAGAAGACCTCAACCAACCCATCACAAGCAAAGAGATCCAATCAGTCATCAAAAATCTTCCCACAAATAAATGCCCAGGGCCAGATGGCTTCACAGGGGAATTCTACCAAACTTTCCAGAAAGAACTGACACCAATCTTACTCAAAATCTTTCAAAACATTGAAAAAAATGGAACACTACCTAACTCATTTTATGAAGCTAACATCAATCTAATACCAAAACCAGGCAAAGATGCTACAAAAAAGGAAAACTACCGGCCAATCTCCCTAATGAATATAGATGCAAAAATCCTCAACAAAATACTTGCAAATCGAATCCAAAGACACATTAAAAAAATCATACACCATGACCAAGTGGGGTTCATTCCAGGCATGCAAGGATGGTTCAACATAAGAAAAACAATCAATGTATTACAACACATTAAAAACTCGAAAGGGAAAAATCAATTGATCATCTCAATAGATGCTGAAAAAGCATTTGACAAAATCCAACATCCCTTTTTGATAAAAACACTTCAAAAGGTAGGAATTGAAGGAAACTTCCTCAACATGATAAAGAGCATATATGAAAAACCCACAGCCAGCATAGTACTCAATGGTGAGAGACTGAAAGCCTTCCCTCTAAGATCAGGAACAAGACAAGGATGCCCGCTGTCACCACTGTTATTCAACATTGTTCTGGAAGTGCTAGCCAGGGCAATCCGGCAAGACAAAGAAATAAAAGGCATCCAAATTGGAAAAGAAGAAGTAAAACTGTCATTGTTTGCAGATGATATGATCTTATATCTAGAAAACCCTGAGAAATCGACGATACACCTACTAGAGCTAATAAACAAATTTAGCAAAGTAGCAGGATACAAGATTAATGCACATAAGTCAGTAATGTTTCTATATGCTAGAAATGAACAAACTGAAGAGACACTCAAGAAAAAGATACCATTTTCAATAGCAACTAAAAAAATCAAGTACCTAGGAATCAACTTAACCAAAGATGTAAAAGACCTATACAAAGAAAACTACATAACTCTACTAAAAGAAATAGAAGGGGACCTTAAAAGATGGAAAAATATTCCATGTTCATGGATAGGAAGGATAAATGTCATTAAGATGTCAATTCTACCCAAACTCATCTACAGATTCAATGCAATCCCAATCAAAATTCCAACAACCTACTTTGCAGACTTGGAAAAGCTAGTTATCAAATTTATTTGGAAAGGGAAGATGCCTCGAATTGCTAAAGACACTCTAAAAAAGAAAAACGAAGTGGGAGGACTTACACTCCCTGACTTTGAAGCTTATTATAAAGCCACAGTTGCCAAAACAGCATGGTACTGGCACAAAGATAGACATATAGATCAATGGAATCGAATTGAGAATTCAGAGATAGACCCTCAGATCTATGGCCGACTGATCTTTGATAAGGCCCCCAAAGTCACCGAACTGAGCCATAATGGTCTTTTCAACAAATGGGGCTGGGAGAGTTGGATATCCATATCCAAAAGAATGAAAGAGGACCCCTACCTCACCCCCTACACAAAAATTAACTCAAAATGGACCAAAGATCTCAATATAAAAGAAAGTACCATAAAACTCCTAGAAGATAATGTAGGAAAACATCTTCAAGACCTTGTATTAGGAGGCCACTTACTAGACTTTACACCCAAAGCACAAGCAACAAAAGAGAAAATAGATAAATGGGAACTCCTCAAGCTTAGAAGTTTCTGCACCTCAAAGGAATTTCTCAAAAAGGTAAAGAGGCAGCCAACTCAATGGGAAAAAATTTTTGGAAACCATGTATCTGACAAAAGACTGATATCTTGCATATACAAAGAAATCCTACAACTCAATGACAATAGTACAGACAGCCCAATTATAAAATGGGCAAAAGATATGAAAAGACAGTTCTCTGAAGAGGAAATACAAATGGCCAAGAAACACATGAAAAAATGTTCAGCTTCACTAGCTATTAGAGAGATGCAAATTAAGACCACAATGAGATACCATCTAACACTGGTTAGAATGGCTGCCATTAAACAAACAGGAAACTACAAATGCTGGAGGGGATGTGGAGAAATTGGAACTCTTATTCACTGTTGGTGGGACTGTATAATGGTTCAGCCACTCTGGAAGTCAGTCTGGCAGTTCCTTAGAAAACTAGATATAGAGTTACCATTCGATCCAGCGATTGCACTTCTCAGTATATACCCGGAAGATCGGAAAGCAGTGACACGAACAGATATCTGCATGCCAATGTTCATAGCAGCATTATTCACAATTGCCAAAAGATGGAAACAACCCAAATGTCCTTCAACAGATGAGTGGATAATAAAATGTGGTATATACACACGATGGAATACTACGCGGCAGTAAGAAGGAACGATCTGGTGAAACATATGACAACATGGATGAACCTTGAAGACATAATGCTGAGCGAAATAAGCCAGGCACAAAAAGAGAAATATTATATGCTACCACTAATGTGAACTTTGAAAAATGTAAAACAAATGGTTTATAATGTAGAATGTAGGGGAACTAGCAGTAGAGAGCAATTAAGGAAGGGGGAACAATAATCCAAGAAGAACAGATAAGCTATTTAACGTTCTGGGGATGCCCAGAAATGACTATGGTCTGTTAATTTCTGATGGATGTAGTAGGAACAAGTTCACTGAAATGTTGCTATATTATGTAACTTTCTTGGGGTAAAGTAGGAACATGTTGGAAGTTAAGCAGTTATCTTAGGTTAGTTGTCTTTTTCTTACTCCCTTGTTATGGTCTCTTTGAAATGTTCTTTTATTGTATGTTTGTTTTCTTTTTAACTTTTTTTTTTCATACAGTTGATTTAAAAAAGAAGGGAAAGTTAAAAAAAAAAAAAAAAAAAGAAAAAAGACAAACAAGGAAAAAAAAAAAAAAAAAAGATGTAGTGCCCCCTTGAGGAGCCTGTGGAGAATGCAGGGGTATTTGCCTACCCCACCTTCATGGTTGCTAACATGACCACAGACATAGGGGACTGGTGGTTTGATGGGTTGAGCCCTCTACCATAAGTTTTACCCTTGGGAAGACGGTTGCTGCAAAGGAGAGGCTAGGCCTCCCTGTATTTGTGCCTAAGAGTCTCCTCCTGAATGCCTCTTTGTTGCTCAGATGTGGCCCTCTCTCTCTGGCTAAGCCAACTTGAAAGGAGAAATCACTGCCCTCCCCCCTACGTGGGATCAGACACCCAGGGAAGTGAATCTCCCTGGCAACGTGGAATATGACTCCCGGGGAGGAATGTAGACCCGGCATCGTGGGATGGAGAACATCTTCTTGACCAAAAGGGGGATGTGAAAGGAAATGAAATAAGCTTCAGTGGCAGAGAGATTCCAAAACGAGCCGAGAGATCACTCTGGTGGGCACTCTTACGCACACTTTAGACAACCTTTTTTAGGTTCTAAAGAATTGGGGTAGCTGGTGGTGGATACCTGAAACTATTAAACTACAACCCAGAACCCATGAAAAAAAAAAAAAAAAAAAAAAAAAAAAAAAAAAAAAAAGTCAATTTGACAGTGTGCCAGTTTGGATATATTATGTCCCCCAGAAAAGCCATGTTCTTTAATGCAATCTTGTGGGGCAAACTTATTAGGCTTTTGATTGGGGTGGAAATGTTTGATTGAGTGTTTCCATGGAGATGTGACTCACCCAACTGTGGATGAGACCCTTTGATTGGGTTATTTCCATGGAGGAGTGGATCCCGCCCATTCAGGGTGGGTCTTGATTAGCTCACTTGAGTATATAAGAGAGAAGCTGAGAGTGGAAACAGACCCAGACACTCGGTGATGCTGGGGAACATTTGGAGATGAAGATAGGACATTTGGAGATACTAAGCTAAGAGAGAGAGCTCAGAGTTTGCCCCAGAAAAGCTAAGAGAAACACCCCAGGAGAACGAAGCAGAGAGCTGAAAGAAGCTAAGAGAAGAAAAAGGACAGATACATTTTGAAAAAAGTAATTTTGAAATGCATCCCAGGAACAAGGGACCAGCGACGCCAGCCACATGCCTTCCCAGCTGACAGAGGTGTTCTGGACACCATTGGCCTTCCTTCAGCGAATGTATCCTCTTCTTGATGCCTTAGTTTGGACACTTTTATGGCCTTCAACTGTAAACTTGTAACCTAATAAATCTCCTTTATAAAAGCCAATCCATTTCTAGTATTTTGCATAACGGCAGTTTTAGCAAACTGGAACAGGTGGTATCTGCTTTCAGATTTGCCTAGCAAACTAAAACATCCATGATCTTCATCCTGTCCCATCTGTAAGAGAAGTCAAGGGTTAAGTGTCAAAAAAATGAGAGGTATTTAGGAAATCCTATTTGTTCTTTGATAAAATGCATCAATGTTTTCTGAGATTACACTCATTCATTAAATAAATGGTGTTAACATGAGAATTATAAAGTAAAATCTTTATACACAAGCTTTTGTGCTTTTCTAATACCTTCAAAAGTTAAATGAATATAATTTTTCTAGATTCATTTATTCATCTGAATGAAAGTTTATACTTTGAATACATAGACATAAAGGCTTAGAGTCCTTTGGAACTCTCTATTTATCACTTGCCCAAACAATAGGAGAGTTAGAGTTAAATAATTTACTCTGATTTTCTACCGATTCCTCCACATAATCTCTGCCGTAGTAAAATGCTTTAGTTCCCTCATACACATATGAATGTTTCAGAGCCCATGCCTTCTCACATGCTTGTCCCTCTAATGAGAGCATTTCATTCCCCTCTGTCCATCAGAAGCAGGAGTTTATAAATGATTTTGCATTATGGACATATTGACTGTCTTAATCACCAAAATAGATGTATGGTTTCTATTTTGAATTAAAAATAATAAATGTGCTAGATATATAGATCTGGGTCTTCTCATTCTTTGACTCACACAAAGTAAATGAAGTGGAAAAGTAAAAAGGAATTTGGCCCAAAGAATCTAGGAGTATCTAGAAAAGGATTTTTAATTCCAACAAATTCTAATTTAATTCTAATAAATAATACTTATTTGATGTTAAAAACAAATATATTTAAGCTAAAATGAAATGCAATTTCAGAAGAAATACAAACAAGATTAGTGGAGATGGTAGACATCCTTAGGTTTTATTTATCTTTGAATGCCTCAAACTTAATGACAGTGTCTGGAACAAATAAGACACTCAAAATTTGATGAATAAATGAATACAAAATTGGAGATTCCACAGATTGTGGAAGACAATACAGGATTAACAGACGAGGCTAAAAGATATAGTTGCTTAATTCCTAATGTGCTCCAATATTCTCAATTAAATAGACAGGATTTTAAAGCAGAAATAGTGGGAGAAATAACTTTAAAAGGATAAATTCAGTTCCAGATTGGTGAAAGAGTCTCCCAATACTTCAAACACTCTTCAGTTTTTTAGCACAAACTGCATTATAGGGTGTTAGAAAAATTACTGACATCGTTACTGATAGTCTTACAGAAACTAACAAACATGGTGAGTGATATTTCAGGTGACTGGATTTTCCAATTTTAAAGATTGCAAAAATGGTCACTGTCAGATATTATGAAAATAATAATTACTAGGTATCATATTAGATTATTCAAGGAATAAAACATGTCCCAAACTAATTGTTTCATCTTTTATTTGCATGTACAATGAGCTAATAATTATAGAAAATGCTATGAACAGAACTATACTATTTTTATTAAATTTTTAAATAAATTCTCTCTTGTTATCTTTGTGAACAAGATGGAGAAATGTGAATTAAAAGAGAGTAAAACAAATCAATTCCACAGCAACTAAAAAATTGCAGCCAAAAATGTGAATAAGTGCATCCATGCAAATCTGAAAAGAGGCTTCTGTTTTCTTATTTTAAGCAGTCTCTTGTCACAAAAGACATGGTCATCAGATTTTTTTTGGAAAAGCCAGAATTAAAAAAAAAGTGATATGAAAGTGGGTTCAGTCTTAACAGGTAAGTTCCAAGAGACAAGTATGGTTAAATAGTTACTTACAGCTTATAAAACCAGTAGGATCCAAATGCTAATGGCAAGGATGGAAAGTTGCAGCATCTTATGTCATTAGCTGTATTGAAACACTTAAAATCTATATTTGAAGATAAGAAGCAAGAAGAATGAAGAACTTGATGCTGGTTACTTTAAAAATGGGAAATTTAGAAAAAGATGAAAACACACTTCAAATATTTGAAGGGTTTTCCTAAGGCAAGTTCAGGAGATTTATTCCATATTGGTCCTAAGACTATAAAAGCAGGACAAATCACTAAAAGTTGCAGAAAGATAGAGTTTTCTTCAATTATAGGGAGAATTTCTAAGTACAGAAAGGTTCACCAAGGATTTGGACAGCAGGGCAGAGTGGTATGCTATTTATCAATACATGAATAGGAGAAGAGTTAAATGACCTATGATTTAGATGTTTCAAAATGATTCCTGCCAAAGAAGTAGGAATTTTAAACCTTATTCCAATTTTCTTGATGATATTTTTCCACTTAGCATATCATGTTTTTGGCATATCATGTTTTTCACCAATAAAATATCACTTCCAAAAGACATACAATCCAAAATTATGCTATTTTTTAATAAAATATATACGAGTTTTGATTCACAATATTTAGGCTGTAAACATTTCAGAGAGAGGGTGTTAGTATTGGGATAGGTATTAGATGACAATTAATATATTTCATAGTGTTAATAATTATTATGATCCTACTAACTGTGTTAGTAATAATGAAATAATTTGGGTGAATAGTTTGTATTTAAAAAATACACAAATATTAGAGAAATTAATTCCTTTGATGCCAAATTGAGAGTCTAAAATAACAATTTTTAAAGTAATCTAATTAGTGAAGCAACTGGATTATGCAATGTATGAAGTTTTCCAGTAAATTATGCATAATTATATCTCAGCTTCTCACAAATATGTAAAAAAATCCTCAAAGATCTTCTACAAAGCATATGTAGGAAATATAATATTTCTACTTCTCTAGAGGAAAACATGCTCTGTAAAATAAGTATATAGATTGAAATTAAATCCAAAAATAAAATTAATTCTCTTTTTAATCCCTAGAAAGAATTAATGGAAAAAGTGAAGCAATCACATAAATTAGCTAACATTTTCCAACATTTTATTTAATGTAAAATAGAGAAAATGAAAGAAAAAAATAGCCTACATCCTATAGAGATATCTATCTCATAATGCCTTGTAAGAGGCAGCTCTGAAATATTCCTCTACCTTTTAGTGAAAGTGTATTACCAGTTCAGTTTCATTGAGTGTTTCTCCACTGGAGACATAAAAGAATTCTACCTTTTTTTGTAAAGCATGTAGGTTATATTTTGCATGAAATATTTCAAGAGGGATGTGCAAGCTAACATTAACTATGCTATTTCTATTTAAGGATGATCCAGGAGTTCCTGGATTATAATCAAGCATTTGGTCTTAGGGTAGAATAAATCAGCAGAATAATAAAGAAAATCAGGCACTAGATTTTCAGTTAAAGAAACAAGCACAATGACCTGAAGCCAATCTATATATACATGATCTGAATTGATAAGTCTAGGAATTTCCCTTTTTACCTTGTTTACCTTTGGGCCACTTCACTTTGAAATTTTTGCTAAAGAAGAAATAATCAAGAATGTGAATCTATTCTCTGCCCAAGGTTATAAAGCTTCTCAAGGTCAAATATAAATGATTTAGGGGGATGTCTGTTATTTTAAATTATCTGCCCCAATGATCCCTTATGAAAATACAGATCATCAAGCATGGACTGAATAAAGATATTCAGGGAAGAAAAGAAAACGTATGTTAGTTGTAACTCTGAACAGCCTTTCATTGTCTTTACCACAGTCATCCATCCATTTCTCTTTAGCTAATTGTAGGCATACTTAGGTGGAATTATAATTAAAGCCTGTAGAGTTGAAACTCACTTGACTGTCACATGTGGATTTTCCTAATTTGCCACTACATACCATAATAAATATTGTGCACGTGTGCACACACACACACACACACACACACACACACACACACTGGATTTAGAAAAAAATGAACTAACTGATAATTGATAGGCATGATGGTAGACCAAGAAAATACAATACTTTAAACAAAATCTAAATCCTGGGAGGTTTTCTTTCTCCCTATTTGTCCTCTGGTTGATTAGTGTTCTCATCAGAAATGTGACATCAACAGAGACCTACAAGGGAATTATAGCAAGGCATATTCCCTAGGGCTACCATTTATACTATAAATTATGAATGCATTATTATGCTGTCACTTTGGTTTTGAAGAGCTTATGTTAATTAAAGGCTAAAAAAGCACACACACAGCACAATTATTTTTAATTAAGATTAAAATAATGTAGTATGTCAATATAGGTCCTCAATGGGAATGATGGCTTAATGTGTCACCTCATTTTCCTGTCTATGTAATATATCCATGTTTAATGCTTGTTTTTAGTTTCTTACCTTTTAAGTATATAGACCTCAAAGTCACCCAGAGATCAAATGTATGCCTGAGACACTGCTGTCTAAAAGAAATTATGGCAGAACACAATATATATGAAACACAATACTTTCTGAAATGGATAAACAAGGTAAAATACAAGACTCTATATTTTAGAAGCTTACAGTCATGTTTGGAGTAACTTCTGAATCTGCCAGGAAAATGGAGACTAATTAATTTTTCCTAAATTTAAGGTTAATAATAAAATGGCATGAGGCAAATGAATGAGAAACATAACAGAAAACAAATATAATTGACTATGATGTTTTAAAAAGTGTGAAATTTCAGATGTTGTTTTCTGCAATTCAGAATAGGGACTGGGAGTTAACTTTCTATTTCAATTAAAAAAATAAGCCCAACTAATTTGTTCCTTCCTTTCTTTTTTAAACTGTTGCAAAAATGAATATTACATAATTAAATCAAATTTGTTTCTTTAATTTAGAATAACTTCAATTTTGCCATGTCAGCAAACTTTATCATAAAGAGTTGTTTTCACAATGTACTTAATAAATAGCCCTATTCCAGAAAACACTAGAACCTTCAACTCATGCATTTCTAAGCAATAAACATTTCAGTCCTGCGGTTGGGTTGTTATGCGCTAGGATTTATTTCTCCATGAAACAAGACTTATCATAAGTATTTAAACTGCAGCTTCCATTAAAAAAAAACAAAAACAAAAAACAAAAAAAAAAAAAAACAAAAAAACTTTATGTTTTATTTTATCTGTTAAGAGAAACCAAACCTGATACAGGGATATTCTCAGGTGACATTTCCTTTATTCCAAACAGAAGTGCAAACCTTAGGGCTGACAAGAGACCTAAATGTTTAATTTTGTCACAGCAGCTACCCAACAGATATGCAAGTCAATGACCACTTTCCTGACTACAGGTGAGCCACACAGATTCCTCAGGGAACTCTGAGGCTAAATCATGTAGAGCAGCATGCCCAAATCGACATTGTTGGGACTTCAGTAGAATGAAAAGACATAAAGTCAAAATGAAGAAAGTATAATTAAAATTTTTCATTAGACAGTTTACTTCACTTTAATTGGCAACTTAACACCTGTGCTTGTTTCAGTGGGGAGAGAAGTTCTATTTTTAATATGAAACAAAGTTCCTTCATAGTTAGCTCAGATAAAGTTACATAGGAAAAAAATGTGCAGTACCAGATCAAAAAACATGAAATTCATAAAGTTGATAGGTAGGATATCCAGATTATTTAAACTGGGCACTTCTGAAAGGACATAATTAATAGTTATGTTAAAACAACAGAAGTGAAACTGAACATGTGGGGGCAATCATGAAACTATTTTAAAATCATAAAGTTTCTTGAAATAAATCTAAGCTGATTACTCTCTTCTGTTTCTATTGGATGCCGATATTTAATAGAATGGCTTCATTGTTGATGTTACTAATGTTACTGTTTGCAAGGATACATTTTGGCATTTCAGCCAATATTGTCTTGCTGTTTCAAGCAGCAACGAGTGAACTGGTGTGGCTGATAAATGAAGAAAATAGAGGAGAGAAGTATACTTTGATCAGTCAGATCTCTTTCCAAAGGGTTTAGAAACTTCTGGAAGGCATTTAAAGTTTTCACTTATCTCCAGTTGACCCTAATAAGTTAGGGAGGGAAGGAGGACGGAGGGTGGGGATTAATCTCAAATCTAAACATTTGGTTATTTTTTTATTGAATATAATTGCTTTGCCTGGATAGCTTAGGGCTATATCTAATGGCTTCTTTCCTTAGCAAACTTCCCTCAAGGCCCTTCTGAATTGGGTGATATTTCCTCATTTATACAAGTATGAAAATAAAAATGTTTTAGAACAAGATATGTCTCAGCCCAAATAATACCATTGTTGACTTTCCTAAAAGCTCTGTCTTGTACTCAGATGATACCCTTGTTGTTCAGCAAAATTTAATAATCTCCAATGGAAGAAAATGCATTGCTTCTTTCTTTGTTATTTTCTGGATATAATTCCATACACTATTTATTGACAGAATCTATTAATTCCAATATGAATATCATTTTCTTTTCAATGATGAACATTATTTTTACTAGATTATTCTATGAATAAAAATATCAGGCAGATATTTCTACCCTAAATAGAATGTATCTTTACATGGAAACATTCCATTTAAAAGGAGAAAAGTCTAGCTTATCAAGTGTATACCAAACATAAATTGTTTAATATGTCAAATAAGTTATTCCTGGGTTATATTTTAATATTAATGTATTTAAATTTAACATGGGGAGTACATTGTTACTTGTTAAAATATAGGAAATTAGGGATTTGTTTCTTTTAAAAGTATTTCCTATGATTGGAATGTAATAAATAATAATTAAATATTGAGCTATGACTAAAAGAGAAATTTTCCTTCCCCATAGTAGAGGTGACCAGTATCTTTTCTAGATAACTAGTATTAGAGTTACACAGAAAAACCCTTTCAATGATTGGAAGAGTGGATGTGTGACAACAGTTGGTATATTGCCAAGAACAGATGAAGCAAGGGAGGAGATATAATTAAGCTTTTCACACAATTTAAATAAAGTTTCTAAAATGTTTTGAAATCTAACTTCAACAGTTATTTCTGTCACATATGCTTGCAATGATGTTAATAATGTTTCTTGGTGGGTTTTATAGATATTCTTTTATTGGAAAAAATCTATGAAGCAAATTAATTTCCCATAATATCAGAAGTTATAATTCTGGGGAAACAAGTCAAAGTTAAACAAAGTGAACAACGACCTTGACATTTAATTTTATGTTGTGTTTTCTATTTTGATGCATTACTTTAAAAAATTATAAATCCAAACAACCTTAAGGTTTCCATTCCATTCAGGTATGACACAGCTGAAATTTAACTGGAAGCAGTGTTGGTCCATGCACCATAGTTTCACTCCTTTCCCTGATCTAAGGCAAGGGGCTCCCATGTTTGTTTTGAAAATGAGCAAAATGAACAATCATTGAACAGATTTATCTTCTGCACAGAGCCCTGGGGAAAACTCTGAAAGCTTCAGTTTATTTGATGCAGTACAGGCTTCATTCAGTAGGGCCTTTAGGGTCTGAAGAAAATGCTTTGACTTAAAATGACAAAAGGTATCCTTAGAAAAAGTGCAGGAAATTCCATATTTTCTGAAATATTTAAAATGCATTTAAAATTAAAATATATTAAATCTAATCACTGCCTAAATGTGACCTGTAGACTATTTTCATTTCTGTAGCTCTCTGTTATAAAGGAAATTTTACTAGACATATTTTTATAAAAACTGAGAATTGATATTTTCCTTGAAAAAGACAAATCATGTTAATGATTCAAGTATCTTCAATCACATTTATTCTGGCAATATATTTATTGTGAAGCACCCTGTAAATACGTACTTCTGTATGCTAGATATCAGAAATAAGAGTGGGTCATTTAAACACAACACAGTTGTCATTAAGCAGTGAAAGGATATAGGGAATAGTTGACTTTTCTAATGTATTTTGAGTTTAAAATGTTTTTAAATTGTTTGACTCTTGATATTGATTTTCTCCCTTAAATGTCTCTTAAAATGTTTTATAATTTATTGTGCATTCAGATAAAAGGAATATAATTTGAATTTGAAGTCATAGAATTTGAGTGTGAGTCTTGGTTCTATCACCTTAGGCAAATAACCTGGTCCATTTGAGTCTCTGTTTCATATTGTGTATAATAGGAATATAACACCTATTCAAATGATTTTTGTGTGAATTAAGAACATGTAAACATAAAAGGGTTGTAAACAGCAAAGAACTCTTGGAAGCTAAAGTGTTAGAATGTCTGCTATTAATATAATTGACTTTGATTACAGTGGCTTGGAACTGTGTACTCCAGAAAAACATGTTCTTAAGCTTAGTCTCATCTTGTTGGTGTGGACCCTTATAAGACCTTATGATGAGGTTAATTGAAGATGTGGCCCATCTTAATCATGTTGGGGCATTAATCCTATTTCTGAAGGCCTTAAAAGGAAAGTTACAGAGAGAGAGAGAAAATTAAGGGAGCAGCTAGAAGATGAGTGTCAAAAGGAAGAGAAAGAAGCCAATAGAGGCCACCATGGGCATTTCTGTGTGACAGAAAAGTCAAGGAACAAAATTTGCCGGCATTCATCCTCAGAATGCCACAGTTCTCTGGCAGAAAGCATCACCTTGATGATGGCTTGAATTTAGACTTCTAGCCTAAAAATGAGGCAATAAATTCCTGTTGTTTAAGACAAGCCACTACATTGTATTTGATTAACAGTGAGGAAACTAAAACACTGATGAGTCAGAATATTTCTGGTACCTCAGAATTATAATTCTGAATAACAATTAGCATTGTGCAGGAATTCAGTAACAAATATAAAAAGTATATGAGTTTGTTTGATCATGCATTGTCTATAGGAAGACATGGCTATTTTGGTAAATAAAATTCCCATATCTGCTTGGTTCATTATTTATGAATTGCATTTTCTCCTTAAATTTGGAGTATGTTATCACCAAAGAAAGATAAGTTTTTAGAGGGTCATTGTTAACTGAAAGTTCTTTTTCTATAAATTATTAATTATTGAGTTCATTAACTGATGTTCATAAATTTAAAAATAAGTTTAAATAGTCCATTTAAAACATAAACATGTTTACATTTGGATCTGTTAAGCTAAAAATAACAGCTTTACTATAAATTTTTAGAATGAAATTATCAAGATCTTAGTCCAAAAAAATACAATATAATATAAGGAAATGAATGCTCTTATGTTATAGATTCCATTTTCCATGGTTATTATAGAAAAATAGCAATGGGTTAATTTTTGCTTAGTCATTCAAAATATGACAGAGCCTTATTTTACATTGCTGTGAACACTAATACCTTCCATATTCAATTTCAACTTGCAAAAATGAAGTAGGAAGTGGTGTAAAATAAGGTTTGTATTCTTCTTTCTTAACATTTTATTAATTTTAATTACCTGTGAAATGACAACATTAAAACTGGAATCTTTGATTTGTTGAATAGACATGTCACTAGGGCAGGAATCACACAATATTCTCAAGATATTCCCCATGAAAAAATATGAATAAATAGATATACTATCCTGAACAAGTTTGGTAAATTTAATAGTAATGCAGAGATAAAATCATTTTTGTGAGGTCCATTGTAATTATGTTTAATACAACTTGCATGTTTGTGGTATAAACACAGTCTCACTCTTCACTTGGTCATACTGAAGCAAAGAAACAGAGGAAATAATAAAATCATTCTCAGAAATGTCTGCATCTAAAATATACACGAAGCTGACTACTAAGTATTTCAAAAAGTCCATTCAAAGTTGCTACTTTTAGGATGTATTAGTATGTTTCAGGTCCTGTCTGAAAGATATGCAAAATATGTAACTTAGATTTTTTAATATAAGTAAAACTTGTCTCTACTTGCCATATTATCAGAAGTGGAATAAAAGTACTTAGACATTTGGAGGAATGGATTTAACTTATATATGGACTTCTTTTCCTCATCTGACTGTCAATACAAATTTCCATAAAGGAAGAATTGAATTGCTCTCAGATTTAGTAGAATCAACATTATTCTGTGTTGTGTGTGAATGTTAAGGCCCTTAACAGAGGGAAAAAGGATTCACTTTTTAAGAATTTTATATAAATACTGAAAAATGGCATTTCTTTCCTATTGTTAAAAAGTTTCTATAATTGTTTAAATATAATGTATAAGTTATTTTTAAAAATTGTTATATTGATGAAATTATGGATAACATCATTCTGAAATGGAGGCAAATAATGAGATATGGTGGAATTAGAGGTCACATTATATTTAGGGAAAAATAGGGTGTGAAATTTGGGGAAAGAGAAAAAAGAACATTTTAGGTTAGCAATGGTAGGGACTCAAGGACAGATTATATCATAATATTCATGGTAGGAGAAAAGAACAGAAGGCTATTTGCCTAACAGTTTGTTAGACATTAAATTAATGTCTCCCTCATACTTTCCTTATCTATTCGTTTTAATGACCCATACACACTCACCTACACAGACAGATGCAAACATACACACATTGTGGCTTATTTCCTAGTAAGTATTTGTATTAGTTAGGGTTCTCAAGGGAAACAGAACCAACAGGAAATATTGGTAAATATGGGATTTTATAAAAGTGTCTCACTCAACTGTGGGGATGCGTGAGTACAAATTCCATCATGCAGGTGGGGGCTTGCAACTCTGATGAAAGTCCTCAATGAATTCCCCAGGAAAGGCTAGCTGACTGAAGATGAAATGAAAGTTCTCTCTCTTCTCCCTTAAATGCCTTCAACTGATTGGATTAAATCCAGTTGATTGAATTCTCTCATTGTGGAAGGCACACACTTTGTTGATGTAATCAGCCACAACTGACTAATGATTTAATAAACCAGCATTCTGATTTGTTAACCAGCCACAAATGTCCTTGCAGTAATGGATAGGCCAATGCTTTCTTGACCAGACACCTGGGCACCATCACTTGGCCAAGTTGACACATGTATGTAACCATCACAGTCCACCCCTTGTCAACTTGGCAGCTATACACATCACTTTAAACCATTCTTAATCTCTAAATAGAACACAACAGACATGTTTTGCCTAACAGTACTCAGCTGTCCTGCATACAAACAGAAATGCACTAAGTCTCTTCAGAATAGGGTGCAAGTCTTTGGGTAACATTCACTCTGAAACTTGATATCCTGCACTATGAAATGAACAATACAATTTCTGTCATATGAAAAAGAGATTAGACAGAGAAGAAAACAAAGATATTTACTTTATGGACAATACAAACAAACTCAAAACAAAACAGGGAGAAAATATTCATGCCACCATAGTCCTCCTTTCTGTAACTGGTCACATGGTCATAGTTCATATTTATCACTACCTTCTTCCAATACTCATTCTGTATTCCCTTTACCCTCAGCAAGCACTTCAGCTGGCTATCGTTCTTTGCCTGGTGGGTGACCCAAATCTTCACTCCTGAAGTTTCTGGGCCATTGGTAGTTCTGTCTGGATTGGGTTGTTGCAGTTTTCCATTGACTTTAATCACAGGGCATGGTAGTACTTATAGACGCCCAAAGGGATCTCCTGTATTCCAGGAAAACTCTTCTTTACCTCCATCGTGTATTTGCAGTGCTATTTCTCCTTGATAGTCAGGATCAATCACCCCAGCCAGTACAGTAATTCCCTTTCTTGCCTGTTGATTCAGAGGCATGAGAAGCCCAAAGTGGCCAGGTGGCAGTCTTAACTTCCAGTTCAATGGAATCATTGTTGTGTCTCATGGCGGGAGCACTCCTCCTTTTGGAACCAGGACTTGTAGACCAGCAGAGCTTAAGGTTTCAGGGACAGGAAGCAAAAATTTCCTAGTGGATCACTAGGAGTAATAGTGAGTGGTGCCCCTCCCATTTCCACCCCTTGATTCCTGGACCCATGAATCCTGGCTATGGGAGTAACAGCACCATGGTGTGGATGCTGATTAGGAGTATACACATCCTCCTGGAGAACACTGCCCCAACTCTGAAAGGTATTGCCACCTAGTTGGTGCTGTAGTTGAGTCTTCAAATGGCTTCCACTGTTCTATCAACACAGCTGCCTCTGCATGATGGGGAACATGGTAAGACGAGAGAATTCCATGAGCATGTGCTCATTCCCTCACTTCATTTGCTGTGAAGTGGGTTCCTTGATCAGAAGCAAACCCATGTGGAATACCATGAAGGTGGATAAGTCCAAGGATGATAGCTTTGGCAGAAGTATTGCATGCAGGGAAGGCAAACCGATATCCAGAGTAAGTGTCTATTCTAGTTAGAACAAACCACTGTCCCTTCCATAATGGAGGTGGTCCAATGTAATCAACCTGCCACTAGGTAGCAGGCTGATCACCTTGAGGAATGGTGCCATATCAGGGACTGAGTGTGGGTCTCTGCTGCTGGCAGATTGGAAATTCAGCAGTGGCTGTGGCCAGGTCAGCCTTGGTAAGTGGAAGTCCATGTTGCTGAGCACATACATAACCTGGGCACCATCACCTGGCCAAGTTGACACATGAACCTAATCATCACAGTGCCCTTTTGAAAATTTCCAGTCTTTCAACTTCTGAGTCAAGGGGGAAAGGAATTGTTTACATGTGGCTCAGACAAACTAAGAAAATAAAATTATTTTTGGAAATCCAGACTTCATCATTGCATTGACTACAGACTTCATGCTAGCAAGGAATTAAGAGTTGGTAAAAATAGAAGGACTTGAGGTAAAAATGTTTGATATTTCAGTAGAGGTTTTCAAGCCATTAAATCTGCAACCAGATAATTTACTGTCCTCAGAGAGCAACTATTCAGTGCTCTTATAGGGATGATCCTTTGTGACTATTTATTTGTAATTAAAACTCCTTTAGTTCTATTTTCAGTGAAAAATCATTAAGAATTAAAAGGAGGAGATGGCTTTGCTTTATACTCCTTTGTTTTAATACTTTCCTTAGATGTTCATGTTTGATACCCTGGCATTTGTTAACTTCTATGCTTTTGGGGTTCAATAAGTTACATAGACTCAGACACAGTTTTCTCTACCTACTGGAGTTTGCCACCATAAAAGAACTTTAAAATATATACATTCCAATTGGTTTCACTATTTTACATATACATCTACAGAATAATCAATTCTTTAGGAAATCTTTTTAATAGAACCTTTTGTAAAGAATTCAATATTTTCTTGGAAATTTCTAGGACACAGTTTGATATTACAAAATGGAGACTAAGAAAGCATAGCTTTTCCTCCATAATAGTCAAAATTTTCTGACTATTTAAAATAACAGAGGAAATTAAATTTAGACTCCATCTACTTAGGAATTTATGCCTGAACAACATTACTTCTTCCCTCTCAGGCTATCATAACACCTTTTCAACATGGAAATCAAACATTAATGTAAATAAGGTTATAACACACTTAAAATTTGAATTTATGTAAGTATTCCCATTACTGGTCAGAAATTTTTACATTTCTTATTATAGTTTCCCCCTACAATTACCTATAAAAACTCATAACTTTGCAAAGTAAAATTATACATGCCATAAAAATTAAAATAGTATTCATTTTCATGATAATACTTCAAGACAATATGGTTTTGAAGAAATTATTTTGAGAAGATGGCAGTTAAATGTCTAGATCATTTAAATACTTTGCAATATAAAAATTATAAATTGCATGTTTCAATGAGCAGCAAATATAGTTTACTTCACATGAGACTGAATTACCTGCTGTGGTCCTGATGTCATCATTTTCTTCTCTGCTATTCTGTTCTTACCTCAGCAGCAGTAAATAAGAGCAAGTGTTGAAGGTCATTGTTAACTTTAACAATGAACTATACTGAATAGAAAATGTTTGATGATAGCAGTCTTTGGATTCTGAAACAGTACATTCTGAGGCTATGCATTACCACAGATGCATCATCTTTTTTCCATAAACATCATAAAATTTCCAGTGAATTACTCATAGGCACAGTTAAACATGCCTCCTGGAGTAAAACTTTTTATTTCCTCTTCTTATAATGACTTTTAGAGCAGGAAAAAAAATGAAAAGGGTGCTTTTTAATTTATGGGTTTTACTCAATGCAATAAATGGTTACATTTCATGTTAGTAAAATATAATTATGTTGACAAGAGGGCATTATAAGTAATTAATTTTGATTTTGCTGATGTCAATATGAATTCTAGAGCTTAATGAAACATATAGATGCCATTGCTACATGAAGTTGCTCAAATAATTGTGGCCCACTGCACATGCATTTGATTTATTCCTATGGATATGGCTACTTTTTCCAGTTATCAATCACCTGCTGATGTTCCTTAATGGATACTATAAAGTCTGTGTCTGATTATGTGTAGTGAACCATGAAGGAACAGAAGTTAAAATGCTTTGGGGTTGATTTTCAAATATGAATTTATATGGAGTAGCAAATTCAAAGTGTTATAAGAATCAGAAATATCTATTAATAGTTCACAGTGATGTATTTCCAAAATATACGGATTAGTTTTAATTTTTTTTTAAAATGTGACATTTAGAAATTTCTATAATTGAATATAAGGTATAAAAGATGCAGATATGACTGTTTCTCATTCCTCTTTGTAATCCTAAATCAGTGACTGTGTTTGCCATATAGCAGATTTTCACTGGGTATGTATTGATGTTTTGAAGCACATTTTTATTGATAATTAGGGGGGCATAAAATAAATACTGATTATGAATCTCATTTCACATTTTGTAAAATATAAATTATAAGATATTAAATATGTGGATTGTTTTAATATTTTTAAAAAGGACTTTACCATTTTTTGTTCTTGCTTTTTAAACTTAACTATTTTGACAAGGATCTTTGAGTGTTCAAGCTCATCTAATCATTTCTATGTTATATTGGCAAATCACATGAAGGACAATGAAAGCCTGTTTTCTTAAATTATGTGCCTAAAACACAAAGTATGTCATATGACTATAAATTAGATTAAATTCAAGTTTTTAAAATGGTTTTGAGAATCAGTGAAACCAAGGAAGGAATTAAGAATAAAGAGAGAATAATTTTTAATAGTTGCATTTTTAAGATCTGAAATTAAACTCATTGTTTTTATGCTGATAGGACCAGTGATGGTGAGAAGGCTGGGATGTGATTTTCAAGGTATTGTAGTGAAAGTAGACTTTTAATTTGAACACATGAAATGGAAATTAAAAAGAAATGTGGTATGGGTCACATCTCTGAATCCTGAAAATAGAAAAACCTTGTCTGTAGAAATGTAGCTGGTGGCTCTGCATAAATGTAAATTTATTTTAAAAAAATAAAAGTTGAATAAATGGATTTATGAAAAGGGTAAAATTCTAGGCATGAGTTATTGATATTTTTCCCTTATGAAGTATTCTCTTTTAATGGTTCATATTAGTCTAAGGAATCCATTTCTGCTAAGATATATTTAAAGCAAAATCTTCAGGTGCTGAAGTCAACACCACTTTAGGAGCATAGTGAGATGCACAAAAAATATGTGATTACCCATCCAAAGGACATTTCTAAGACACCTCCAGAAAAGTAAAAGTTTGTAACCTGTTATATATGTTAAAATATAGGTGAAAGCATGGTAGCAGTATCCATAACTTATATATGCATTGCATTTGCTTCCAGGCTACTCTGTACTGTTTAAGAAGAAATGGGTATTTTCCAAGCAGACATTCAATTGTAGATGGATAAGCAAAATAATAATAATAATAATAATAATAATAATAATAATAATAATATTCAATGGATGTAAAAACAAAAATAGTAGGCCTAACAATAAGGAAGTGGATACATTTAGTGACTCAATTTCTTGGGAAATTATATGCCTTAAGCTTTTTTTTAGTTAGACTATGCTAGAAGATAATGGTAACTTCTATTGATGAGTTTTAAAGTAACAGTTCAGGAAGATCTTTAAAATAAGATTGCCATTTGTGTAAAAGTAAGATGACCATTAGTTTTAAATATGATACATTACTCCTTTTTAAGGTTATATAACATCAAATAAATTTTCTTCTATTTCTTTCTATTTCTGATTGTAAGAGATAAAAAAACCTATTGTACATATATTATATTATATAATCCATATAATATTATTGAGATATACACCTATTGAATATATTTATATGTACATATAGAGTTAAGTGTTTGTTGTGTGTCTATGCCTGACATACTTAAAATATGTACAGCAGTCACATAAAATTCAGTTAATTATCAAAATATAGAATAAACAGATAACAATGTATAATATATGGAACAAATGATAATATATGGAACAAAAATCATTTGGCAATATAATACATATATTCACACACACATTCATGATAATTATTTTTACTTTAATTTTTAATCACCACATTTCTTTGAATTTCACAAAATCAAAATATGTTTAATTTTAAAACCTACTATATCATGTTCAGGCCAAATGATATTTAGAGAAAAGTTGAAAGGGCAATTTTCTGGGTGCTTGTTAGTGAAAATCCATTACGTTTGTGATCAGATTCTGAGTGAGAGTGACAGAATTATTTGATAATTATTTATAATTCCATCAAATATATATATATATATATATATACTTGATATATATACATATGTATATAAATATCCTTAAATGCTTTAAAAAGCTTGCTAGGACATGCACAGCACATTAAATTTTCTGAAGTGATCTTGAACATTGTTTTAAAATAAAAGTTCACTGTCTAAATGTCAAAGTTGAAAAATAAAGTATTTCTACTCTATTACTGCTTTATTCAAAATATATTTCTATTGTATGATTATTTTGTCCAAAATTTAAGTTTTCTGTAGCATACTATCTAACTTAGCTTATTTGGCCAGTTTATTTAAACAACCTAATTTCATGGAGCCTAGAATAAGTAAATGAGATCTGGTTATTCTGTATAGCTTAATGTAATACCCTGATAAATTCCAGAGTATTTTGGACAGAAAATAAACAAGTATTTGCAAAGTTCCTTGAGGGACTGGAGAAAAAATATGAAACTATTAAACTTCCCCACTTGAGAAACTCCTGATATTCTCTCAAGCATTAGGGATACCCAATTTAATAAGCCAAGTCCTCTCTCTTGAAATTTATCCTTATGAAATTTATTTCTGTAATGGTGAAGCTAACCTTACTTATAATTAGGCCTGAGAGTCACCCCCGAAGAAGCTCTTTTGTTGCTCAGATGTGACCTCTTTCTCTCTAAGCAAAACTCTGCAAATAAACTCATTAACCTTCCCCCTACATGAGATATGACTTCCAGGGGTGTAAGTCTCCCTGGCAAGATGGGACATGACTCCCAGGGATGAGCCTGGCTCAGTCATCATGGGATTGAGAAAGCCTTCTGGACTAAAAGGGGGAAAAGAATTGAAACAAAATAAGGTTTCAGTGGCTAAGAGATTTCAAATGGAGTCAAGAGGTCATTCTGGAGGTTTCTCTTATGCAAGGTTCAGCCAGATATTGCAAATTGTTCAGGTATGTCAAGCCCCAAACAACAGTATTCCTGAAAACCCTAAAGAATACCCAGAATATCTAAGACTCTATAAAAATTGTACTTATTAAATTTATTTTTCCAGAATCTTAAAACCTTCAAATTGTTCCTATGCCAGATAAGTCCTGAAACCCAGACATAACAGTCTCTCCATGAACATCAACCAGTTGCATTCCCCTACCCTGTAATGTCAATACCTGTTTTCATCATGAAGAAGACAGAAGAGTCATTGCCCAAATATCTCTGAAGATTGAGAGAATGATCAAATGAGATGAAGAGGTTGTCACTGAGAAGTTAGGATTTAACAAATATTTATGACTACTGAATCATTATAAAGCTATTTCTTTTTAGTATGTAGTGTATTAGGACAGTTAGAAGGAAATACCTGAAATTGTTGAACTGCAACACATGCTATACTTTGAGATTTGCTCTATAACTACTTGTTAAATTGTACTTTGAAATTTATCACTTTTCTGCATATATGTTATATTTCACAAAAAATGTTTTTAAAAAAAGCTTGCTATGACATACATAGACTATTAAGTTTTCTCAAGAGACCGTGAATGTTGTTTTAAAATAAAAGTTCACTCTCTAAATGTCAAAATTAAAAAATTAAATATTTCCATTTCTACTACTGTTTTATTCAAAGCATATTTCTACTGTGGGTTAAAGAGCTATAGAATATAGGATCAGAAATGGACTAGTTTATAATGGCCTTTACATAATAATAATTGCATGAGCAATGAATACTATTCTCATGAAGCTAAGGCAAAAAAAATCTTTCTCAATATGGGTCATCAACAAAAACGCACTAAGTTCTCTTTCGAAAATGTCAAACTAAGGTCCACACATAAAATGTTTAAATATATATGTATATATGTATATATAATGTGTATATGTATATATAATGTATATATATATACACATAAACTCCTCACAGATGCAGGTTGGCTTACTCCAATCACATGACTTGTACAGTAATAGGCTTAGGTAATAAAGAATCAGTTATCACAATTTGGAGTAGAAAGCCAAGGAGCATGCTCTGTTAGCCCAAGCACTTTGAAAATCAGTTTAAGAGAAAAAAACTAAGAAATGAATATTGTCATTGTACCTTTTTTTTTAAAAGGGTCAGGCAAATTACCCAAACTGTTATGGAATATTTCCGACCCCTCAGTAAAATGACTCTAAAATAAACCCAAACTGTTTTATTAAACATAGAACTTGGAACTTTAAGCCAGTTAATGCCCTTCTCTCCCTAAAAAAGACTATACTATATAAAGTACCTCCTGGTAGTATCCTGTGCTGGTTTGTATGCATTATGTTCCCCAAAACACCATGTTCTTTGATGTAGTCTTGTGGGGGCAGATGTTATTAGTGTTGATTGGGTTGGAACCTTTGTATTAACTTGTTTCCATGAAGATGTGACCTACCCAACTGTAGGTGATGACTTTGATTGGATCATTTCCATGGAGGTGTTACCCTGTCCACTCAGGGTGGGTGTTAACTGGATCACTGGAGTCATATAAAGGAGTTCACAGACAGAAGGACCAGAGAGCAACTGAGAATGACATTTTGGAAGAGCTACAGCTAAGAAAGGACAAAACGCCCCAAGAGCAACATTTGGAGAATGCCATTTTGAAATGCAACCTAGGAGCAAGCAGATGCCAGCCATGTGCCTTCCTAGCTAACAGAGGTTTTCTGGAGGCCAGTGGCTTTTCTCCAATGAAGGTACTTGTTGATGCCTTACTTTGGACACTTTATAGCCTTAAGACTGTAACTTTGTAACCAAATAAACCCCCTTTATAAAAGCCAATCTATTTTTGGTGTGTTGCAAAATGGCAACATTAGCAAACTGGAAGATATGCCCAAGAAGAATTGTCCATATCCACAAAAAAGCTATAAACTCAGTAAATCAGCAGTAGGGAATATTAAATGTACACTAAGAAAAAAATTATTTTGAATTTGAATAAACATATTCAAACTGTTATTTTTTTTTTGCCTAATGTGTATTCTAATAAGTCAAATCATCTCATACAATTACTCCTTTTACACTTTTAGCACATGGTATTGCCCAGTAGGAAAGAGAACAGCACATATTTCCACTGATCTCTATTTATTGTTTTGTATTTTCAATTCTTTCTGGCTTCTTTTGAAGTGCAACTTTCTCCCCGATTCACAAAGAACACTAATAACATCACTAAAGTGTTCATCATGGTATTTATATTTTAAGAGTATGGAAAGCGAAAAAAAAAAAAGTTCTTTTGAATACCTGAAAGAAAAAAGTTTCACTTTGATTGGTATCTTGTGCAGACAGAAATCCTAACACAAGAATTTAAATATGTTTGAAAGAATTTGGCATTGTGCTAGGAATTATTAAACCATTTTTCCTTAAAATCTAAGTAATATTCTCTTCATTATTATAGAGCAAAATCTTCTGAGACCTCTATGTCTAAGGATGGTAATCACAAAAGCTTTAGCAATGTGGAAACAAAATAAATGCCCTTTTGGACTTGGTAATAAAATTGTTCCAGGCTTTTTATGCACCACCTTAATAGTCATGCTGTTAGTAGATTGTATCCAACTAAAAAAGTTATTCATTTAAGTGAAATCTATTCAGTCTTGTAAAGTTCACAGAAGAGGCTTAAACAATACAAATTAAAAGAACTATTTGTTTGTTAATATGGGATTGCTTTCCTAGATCAATGGTGAAGAATTTGGTTTATTTTGTTCACACATGTAAATACTAAATATTCTGGGTTGAATCTATTCCACACACAAAACACACCTATAATATAACCATTACAAGTAATTTATGTATGGGACAAATATGTATCCATTAAAAAGATTAATACATCTATCATGAGATCTAAAATTCTAAGTAAATAGATTCTGAACTCATAATTAAAAACACAGCTATGTTTGTTTCTATTTGCTACCTCCTCTTGTATTCAAATACAGGCCTTCATCCATAAGAGGAAAGATGACCCAAATTCACACTCCAACTGTGCTGAGAAAACATACAAAGCTTGTGCTTTATAAGAAAAATATATTCTTACCAAAAATAAAGACAGCAGTGTTGATCTAAATATTTTGAGGAAAAAATCAAAATATTCCAAAATAATACAGAAGATATTACAGGCTATGTAAGTTTTGTTTTATTATATTTGTTTTCATCTGTCCTAAAAACCTGCTATTATGTGTCTTGTTCCTTATAAAACTAAGGATTCAAATGAATCATTTACAGTAAATTATCTATGTCATTATCACTCTCTACGATGATAAAATGACTTGTTCATGAGATTCTTCACTGAAATTATACATTATATACTATGGATAAGGGTTTACATATGAAACTACTCAAAGAAGATTCTTATTTCCAGAGAAAATAATGGAAAAATCTTTAGTATCGCTTACAATAGGACAGGCACTCTTCTAAATTCTTTATAGGTTATTACTTAGCTCATTTACTCATTACAGTAATCTTATTTAATTAGTTCTACTATTCTCCCAATTTACAAATGAGGAGACTGAGGCATATGGAGGGTAAATAATTTGCCCATGTTAACAAATATAGAAATGTCAGAGTCTGCATATGAATCCATGCAATTTATGCTCTAATCAAACTCATTATACTGTCTTTTCTATGTATTTTTAAATATGGTATTGATAAAGCATACAATGAGGTTGATAAAACAAATAAATTATGGCATTTATAGGTATATTAAATTTATAATATGAAGAGTGGGTAAAACTCACATAATTAAATTTTCTTTTCAAAAAATTCCATCAAGTTGGCCAGATATCAGTGGTGTAGACAATGATCCAAATAAAGTCTGCTCATTTATATTTCAGCTATTTATATGCAGTTTGGTTCCCTCTATTATAAAAACAGTAAAATGATCTTTAATTCAAGATCATGAACTTGTATTAGGATTAACTTAAAGTTCTGCTTCTTATGTGGGTTTTTTTTTTTTTTAAATAGCATCATTATAAATATCTTCTAAGATTATATCCCCTCAGCTCCAAAAAGTTACATGATATATCAAATATAGAAAGATCCCAAATCAAGTAACTGACACTTTGTTTACATTCTAAATTCACCTGGACTTGGATCAAAATTTGGAATGTGAAGTAAAAAAAAATACACTCTTTTTCCCCAAGCTGAGAAGTCAATGATGTCACTAAAGTATCCTTAGGTTAGTTACTGCCTAATGCCGTGCACTTAACTAAGTAATTAGGACAGATCAATGCAGAGAACACTGATAAGGCGGTCCTTTAGAGTGAATTACAAATTATTCAGAAACACAACATTCCTATAAATGACATTAAAAATTTAATCCAGGGTAGAAGCAGTGATGGAAATAGATCGAGGAGTTATGAAATTACATGTGTTTTGGAAGCAGACAAATCAGGATTTGAAAACTTGCTCCAATACTCTGTTGCAACATGATCTATGGGAAGTCATTTAATCTCTTTGAACTTGTTTTTCTCTCACCTGTAAAACCAGGATGAGAAACTGTTATCATGTTTGAAGCACTACTGGTAGGATTTTATGGAAGAAATTATATAATATAGCCTAGTATACCATAGACACTAAAAATGGGCTAGTTCCTCTTCACCACCCCCTCTTGAGTGAAACATTTCCTGAACCTTGTCCTATAGATGGGAGGTTACACAACCAATAGCTGTTGACCTCTGTACAATAGGTATAATACTGCATACCTTCTAGATGTTATGATAGGAGTAAGTGATAAATGCTTGTAAACAATTCTGGCATATTGGAAGTGTTTACCAGCTTCAATAATAACAATACACAGTTTTCACTGCTGATTTTCCTTTAACCATATTCAACACCTGCTTCTTACCTTATCTCCTGCATCCCCACTATCCTGTTTCTTTGGCTTTACAATTCATCAGGTTTTGAAGTAATTTTAAGGCAATGGAAAAAATGAAAGTGTTTCACACCAACAAAATATTACAGGGCTCATACCTTATTTAGCTTGTTTCTGCAATAATTAAATTCACTAGGTTGTTTTAAGAAACAACCTAGAAAATGTTACATTCACACTTTTTATTTCGTTTTCTGGTCAATTCTTCCAACCAGTTGTGAAGATGAAATGAATTGCCAAATCTCATTGCCACTTAATGCAACGAAACTGTATCATGCAAAACATCTTGATCAATTGCTATATTATCATACATTTTCAAAGATATTATAGGTATAGCTAACAACTTAAAGATTTAAAAACAAAATCTTTAATAATAGGGTATAATTATTTTAGATTAGGTAAGGAAAAAAATCTTTCATGCTGCTTAATGTGTTGTTGAAAATACTACAAATTTCAATGACATTACAACTATTTTGAATGTAGAAAATATATTTCAAAATAGAGAACTTCAGACTATATTGAACTCTTTTGCCTTGGAATTCCATGTATTATGCAGCCCAAATTTTTTATCTAAGACATGGGAGAGAATAACAATAAATCACTTATATATATGGAAATTAGGTCTACATGACCATAAAATATTTCTAAAGGAGTCATAGTATCTATAGCTTTTATTTTAATGTATCATATAATTGAAGAAAACCTGAAATGGCTTGAAAGAAAACACACACTAAGATTATACAAAATTTATCAAAATACTTCATACTTCAATGTATGGTATCACGCTAATAATATTTCCCAGCAATTATTTTTAAATCATCCTCAAAATAGCTTGGAATTTCAATATTTTACTGCTAAGCTCCAATGAGATTTATGGGGATAGAGCCAAATGGAAATCCTGTTAGATTATTTGGATATCGGACTGTCTAACCTGTGATAGTACACATGGTCCAGAGATCTTTCTTCATCACTACAAAAGCTAAGAGGCAACTCCTGCACAGTATCTACATAACCCAGAAGAGATCTTTAATAAAATTGTCAGAAAAAGGAAAAGATATATGTTTCAGAAAAAGATAATTGCACTTAATCATTGTATCTCATTCTATTGTTTTGTTATCATCATAACACTTAATACTGTATGTCATCATCTTATTCCTTTGTTTTATCTTACCTTGTCTCTTCTAAAATGTAAGCTTCACTAGAAAAAGGAAAAGAATAATAATACATAGATAGAAAGAAGGGCTACACTTCCATAATCTATGAAAATGCTATATATATTCTGAACTGATTTTAGTTATGGTTCACAGTATTTAGTTCCACTTCTAAGAACCTTTGTACATTATTATTTTATATTCACATTCTACTGACTAAATCTCCCTCCTCTTCAGATATGTAAGGGTGCAGACAAGTCAGGTGTTAAAGTAAAGAGCTATTAATAGAGGATTTTCTATAACAAACTAATACTCCTATGTAAGAAAAAAAAATCAGCTAACCACTGACAAACTTTTAAAGTTTTGTAGCCACTAAGAAAAAAGAAACAGTGTGATTTTGTTACTTCTTGAGGTTTGAGAAACACATACCTAAGGGTTATGACTTCAGATAAAAGTCTTAACTAATCAAGTTATTAATCTGCTGTCAAATGTAACATTCTGAAAACCATGGCAGCTGAAAATGGAGAGATCATAAAAGGTTTTCTATATGATCACATGGAATACCACAAAACAGAGGGAAATAATTATCAGTCAGAAATAGTGTGACTGCCCAAAATGGATAAATGGGTATTGTGTCTGTGTGTGTGCTGAAAATCCTTGTTATTATAAATTAAAATCAAACTATTAAGGTTTTACTGGCATGTGGCATGTGACTAGGTAGGTAAGGAGATAGATATAGATAGATAGACAGATAGGCAGATAAAACCTGTAGCGTAATTTCCAAAGATACAGAGTTTTCAAGTAGATTCCTCTGTTTCTGTGGACTTAATTTATTTTGTAAGCTACGCAGTAAGAAAAATAGTAGTCTACTCTGTGAATCATAATTGATTATTAAAGACAAAGGGTGGGTTTTTAATAGGTAGAGTGATTTGCAGAATTTGCTTTACTCTGTTGTCTTTGTTGTGTAATGGCAAATCATTGACCTTGGACTGCAATAGATAAGGTCTATGAAACATGAAAAAGTCTTAAAGGAGAGATTGAATAAGAAACAAAATAGAGGCAGTTAATTTATTTGCCCTCTTCAATTTTTTTTTTTGTATTTCTAAACGTTCTCTTGAGACCCTCATATGCTCCTTTTAAAAATCATTTTTTAAAATGGATAAATATTTTCTTCAATCTGGTGTACTGTTTTAAAGCAATTAGAGGAACTAAAATTCTTCAGCATTTATAAATAAATATATGTATATATGTGTATGTACAAATAAATACATGTAACTGGAAAGTGTTACATGTAATTGCATACTAGAATAAAAATTCAAATTGTCTTGTCTCTTCCCCATTTCATAAAGATTTAGGAAGAAGTTCTTTCCTTATAGCAGTTCTCAAAACTTTGTATGTCAACATACCCCTGCAACTTTACCCAAGAGTTGCAATTTGTAGTTTGTTTTCAGTTTGTCAGGTCTGTTTAGGCAAATCACTGCTGGGTAAAAAAAAAAAAAAACAAAAAAAAACAACAACACAGACACATCAATAGATTGGTGAATCATTTGAGAGAGTGTATAATTAGATTGAAATATAGAAAACCTGCAAACAATTTTCCTTCAATGATTCATTATTTTATCTTATTCAGATGATAGGCAGGAACTCATTTTTCTGTTTATTTTTTCTTTTTAAGTACCTAGTGTGCAATTAATATAACAGACATTTTAATCTGAATATTTTGAATATTTCCAGTTCTGCAAAATAATAAACTATTTCAACTGATTTTAATTAAAGTAATGAAAAAATAATAATGATGATAATAATAATAATTCATTGGGAAATACAAAACAACTAAAAACAGTACTGCTTCCTAAAATTTCTTTTATAGTTGTAAATCTCCAAACATTTTAGAAATCAGATTTTTTTATCTGAATACCTTAAGTGATTATATGAAGATATTATATAACTTCAAAAATATTTATTAATAATTTAGTGGGACTCTAATTATTGATAGAATAATTTAGCCCTTAGTATCCAATGCATTATTATGTAAAATCCATGATAGTTTAGCAAAAACTTACATTTATTCTGGGCACATGATAAGTAATGATTACAAGCATACCTCATCTTATTGTGTGTTGCTTTACCTCACTTCTCAGATTTTACATTCTTTTTTTTAATTGAAGGTTTGTGGCAACCCTGTGCTGAGCAAGTCTATAGGTGCCATTTTTCCAACAGCATTTGCTCTCTTCATGACTCTGTGTCACATTTTGGTAATTCTCTCAATATTTTAAACTTTTTCACTAGTATTATATCTGTATGGTGATCTGTGATCAGTGGTCTTTTGTGTTACTGTTAATTGTTTTGGGACACCAAGAAATACACTGTAATATGATGAATTTGATAAATATTGAATGTGCACTGACTACTCCATCAGACCTCCCTATTCCCTGAGACACAACAATATTGAAATTAGGCCAATTAATAACCTTACAATGGCCTCTAAGATTCAAGTGAAAGGAGGAGTTGCTTGTCTCTCACTTTAAATCAAAAGCTAGTAATGATTTAGCTTAGTGAGGAAAGATGTCAAAAGCCAAGGCCAAAAGCTAGGTTTCTTGCACCAAACAGTTAGCCATGTTGTGAGTGCAAAGGAAAAGTTCTTGAAGGAAATTTAAAATTTTACTCCAACGAACACGTGAATGGTAAGAAAGCAAAACAGCCTCATTGCTGATATGGAGGAAATTATGGTGGTCTGAATAGATTCTCAAACTAGCCACAATATTCCCTTAAGCCATAGGCTAACCCAGAGCTAGGCAGTAATTCTCTTCAATTACATGAAGGCCGAGGGAGTTGAGGAAGCTGCAGAAGAAATGTTTGAAGCTGGGAGAGGTTGGTTTATGAGGTCTAAGGAAAGAAGCTCTCTCCATAACATACATATACAAGGTGAAGCAGCAGGTGCTGATGTAGAAGTAACAGCAAGTTATCCAGAAGATCCAGCTAAGATAACTGACAAAGGTGATGACACAAAAGATTTTCAATGTAGACAAAATAGCCTTCGATTGGCAGAAGATGCCATCTAGGACTTTCCATAGCTAGAGAGAAGTCAATGTCTGACTTCAAATCTCCAAAGGACAGGCTGACTCTTTTGTTAGGGGCTAATACAGTTGGTGATTGTAAGTTGAAGCCAGTGTTCATTTACCATTCCAAAAATCCTAAGGGCCCTTAAGAATTATGCTAAATCTACTCTGCCTATGCTCCATAAATGGAACAACAAAGCCTGGATAACAGCATATCTGTTTGCCACATGGTTTTCTGAATATTTTAAGCCCGTTGTTGAGACCTACTGCTCAGAGAAAAAGATTCCTTTCAAAATATTACTGCTCATTGAAAATGCACCTGAGCACCCAAGAACACTAATGGAGATGCACAACGAGATTAATGTTGTTTTCATGCCTGCAAACACAATATCTATTCCATAGCCCATGGATCAAGGAGTAATTTTGACTTTCAAGTCTTGTTATTTAAAAAATATGTTTCATAAAGTTATAGTTGGCATAGATATATGAATCCTCCAATGGATCTGGGCAAAGTAAATTGAAAACCTTCTGGAATGTATTCACCATTCTAGATGCCAGTAAGAACTCTGTGATTCATGGGAGGAGGTCAAAATATCAACCTGAACAACAATTCAGAAGAAGTTGATTCCAAACCTCATAGATGACTTTGAGGTGTTCAAGATTTCAGTGAAGGAAGTAACTGCAGATATGGTGGAAATAGCAAGAGAAATAGAATTAGAAGTGGAAAATGAAAATGTGACTGAATTGCTGAAATCTCATGATAAAACTTTAATAAATGAGGAGTTGCTTCTTATGGATGAGCAAAGAAAGTGGTTTTTTAAGATGGAATCTATTCCTTGTGAAGACACTGTGAACATTGTTGAAATGATAGCCGAGAATTTAAAATATTACATCAACTTGGTTGATAAAGCAGTGAAAGAGTTTGAGAGGATTTACTATAATATTGAAAGAAGTTCTACTGCAGGCAAAATGCTATCAAACAGCATTGCATGCTACAGAGAAATCCTTCAATGTGACAAACTGCATTGTCTTATTTTAAGAAATTACCATTTTTAAAATAACAATAATTTATAACATATGCTGAGTTCTTCAAATTTGCTAGCACAATTATAAGTGCTTTACACAGACCAATTCATTAAGTCTGCACAACAACCTGCTATATTTGTTTTGAGGATGAAGAAATGAAAGATCTGTAAACAAACAAAATAAAAGTTCAATAAATTGCTTAAGGTCATACAGCTGGGACAGTTGGGACTATAACCCAGATATTACTCCAAAGAACTTTAGTCCTATAAAATATACACACCTAAACAGAATCAAATTTTAAATACTACTAGATCTCTATATAAATTATGATACAGATCATTATGTGATTATCTTCAAAGGTATGTTTCAAGCCTGCAATTTGAAGTAAATAATTGAAATATTCATGAGTATCTAAAATTATCCAATGAGATAATGGGGATAGCATAATAATAACTTTTAGCATTATCTGTTATCACTGAAGAAGTTTTAATTACTTCTGTGAGTAAAATGTCACATAATCTTTGAAACAATGCTTAGGGAATGCAAGGAAAGGATTATATTTAATGATCACTTATAAATAAGGAGAGGTTAGATAAAACACCTGTAGTCACAAGTTAATAAGAGACTTTGTCTAGCTATAAACTCAGGTTTTTAAATTATTTGCATAAAGTTTTTCCATGTTATCCTACATTAATTTACCTAGCCCTCGGTCTGTCACTTTTCAGCCTCCATTTCTTTAACATAAATGGAAACACACAAGCAACAACATAGCTGCCCCCCTTCAAAATAACTCCTGCAATTTTACTTGAAAAATAAAATAGAACTGGGGGCAGAGTTAGATATATGGGATACCTGATAATTTTACTTCCTCCTCTACTCTCTGGCTTGAAAAAAAAAAAAAAAAAAAAAAAGAAGTCCTCTCATTCTATTAAGTTAAAGCTCACTATTAAACTTGGCTTTAACCAAAATTATCAGGGAAGTTTGAATGCAGGCACACAGCAAATTATGAAAACCGCTCCTCTTGACTAACTACTCTTCTCTTATTCTTTTACATTTTGGAAACAATACTGATAAAATGAATGGCAAAATAAAGCTAATTTTTCAAAAAGTTGTTGCTACCACCACATTTAATGGAAATGTTGTAGGTATCCTAGTTATAAGGAATGTCAAGTTTGTTTATGCGGCCTAACAGGTAAAAAGAATCTGAAATATATTTCTCCACACTTACAAATATTTAGTTGCTCATATAGTCTGTAAGTACTATGGTTCAAATCTGATCCATAAGAAAGAGGAAGAGCATGTTTGATGCCCCAGCTCTCAGAAATGTTGATCAGCAAAGATTCATACAAGCCACTGCTTAGGGTGAACAGTTTTATGAAGAAAATAGCTGTATTTAGGTTTTTAAACAATATGCCACCTCTAAGGAACTGGATAATTCAGTAGAATATCAGCAAAGTTTTCATGAAACAATTTTAAAGCTCTGATTAACATTGTAAAGTATTTTAAAATGCTGTTTTAAAAAGTATTCTCTAGACTGTGGGATCAAAACGTTTAATTGAACACATTCTACTTTTTCTCCCTCCTCAAGCCCCATTAAGGGCAGTACATTATTTTCTATAAAGGCCTGAATCCTCAAGTATGGGCAGTAGTGTCAAGGATAGCACAGCAGGAACATCTGGAAGATGGAAAGCAGAGGGACAATGGTATATTATTTAACAGACCACTTGAAGAGAAAGAATCCTAAACAAGTAATGGTAAAGAACCATATTGATTTGCACAGGAAAACATTGCCAAAGCTTGGGTTTTGATGGCGTTGCTACTATTACCAATGCAAGTGGGAGAGAAAGGGAGTGAAGGGGGTTTAATGTCTATTCAAGACACCAACAAAACTGACCCCACCCCCACCCCCAACTCTGCCTATGTAAAATGTTTATTCTCTGGGGAAAGGTGAACAAGAAAGAGTATCTCTGGACTGAGAGATAGCTGAAGATACTGAAAATAGGTAATTTACATGAATACTGAAACTGAATTTCAACCTCAGAGACTTAGCTATCTCTAATATGTAATCTCCTTTTCCTTTTTAAATTTTTCATTCGGGTTGTGTGGAAATGACCCAGTATGACAAAAAACACATCAGGAAAATCAACTAAAACAATCCATTAATTAGCTTTATTGTTCTAGAATAGTATGTGTGCTTACCATATGCCATTCACTGTTGTTAGAACTTAATCTGTATTAATTCATTTCATACCACAACCCGATGAAGTACAGATGATTATTTTAGTCACCAAGATGTATTTCACACATTATGTGATAAAACTGGAATTAGATTGAAATAATTCTATGCTAGTAAAAAGGATATTTTTTGGTATCCCTTATCCAGATTAAATCCTGCTAATTATTGTAATTATCTTTAACTACTTCAAAAATGGGATGATATTGCTTTCAACAGGTTTAACTTTTTTTTCAATGTATTGATGTTTTCATCACAACTAAGTTCATATGCTTTTGTCAAAAGCTATGTTAATATCTACCACTCTTTCTCCACAACATGACCTAGCTTTTCTCATCTTTACCATAAGTAGAAGCACAGCTAATTCACAAAAAAGGGATTTAGAGAAAAATAAATCCTCTCTTATGCAAAACTAAACACATAAAATGTTGAAAAAATCAAAGATGATAATTTGTATGCTAACAGCATAGCAGTTTCTCTTCATTTTATTAAACTTTTACGTCTTCAACTCATTTCTCTTAAAATCAATATTTTTCCATACCTTGTTTTTTGTATATAATAATAACTTGAAATGTAACATTTAATGTATTGATAAAAATAGCTTCTCTATACTGATAAAATTATCTGTAAATGTGACCTGTCTTTTCAGTCCTTTTAATCTTTTACACTATCAATTCATAATTATCTTGGTCAATTATATTTTTCAATCCTGAAATCATGGAAAATCTGTGCATCTTTGAAATCATAATACTTTAAAATGTTTGTTTCAGGACAATTAAGAGAATGGATCAGTTTTACCTTTCTAAAACACTATTTTGAAATATTAGCATATAGCAGGAGCAAAATTATTTTTATAAAATATACAATCTTAGACTCTAAAATCAGTTTAAATCCCTACAACAAAGGTGTTTCACCACTTTGTTGCACAGGTTAGATAATGAAGTTTCTTTGTAAACCATGGTTCAAGACTTCTTTTTCTAGTTATACCCAATAATTCACAAGAGAGAATTCAAAATTTGGTAAGCTTGATTATCTGAAGGTCAGTTGTCACTTGGTTTTGAAATCTGAACATGTTTCCTTGATACTGTACACAGAGGAATTTCCAAAGCTGAGAGCTATTTTGAGTAGTTTCTAGAAACATCTCTTTGTAACACCTTCTTAACTGTGATTTCCTAATCATTATGCAGAAGATTTCACTGCCTAATTAAAGGAATGGTGCAGTGATGAAGATAAAGAATACAGAGCAGGGCTGCAAGCTAATCTACAAGCAAAACACAGGAGCTACTTGTCAAGAGTAAGGGCATATTTTATCGACAGCTGTGTCCAATAAAGATGAGCTATGTGGTAAATATTTAATATTAATGCATTTCTGCCATGACTGTTACCTCCTTCATTATCTCTCACTGTGCTCAGTAAAATAATTAATACAGCCGTTCATTGAAGATTCCTTTTAAACGGTACACTTTGTAAAGAATAGTATTCATTTCCAGTGGAAATGTAACACTCATTGTAGTAACTGACAGTTTATAAGTCCAATGAAATAAATTCACAGTTATTTAAGTTAACTGTGCAGTTTATTGTTAAGATTCTATTTTGAGAGTATGATATAGATACACTCTCAATTACATATGTGATAGAGAGACAGTGCTGAGTTAATTGACATCCTTATTGTGTAAGAAACTTGAGGCTTAACATGCAGATAGAAATGTAGCAGTACTTTACAAAGGAAATAAATTTATTGTGATAGAGTGGAAATAACCCAAATGTTCAAGTCACATAATCCACCAATTGCTAATTCAGTAAAATTTAATTTAATTCAGTAAAATTGCCAAGTTTCTTCACCTCTGAGACTTAATTTCCTCATCTATTTAAGAGAAAAGGAGAGAGAGAGAGAGACAGAGAGAAAAGAGGGTGAGAGGGAGTGATGAGTGGAAGGAGAGAAATATTAGTACCCACCATATGTTGTGTTTTGTGAGGATAAATAAGAAGACATGTAAAGTACAAGAGACATATTAGGCTTTCAATAAATGTCGCTTAGCTCCTCCAACATGATTAACATGATATCAGCTACAAAATATCTAAGCTAAGTGAAAAAAACAGTTAATATTTTAAATATAAGTGCTGAAGTTTATCACTCAAAATCTTAAATACTTAGATTTGAAGTTACAATGAAAGCATACTGTATTTCTTATATGACCTACGCTCTGTGAAATAAGTAGTGTAATGCCATAATGAATGAGACATAGGAACATATTGTGAGATTGTATATCTCTACATCTATATCTCTTGTCTATAAATCTGTGTGAGTGTGCATATTTTTGTAAAAATCATTTCTCACAGGGCAAATGCAAGTAGTTGAGGGAAGTGTTTGGCCAATTTTAAAAAGAAAATGATTTTTAATAATCAGCTAAATGGACAAATAACTGAGAAATAACAATGTATACTAGATATAAAGTTAAAAGGAATTTTTGAGCAGGAGCTGGAGGTTTTGATGTAGAATGATGTTACAAAAAATAGAAAAGTCAGTCCTATTAAAATATAACTAACCAGAGAACACAAAAATTCTGGAGTACTTTAAATATGCTTCATGTTTCCTTTTTAAGTTCTGTAGAAGTGTCCATTTAAGAATCATCTTATACTTTGCTAGAGATTGATTTTTTACTTAAACTTGGATTTCCTTTGGCACCCAATTTACAGACATTTTTTGTAGGATAAAATAATCTGTTTTATTAGGAATGAGACTTTATTCTTTGATGTACAAACTATTAATTTTAAAATAAACATATTATAAAGGATTTGTTTAAGAAAATAATGATTTTTTTTAAATCCAATATCAATTAGTTATATTTTATCTTTGTGAACCGCACAACAAGCATTCTCAGTAAATGTAGCTGAATGGCCTGCCAGTCTACAGGTTAGTCTTGTGGGTCACTTTTCCATTCTTCTTTACATCAATGGGCAGGTTTCTACCTTACTCTGGTTGTCTATTCCTAATAGACATAGACACATGTTGTTGAGGTGACATTATGCATAATATTTGAATTTTAATTATTACTCCACTTTAATCTACTCTCGCAAATACTTTATTACACTGTCTTACCGAGTAAGTGCTAAATATCTGTGAAGTTTATGTTTCTTGCTTTTTTCTGACTCTAACACCACTCCTATATAAAAAAACTTAGTTCCTGTATTGCAGAGCTGTGGGTTCCCTGATTCTATAGCCGTGGCACTCACTGTTCAGCATTTTTACTGAACACTCCCGTAAATCTAGGCCTGAAGACTTTTTCTGACTTTGAAGCATGCTAGGCCTGCACTATGCTAATGGGCAGATTAGACTAGCAGAGAACAAATGTTCTTCCCCAGGAAGAGTTTTCAACTAATGACAGAGGCAGAGTTGGTGGATAAATATCTCCCACCCTCTGGCTTCCATGCCTTTGAATGGGACAATGTTGAGGTGGATTTTATAAATTCTCCCAGGGGTTGCCAACAAGCTTGAACTCAAGTTGCCCACAGTGGTAAACTGTTTGCTATACATCTCACTTTAATTTCCTTCTCTAACCTGAATTACTTCCTTACTGTCTTACCCATGCTTCCTGGGATCACTACCTGCATAAAATACGTACACGTAAGTTTCTACTTCAATATCTACTTTTCAGGAACCCTAACTAAGAAAATAGTCGAGAAAAAAGGAATTCTTTCATATATTTGACCAATCCAAACACATCTTTCAACACACTTTCCACGTTGGAGAAAAGATTCTTTTACTTCAAAACTAACAGTTTCTTAAAAATACCAAATGAATCTTGAAAAGCAATTAATAGACTAGTCTTAATAACCCCATAAATTTTTAAGTAATACATTTTGGGTGTGTATGCTTAACATTCCTAATATATAGTCACTTCTCAAGAATTTATGTTACGTTTTCTGTTTGTTGCAAATCTGAACTAAATATACAAACTAGAGAGTGACTTTATGGCAAGTTATCAAAGATAACTACCAACCTAAAATTCCCAACGTGAGGTGTTCAATATTGTAAGACATAATTCATTCCTCATAATCAATCTAGGTAGCATTTCTGAACTATTTCCTAATATTTAACTAAAGTGATGCATTTAAGTACAAAGAATTTTAATAAATACAACATATCAGAATTGTAAATATAGGACTGTTGTGTTTAATTAATTTACAGCAATTACACACTGAATAATAAATCATTATTATGTCACCTAACAAATAGTTTATAAATATCCTAATTTTCCACTGTTTCTTGTTGGAGCTCGGTTTTGTTTTTAATCCATTAATTCTGACTTGTCACACTTCTACATAAAAAAGAGAATATATATCTTGTTGCCAAGACGGCAGAGTTATTACAAGAGTTTAGGTGGTTCATCTTTCCAGGAGGAATATTAACAGCAACACATGTACTGTGACAATGTTTTCTACATAACATTCAGAGAATTCTAGAAAAGCATTGACACTGGCAGTTATTAACAGTGTGGGCTATAGGAGACCAATTCTCTGGTGGCTCAAAATATTAAGTTAGTTCCAGGAGAGAATGTGAGAGGAAAGAGAAAGCAATCTAAGAATCAACATTTTCTAACAGTGGTTGAAAATATTCTCTATCAGCTGATACCATCCAATCAGAGAAAACTGTTGGAGAAAAGTAATCTATAGAAAACTAACTCAGTTTTGGTTAAAAAATTAAGGGACACAACTAAATCTGACATTATTTTATTGGCAAAATAATTGCCTAAATATTTATATATGTAATGAATATGATAATATATATATTTAATATCTAATTTTCTTCATTGAGATTAAATCTATTCATATTCCCTGAATTAGAATGATTGGTGTGGAGTGTGGAGGATGAGCTAGAATGATAACTGCTAGATGAGAATGTGGATAAAATTAGTAACTACAGAATTCTTCCACTAGAAAAAAGTCAAAGCCTTTTAAAATACATGTCTTATCATCATACTTTGCCTAAAAATAGTTTGCATGGATACATTTCCCCAAAATTCATACTCTACATATTTAATGTTGAAATAATTTGGAAAAACTCCTCCTGAAATTAACCTTTGATCAAATTATAACCCCCAAATGACAAAAACGTATGAAATTGGGGAAGATAAATTTAGTCTGAAATTACTGAAAGCTTTCGTTAAGCCTTAATATATGCTGTCAGCTTTAAACTAAATAATAGATGAGATTTTAACATAATCAGAAGAAAACTGCTGCTACCTGCCTCTGCTACTGTCACAATGAAATTGACAAGATAATTTTGAAAATAAGGCCTTCTTCAAGTCACTTCATGGATCTGACAAGCACATGGGATTTAGAATTATATCTATTCCCACAGAAAAAGATTTATCTACAAGGATATAAGATAGTTGAATGGAAGATCAAACATATTCTCTTTTAGAAAATGCAGTGTTACTAGCCTTAACAAATAAACAGAAGCACTTCATACACTAGCAGTTCTTTGCTTTCAAAAAAGATTCCATTTACTGTAGCTTCTATAATGGTCTTCAAATAATCTTTATGCAACTAGATAGCCTTCAAGTAACCAACAAAGATATGGCCTAAATATGTTATAAATGAACAAATATGTTACACTGAGTTACTGTGTTCATTTGCTCTCTAAAGTTTTCATTCTATTATTAATTTATGTAGCTTTAATTATGAGTAGCCATAGGAAGCACTTGCCTAGTTCTTGCACTGCAAGAAAAAGTTATGAAATAATAAAGAAAAACGGCACATACCTATAATGCTCATGGATGTGTGTTAGGACAAAACTAGAATTTAAGCATAAAAATTGCTCTTACATTTCCAACTCTGCAAAATATAAAATATTCAGAACTTTCTTTTTCTCCTTGTGAATACAACTCAGAAAACTGTGACATGATATGAAATGTAATACCTACAAGTTTGGGGTTGGTGGAGATGTGTTATAAACTAAAAGTAGTTCAGTTATATTTAAGATGTGTTATTATTTGATGTTTTTTATTACTCAGTTATTCTGACCATAAAATTTTACTTATCAATTTCACTGCATTCCCAGATAATGGGTGGGATGATAATTACTAATGATTGTTATATTTCAAATCCCCTATTCTTCGAAAGAGCAATAAGCAAAAGTGTGCCCCATCCTTTATGTGACAGTGCCTGATTGCTTACTAACATATCCTTATGAAGACACATGAAAAATCAGCATGTCTTAAGGTGTTGGAACTCAAGTTAGTAAAATAATCAGAAAACCTTGTTGAAAAACATTTAATCAGCCTAACTAAAGTAATCTATCTTTGGATTAAAAAGTATTTTTACATTGAAACTCTGAATATAATTATATATTTCATTTTGATACAGAGATTTAAATATTGTGGTATCCAAGTATTGTACTCTGTTTTTCAAATGATAAAACTAGCAGCATCCTCACATAAACCATGGTGTTAAAACGTAAAAAAATCATTGCCATTAACCAACTGCCTAAAATGGGACAGAAAGAGACACAGCGGGAAGAAACTCATGAAGTCACCTGAAAGTTAAATACAATTGACAGGTCACATCTTTGAATTGCCAACTTTGATGTGCCTTTACTTTCTATATTACAAATCTTGTCATATTCAGAAAGTTTAAACGTTGAGGGATCTATTGAGTGCTACCCCTGATCTTCAAGAAACCTGAATTTCTAAAGAGACATAAAGATGGATTTTTTTTTTTCTTTTTGTCCTTTTCATTAAATGACTCTAAGCAAAAGTTCAAGATGGAGAGGGGAAAAAAAAGTTTTAGGAGTTTTATCTGAAGTGATCATTTTTTGATCAAATAGCAAAAAATATATCAGTTTTAAAAAAGCAAAATATAATCACATTTTGGATCCATCTATTTTTTTATACACATGAGGAAAGATATAGATTTTTAGCATGCCTTGGTCATTTATAAATATATAAAAAGTGTAAGTAAGTAGGTCTCATTACTCATGAAAATTCTTTTCAAAGATTCATATCCAGTCTATGCTCATTAAAGTAAAATTTTTATGCTTTGTTGCTCAAACTGCATTTTGGGAGAATTACATATTGATCACCCAAGTACAGAAGGGCGATGTATAGTCTACATACATTAGAATAAGATTTAAATTTCTATCAGATATACTTCACATAACCCTAGACCTATGGACATAATAATATATTTAAAATTTTCAGGTAATAGCAGACATGGAATTTATAACAATTTGTGGATCTTGTTATTTCCTTTTGCAGTGTTGTGAAGAATCTAGTTACTTAGAAATTTTACAGAAGACCAAAAAATGAGTGAAACAACATTGAACTTTGGGTTTTTAAACCTACTAATGAGATATCCAGTAAAATAGCACACTTCATCATTTCTAAAGCAAATTAATTATATGTTCTAGCCAAATAATATGGCTATACATTCATGAGTCAGGGTGGAGCTTGAAATGGTGGAAGAATTTTTTTTATCTAACTCACAGGTACATATTTATAGAATTGACTATATAGATCAGACTATACATTTTGAAAATTTTTAAATAATTGAAATCCCTTTTTATTAAAAAAAAAAAAAAACAAAACAGCAGGGTACTTAGACAATGTGAATCCTCTGTAGTTAAAAAGCAATGCATCTCAGAGCTTATTCTGGAGCCTCAACAGCCCCTAACTCAGTAGAAAATTCTTTTCTTCTTTTTTTTTTTTTGTTTCTTTATTAGAAAAGTTGTGGGTTTACAGAAAAATCATGCATGAAACAAAGGATTCCCAGATACCATCCCACCAACAATACCTTGCATTGGGGTGGACATTTTGTTACAATTGATGATAGCACATTTTAATAATTGCATTATTAATTAAATTCATGGTTTAACTTGGGGTTCACTGTTTGTGTAGCATAGTTTCATGGTTTTTAAAAATTTTTATTCTGTTACCATATATATAATCTAACATTTCCCCCTTTTAATCATATTCAGACGCATGTTTCAGTGCTGTTAATTGTGTTCACAATGTTGTGCTGCCAACACAATTCATTACCAAAACAGTAGGGAATTCTTGACCAAGCGTCACTGTAATACTGGACATGCTTTCTTTGAAGATCAATCTATTTGTCCCGACAAACCAAATCCTAATCAAGACAGGTTAAGTTAGGGTCACTTTCACCTTGTATCAAGAGCATGTGAGAAGAGACATTTCAAGAGAATGTGCCATTCAAAATCTGTTAGAGCAAGGGAGAACTATTATATCATTTCACAAATCCTAGGCCTTGTATCACATTCACAAGGCCCGTGAAATGAACATAACTTTGTAGGTCTCAGCAGAGCCCCAGAGTAGTGGAGCAAAAAGTCTGTGACTTTTATAGCTGCTATAATAAATCAGTGTTTGATAATACAATGATAAAAGTTGGACTTGCTGTCTGAAATGGGTGGTTTGGAGCTATGTACCCCCGCAAAACATGTTCTTAAACTTAATCCATTCCTATCGGTGTAACCCATTGTAAGTAGGAACTTTTGATGATGTCACTTCAGTTAAAGTGTGGTCCAATTCAATCAGGATGGGTCTTAATTCTTTTACTGGAGTTCATTACAAGCAGAATGAAATTCAGGGAGATAGAGAGAAAGACACAAAGGGAGCCGCCAGAAACTGAACCCGGAAGTGAAGGGAGAGGCCAGGAGAGGCTGCCGTGTACATTGCCATGTGACAGAGGATCCCAGGACCAGAATACCAATTTCATAAAAAGGCATTGCCTTACTGATGCTTCAATTTTGGAATTCTCCTGGCCTCAAACTGTGAGCCAATAAAAATCACACCTTTTAAGCCAACTGATTGCATGGAATTTGCTTGAGCAGCTAAGGAAACTAAAACAGTAATATTCTAGGCACTCTATATGTATTAAATAATTTAGCCCTCCAAACACAGTTAAGGAAATGTGAGATAATTTGACCCAGGTCAGAGATGATAATTCAGCCAAGACCTCCAAACACAAACATCTGTTGAACTACACTTACTAGCTTAACACTAAGACAATTTTTTACCAAGGTGGTTATATTACTTTCAAAATACAAAAGACTTGCATAATTTGATGCTGGTTTAAAGTGAGTGTGCAATGTTTATTAAATACAATAGAGTTGAGTTGTTAGTGTGTTTGAAGCTTTTATAATTCTGTAATTATAAATAGTATTATAGGCCAGTACTAACCTCAAATATTTCTTCTTATAAAAGTTTATTGTTTGGATCATAATTTCTAGAAATTATATCATTCCAGAAGATACTGAAGAATGATTTTAGTGCTTTTGCAAGTTTAAAGTCCAGGTGTTGAAATAATTAGAATAAAACTAACCCAGACTAATTTTTACAGAAGGATAAGTTATTTTGTTAACATCAGCATGAAACAATACCTTCCCTGAATTCCAAATAAGAGCCATCACAGAATAAATCACACAGATATGTGTCAAAAAAGCCCTAATTTTTCAATACTATCTGTAGGTGACATAGGCTACTTTCTGTGATATGCCTTAAGAAAGAGAGTTTTCAGGGCTTGACAACTGGGGCAAGTCATCTCTAAGGGCACATCCTCCCGGTAGGTAGGTTCTCTGAGGGGATGAAATTATAGATCAGACATTTCTCTTGAGAGTGCAGAATTAGAACAGAGGGAATTGAATGGTCTTAAGGGATGATTTTATCAGACAGTGGCAACCTGATTAATTGCCCTTCCCTCCAGTTTCCTGGTGTTTCTATCTAACTAACTGGGCCAAGATACTGTAGAATCAGAGAAACTTTCTCCATATCAGTTCTACAGAAATAGTGGGAACTACAGAGGACTGGATGGTCATCACTCTCTTGTTTGACACTAGAATATAGCCTCTGTTATCACATATTAAATTACATATTTCAAGATATATAATATGGCATTGTTTATAGAAATAGAGGAAGTAAGACAGGAACTAAAAGTTTTCTTTTTCTTTCTTTCTTGCTGTCTTCCTTTCAAAGTACAGAATTGACAGTATGAGATTTGAGATTTAGGATGCCTCACTGACACTATTAAATACAATGCGCTAGAACAGATCAGTGCTGAAAATGAAAAAGCTCTCGCAAAAGCACAGCCCAAAGGTATTAATAACTTGAACTTGGGTTGTTGTGGCAATTAAGGATGGAAATAAAGCTACACTTTTTTTTTTTTTACCAGAAAGCTACCTTTTTTTTTTAATCCTTAGTTATGGCTGAGTACTCAGAGACATAGACACATTGTAACTAATTCTTTTTGTTCTAAACTAAAATATCAAAAATAATCCATTAAAATATCAATAAAAGTGGATGCTATCAAGAAAATTAACAGTGTAACGGCAACTAATTTCAAATTATTTTAAGGTCCTCCTCATTGCCTTTCACTTAATATGATCTCTGCTGGTCTTAAGCTAAAATTGCTGACTTGCATTTGAAATCTCAAAGTAATTATCCGTTGTTAGGTTGACCAAATGCTGAGTAAACCATTTAATGTGTTAAGCTGCTGTGCTTAAGCTCTTCTTCCAAGCGTGGTCTCCTCGTGCCAAAACAAGAATAAATTCTTCTTTGACTAAAATTGAAAGTGAGCTGCCTAACAAAAAGAATACAATTTTTCCCCTCTCATTCCCAGATCTTTCATTTCCTCAGTTACCAAGACAGAATGCTTGCACCCTCTTGTTTTTTTCTTTAGAGGGGAGTGTCAGTGCACTACCTCTTCAGAAACTACCTCATGGATTTTTTCTCCCTACTTCTCAGAAAACTGAGCTCCTCTCCTTCCCCACCAGCTCTCCTGTTTTGTAGTAGCATTTCCTTATGGAATGGTCACAGTTTTCTTTAACATAAATGTATTACAATTGTGAACAAAGTACATTAAAAGCTTTAAAAGTAATTTTTAATAGACGTTTTCCTCACCTATGTTTTAATGAAATGGATGTGGTGGTAAACACACACACAAATATATAAACAGCAATTCAAAGTGAAATTAAAATTTATGTTTAATTTTACCAGATTTCCTAATTATTGCAAAGACTCTTCACATTAGAATAGGTATAACAATACAACAAAATACAAAATCTCACAGTGGAAATTTATACAAAACCAAGGAGTAGAGAATATGCCTACATCCTTTCAAACCTCCTTCAGAAACTTAATATTTTCCTGTATCATAAAACTCTGGTTACATTTTGGAATGCAAGGCAGCTTAAAAATAGCTTCTGGAGATCTTTTAATTATAGATCAATAAGTGTGTCTGAGTAAAAAATCAATTATTAATTTATGCAAGCTGAAAATATTGGTATTTTCTATAAAGTTGGGTTATGTCTTCAGAGTAGTTCATTCTTTGTGGTAACAAATCAAATGAGTATGGAATCTTTCTGAACCTCCAATATTTTACTAATTTAAGAAATGTACACCGCTTAGAGAGATCCCATGGTAATGGAAAAACTCCGGACTTTGATAAATATTTAAATTTAGTATAAACATTAAATGAAAGAAATACAAATGCTATCCTCTCAGGCAGTAATTCCACAAGCTGATTTTCTATACATTAAGGTGTCAAGATATGATGGAGAGGAGTTGAGGTAGCAGAGATGAAAATATTTTCCACAGTATCTAATGTCTTCTCACATAAATTCTAAAAAATGATTTATCTTTTGGTTATGCAAATCTCTTTAAAATATGTTAATATTTTTTCTCCAGCAGATATAAAATATAAATAAAGAGTTGAAACAATGCAGTAACAAAGGACCTTGTTTGGTGGCCACAAAAACAAGCATCAAAAAATGGAAGAATACAAATGCATCTTAATTCACACTATGCATAAGTGGCATCAACAATCAAAAATGCATGTGGCGTTCAAACAAACTTGTTTTTTAATCTTTCTTCAAAAGGCGAAGTAGCAGCAAATGACAATCAAATATGAATAAACTGAAAATGAATCAGCAATAAAAGAACTGGTATGCAATTAACCATTTGCAATTTTAACATAGTAAGAGAAAGAGAATTGTAAATTAAAAGTAATGCAATTTTACTCAAAGTAACTGCTTGAAATATAGTTTATCGCAGCATCTGGTTAGCTTCATACTAATTTGATATAGATAATAATCTGGCTTTTTTTTTTAAACATCCCCCTTTGACAACATTACTCAGTTGCTGTTTGATAAAGAAGTCATTTCTTTTTCTTCTCCTAACTGCCAGGGCCCACCACCCTTGAAAGAGGCTGAATTACAACACACACTCCATTTCTGTTCTCTCTTGCTGTTAGAACATAGTTAAGCAACTCACACCTGGAGGAAGTGTGCTGAGTGTTTCTGAGAAAATTTTGTTCCCTGTCAAAAAGAGAGAGAGATGTAAGGAAAAGATTTTTTCTCCCATTCTGGTTTTGGACAACTTCATGAGAAGATCAAATTCTTGCAGCTGCTGTAACCATCTTGCTCAGTAAGTAAAAGATTCAGAGAATCTCAGAAAATAACCATTAAGCCAACCAGAAATCTTACTGTTTAAGCGTCTCTTATTTGGTATTCCAGTATGGGAAAACAACTAACTGAGAGCCATTTTACCTTTAAAAAACTTCAGCCCTGTATCTACCCTCAATTATTTGATCTGCAGGAACACTATCCCTTATATAATCATGCCCAATTTTCTATAAGTTAAATGATACAACTTCCTTTAAATTGTTTAGAACATTGGAAAAAAAAAGGTGCATTTTGAATACTGAGAGAGATTCCTCACAAAAGCAATGCAATATAACAATGCAATATGATTCACCTCTCCAAGAATGTCTTTTCAGTATGTGTTTATCTACAATCATGGTTTTCAAATGTATTTTTTGTTCTGTTCTTCAAATGAAAGGTTTTTTTCTTCTTGTTTTTCTTTTCCCAATTCCAGTAAGTAATTCAAAAGAGTAAGATAGGGCTGCCTTGGTTAAAGAGGGGGTATGTAGAATCTCAGAGCTTTCCTACTTGGCTTCCAATCCTCCTTCCTTCAACAGTTCCTAAATGATTGTGGGAAACACACTGTCAAAACCATTCCTCCTGTCCTACAGTTGAAACAAAAAGGGAATGAGAAGAGAATCCAAATTGATCTTTCCCTGCATCCTGGAAAAGAATGGTAAAATACAGGTCAATATGACCTTTTCTAATTCTCTACTTTCCAACACAGGTGGTATATAGATAACCACCAGGTATCAATAGATATTTGTTGAGTGAAGGAATAAAATGTTTAGACTTCTGTATTGCAGAATGAACTTACTTTATTGTTGATTTTGCACCAGGACTTTCCGTTACATACAGATGCCCTTACACAGGCAGAGGAGTGGTATAATTTAATAAATAAATATGTATCTTTATTAAGCCCTTTTATTCAAGACATGACCCTAGACATTGCCAGAAAATGACAAATATATGACCTCTGACTAAGACAAACATTGGTTAGTAGAGAGAGGGGATAACCATATGCATGGCCACAGATACAAAGCAGAAAATGAATGCCACAAGATTGCTGTGAAGTGCTTTAAAAGTTCATAAGAAGAAATACTTTTATCATGTAGGGAGAATCACAAAGAAAGTTACCTTGAGAAAAACCTTGAAATAGACCTTGAAGAAGAGTTTGACTTGGCAAAAGGAAAAATGTGAAAGAGAGGGTTTTTGGTGAGGAGATGAGAAAGTGTTCTTGGGAAATTTCAAGTAGCCCAGTTTCCCTTAAACATGGAAAACATACTAGAGCAGTAAGATATAAGAGTGAAAAGGCATTTAGAGATTTTATTTTGGAAACATACCCTTTGTACAAGACTGCACATTAATTCAAATAAACCCTACGCTTGCATTTGTCTCCAATTTACAATATTCAGAACTGAATCTTCAACTACTTTATCTGTATCCTAAGAAATGAGATAATGGGTGATTTGATAATATATATTGTAAATTGTCAGCAAACATGGTCATCTTTTTTTTTAAGTATTCATTTTATTGAGATATATTCACATACCATGGAGTCATACAAAACAAATCGTACATTTGATTGTTCACAGTACCATTACATAGTCGTACATTCATTACCAAAATCAATCCCCAACAGCCTCATTACCACACACACAAAAATAACCAGAATAATAATTAGAGTGGAAAACAGCAACTAAAGTAAAAAAGAACACTGGGCATCCTTGTCTGTTTGTTTGTTTGTTTTCTTCCCCTGCCTTTCCACTCATCCATCCACAAACTAGACAAAGGGGAGTGTGATCCCCATGGTCCCCCTAATCCCACTGTCCCCCCTCATAAGCCACATTTTTATACAACTGTCTTCAAGATTCATGGGCTCTGGGTTGTAGTTTGATAGTTTTGGGAATCTACCACCAGCTACCCCAATTCATTAGAACCTAAAAAGTGTTGTCTATATTGTGCATAAGAGTGCCCACCAGAGTGACCTCTCGGCTCCTTTTGGAATCTCTCTGCCACTGAAGCTTATTTCATTTTCTTTCATATCCCCCTTTTGGTCAAGAAGATGTACTCCATCCCACAATGCCGGGTCTACATTCTTCCCCGGGAGTCATATTCCATGTTGCCAGGGAGATTCACTGCCCTGGGTGTCTGACGACCATCTTTTGATGCTCATTTTTATGTAGTTTAAGACCTCATATTAAAGTAGAGAAGATGGGGTAGGTAGAGTAAGACATATTACTAAAATCTTAAATCTTTTCATAGTGAAATTCACATGTTAAAATACAAGGTATTCAAAATAGATCTTTTCTTTTAAAGAATTTAACAAAAGATTGGGGATAATTAGAAACTGTGCCCAAAACAAGTTGTAGTATCAGCAGTTTAGCTTAATTGGCATATATATAGAAAACAGCAATTGTTCAAGTTATCACAGGATTAAGATTGGTTCAATTTGCTATACATTATTGCTTCAGCTGTTTTTAAAGTGGAAACATCTATGGCTTCCATTAAACAGATGGAGAGCTTAAATCCTGCATATTATGAAAAGGAAGCTCTAATACCACCATGATCTTGTGAGGAAAGATCTCTCACAGATATTCCTTAAAAGATCTCGTACTCTTGAATACAAATTTTATATTACTTTGTTCACATCAACTTAGTGCTCTGTCTGCACAGTTGGCTTTTAGAAGCAAGTATTTATTGGGTTTTATGGATAGTGTCATGACAAAGTTGGTATTAGAGGTCAAAGTAAAATTTATCCACAGCTGAGTAATCAATAAAGAAAATCTCATCAATAAAGATGCAACAGAATTAGATAGTTTAAGTTTAGAGACTATACTTTTTCTAAAAAAACTAAATATAAAGTTAAAAAAATTAGTCTACAGCTGTAAATTAGCTTTTTTGTTGTTAACATTTGGTAGATTAGTAAGTTATTCATTATTAACAACTTGAATATGTTTACATTTTGTTACATTTTACTCCTTTATTATCTATACTCTAGCAACTTTCTTAATGGATTTTCATCAGTTCTCAATAAATTGCTCTAAACTTTAGAAATAAAATTAGAAAGATTAAAAAACAACAGGAAACACAGAAGGAATCTAGACCAACCAGAGTTAATTAAGCACAAAATTTATATCTGTGCTTCCCAGAAGTCCAAGGAAAAGGGAAGTATAATGAGAAATACATTTCATAATCAAAAGTTAGCACAGCATTCACTGGAAGAGACTGGTATTTTCTTAACATTAGAACTCCAGATTAATTAATTTTGTTTGATAAATAGGTAAGGAAAATTAAATGATATTGTATGCAATGTCTTAAATAGTTTTTCAAAAGATTCATGGATATTCTTTAAATGCCATTTCTACTGACATGAAACCTCATACCAAGTGTTACATAATACTGTCTATAGTATTGTGTTGTCTAGAAATCTAACTTTCTAGTGACTTGACTTCGTCTAGGATCAGAGCTTAGACAATGTCTAGGAATGGCTGCCAAATAGACAATCAATCTCAAATATCATTGTCTCAACCAGGCTTCAAGCTGTTTAGATAATGAATGGTTCAAAATGATGTCTGCTGATTTCAGACAATGCTGGATTTTTGTTACAAGAAAAGCTTATAAGCAGGGAGTCAGCCAATATCAGCAGAGTGTGCTTCAGATGCACTGACCAGCAGAACCAAAACACTCCTTTGAAGGAAACTTCTGATTTCCCTGAGGGTCAATAATTAGTTAGGTATTGACTCAATGTTTTGTGCCATAGAACACGGAAATAAGGTGTTTGATGTAGTTTTACGATTTTTGTCTATGGCAGTCATAATTTTTTATTTCACATACTTTTAGTTGACATCGTTCTGGTGTGGATTAGTTTGGATATTTTATGTACTCTACCTTTGCAATAGTAAGGCAGAATATCTGTAGGGATTGACTAGTGTATCTTTCACACACACACACACACACACACTACATTATATATTTCCCCGTTGAAGCCAGTTACATTATTGTTTGAGGCATAGGGCCTTTGTGTTTCTGCTGGCTTCTGTCCAGCACTTAAAAGAGAACTCAGTCATTAAAAGAATTCCCCCTTCCGCTGGGAATCCTTTTGTGAAGCTTCCAGTTGCAGCTACAGGATCCTGTGATATTAAGGAAGAGTTACAATGGGTGGACTAAAAAAGAGCATCCAGATGCCACAGACAGTCTGAATTGTGTTCAATTAGTTTCTGTAGGAAGTCTTTCTTTGCATATCTTTACTCATGCTATCAAGTCCATCCAGGCCTTAGGCTTATGTTCTTTAAACTGAGACATTTTTCTACTTATCAACTTACAAATTCTGTACTGGAAAAACTGTGACAGCACTTTCTTTGAAGACATCAATAGAGTGGATGTAACAGAATATTGTTTGATCACAATATAAAACCTGTTTTTGTCACTTAATTACTCATGCTATGAAAGATGAAGGTAATAAATGTGACAAAATAATAATTAGCACAATTAATGACATGTACTGGGTTCCTTAGCAATGTTTCCCTAAATACTCTTTACTTTTAAATTCAAAGGGAATTTTAAACCTTCTGCATTTATGTTTTATTGTACTTTTAATTTTTAAGCTATTTTTTGCTTTTTTTTTTTAGCTAAACTAAATTAACAAGGCAGATTCTCCTCATGAAAAACTACCTTGGGGGAAGCATATATTGGAATTTCATTAACTCGCTTAGAATATTATTTTGGGTACAGCTGTTTGGAGGATATGAGCTAAGAACAGAAAGTTATTTTGATTGTGAAGCAGAATCACACTACTTTCAGCAACTTACAAGAACCAATGCAACCAAAAACATGTATGACAGACTTGAGTCCACACTGTGCAGTAGTATTTCACAGCACAGAATATGAGCTGCTGTTTTCAGTGCTTTAGCCCTTCATTGCGGTTCATAGTGGGTGCTTGACAAATGTCAGGTGCATCAATGGGTATGTATCATTGAGTGAGTGTTTTCAAATCTAAATTAAGTGTGAACATTCAGTTTGTTGAAAAAGCATTTTGACTGTGCAATTTTATGTAATAGCTAATTTGATCCCAATGAATATTTTGATTGTATAACTGGATTTTATACCAAACATTAAATTCATTTTAAAGATGCTCCCTTGCCTCTTCAGGCATATGAGTGGCAATAGCTTCCTAAATTTGTTAGTCTTGTCACCATATCTTCTAAATAGCCCTTTCATTTTCTTGGTTATACTTTTTCAGTATGTCCTCTGTTTATTTGGTGGGGCTCTGATAACTACTAGAAGCATTAATTAATTTTCAGTATTTTTTAATGAAAACTGCACATTTAGTTTTAATGTGTGATAATTATTTCTAAGTTATTTTTTCTTGGATTCTTTTTTCCCTCCAAATTTTAATGCTACCTGTTCCATGTGACAATTTTACCATGTGAAATTTTTCAAATTTCAGTTTTTAATTTTTATGTTTTTTTCTACCTATAGAATTAGAGTTAAATGGGTAAAAGACTTGTAATCCAAATTTGTAGCATACAAATCTATGAGAAAATTGCAAATATTTCCTTTCATTTATTTTCAAATTGTTCTAAGCTTTGAGATTGGTTTACTATATTTTAGATCCAATTCTTTCATGCAGTCCCTATAATTTCCAATACTATAAACTAGTTATTTAGGTAAGTGTTGGGGATTGAATCCCATACCTCATAAAAGATATATTCAAGTGTTAAGCTGTGAGTGTGAGCCCATTTGTAAATAGTATTTTTTAATATATTCAGGTGAGTCAAGATGTAGATTCAATTGTGAATTGGATCTTCAAATATCCTAGTTAGGTATGGCCAAAATGAATCAGGGTGGGCCTTATAAAAAAAAAAAAAGACATTCAGAAGCAATCGTTAAGTACAAACCAGAGTTCAGAAGAAGCCAGCGAGGAGAGAGAGGACTGCTATCAACTTAAGGTAAAAGCATGGCCTTGCTAACATCTTTTTTGGATTTCTAGGCTCCAAGTTGTGAGCCAATGAATTCTTGCTCAAGCCTGTGCATTGTGTGGTATTTGTCTTAGCAGCTCTGGCAAACTGAGAGAGTAAGTGCAGATTAAAAATGCAGCAAAACCCCCAATAATATTTGGAAGCACATATAGTTGTTTTACATGTTGTCATATTGGCAATTGTTTAAAGCAAAGGATATCACACTTTATTTTTCATGAAAATTTGGGGTTAAAATATTCTGGCATGCATTTTGAAAAAAATGATTAATAAGATAATCATTTAGAATACTTGTATGTATAACAGAAAAATGTGTTTTATAACAACAAATAAAATATATTAATTGAATACATTGGTTAATCATGTAAAAACATAATTATTAATGAACATTCAAATTATAAAGTGCTTTTTAAATACTGAGGGATACCAGTCACAAAAAATAATCTAAATATGTGGAATTCATATTAAAGGAGTTAAAAGGAGTTTGAAACTATTTTTGAAAATTAAAATTTATTATATTGCTTATATATTTTTACTTCATGCTAGAAAAAAGCAAACAGTAAAAAAGACAATAGTTTGTGTTTTTAAACAAACAATAAATGCCTGAATTTACTAATAGACTTATTTTATGCTAAGGAAATAAAGGTTAAATGTGTATATGGGTGTTTTCTTTTAAAACCAACATTTTTGTAAGTTGTACTTAAATTAAAAAGAAAAATACAGATGAGTATAGGAAACTTCACCCAACAGCAGCAGTATACACATTCTTCTCTAGTGCAGATAGGTCATTCTCCAGGTAAATCATATATTAGGTGACAAAAAAAGTCTCAAAACATTTAAATATATTGATGTTATACAATATCCCTTCTTTGACCAAAATAGAATGAAGCCAAAAATAGAAACAAAGGGAGAACTGAAAATGCACAAACACGTGCAAGTTGAACAATGCAGATTTAATGACAATTGGGTCAAAGAAGAATTCATAAGGCAATTAGAAAGCATCTTAAGACAAATGAAAATGAAAATGGAGCACAACAAAACTTGTGGGATGCGGTAAGGGCTGTGCTGAGAGGGAAAATTGTAACTCTAAATGCTTATGTTAAAAAGGAAAAAATTCCCAAATCAGATCCTCACAACTTTAGGACTTAGAAAAAAGAAAAAAAAAAAAAAAAGAAAAAGAAAGCAAAATAAACTCAAAGCAAGCATAATGGAGGAAATAACAAAAGATTAGAGTGGAGATAAATGAAATAAAGATGAAATAAAGCAATAGAGAGAATCAAGAAAACCAAAAGTTGGTTCTTTATAGAAGTTCAACAAAACCGGCAAACCTTTAGCTAGACTGATGAAGAAGAGATGCAAATAACTAAAATCTGAAAGGAAAGGGGAGCCATTAATACTGAACCCCGTACTATGAACACCTGTACTCCAACAAATTAGATAACCCAGATGAAATGGACAAATTCTTAGAAACATACAAACTACCTGCAGTGACTCAAGAAGAAATAGACAATTTCAACAGACCAATAATAAATAAAGAGATTGAATCAGTCATCAGAAACTTCCCAACAAAGAAAAGCTGAGGAACAGATAGCTTCACAGATGAATTTAACCAAATATTCCAAGGAGAATTAAAATGAATCCTGCTGAAAATCTTCCAATAAAATAAAGAGGAGGGAATACTTCCAAACTCATGCTCTGAGGCCTACATCACCCTAAAACCAAAGCCAAATAAAGATATCATAAGAAAAGAAAATTGCAACCCAGTATCCCTTATCAATAGAGATACAAAAATACTCAACATAATACTAGCAAAATCAATTCAAAAGCACCACAAACAAGTGAGATTTATTCCAGGTATGCCAATGGTTCAACATAAGGAAACCAATTAATATGATGTACCTCATTAATAGAAAGAAGAGGGAAACCCAAATGATTAACTAAATTGATGGAGAAAATGCTTTTGACAAAATCCAGCCATTCTTTTAGATAAAAACACTTAGAAAGCTAGGAATAGAAAGAAATTTCCTCAATATGATAAGGGGCATATATGAAAAACAACTAACATCATACCCAATGGTGAAAGAGTGAAAGCTTTCCCCTAAAATCAGGAGAAAGACAAGGATGCCCATTGTCAACTCTATTATCCAGCATTGTACTGGAAGTTCTGGTCCAGATAATTAGGCAAGAAAACTAAATAAAATACATCCAAATTGGAAGGGAAGAAGTGAAAATTCTCCTATTTCAGATGCCATGATTCCATATATAGAAAATCCTGAAAAATCCACACCAAAGCTCATAAGGTAAGTCGGCAAAGTGTCAGGGTACAAGATAACCATGCAATAATCAGTAGGGTTTCTGTACACTAGTAATGAACAATCTGAAGAGGAAATCAAGAAAAAAATCCATTTACAATAGCAACTAAAAGAATCAAGTATTTAGGAATAAATTTAACCAAGGGTGTAAAGGACTTGTATACAGAAAATTACCAAACATTACTAAAAGAAATGTCCCATTTCCAGATTTTAAAACTTATTACAAAGCTATGGTAATCAAAACAGTGTGTTGCTGGCACAAAGACGGATATATAGATCAACAGAATAAAATTGAGAGTTCAGAAATAAACCTTCACATCTATGGCTAATTGATTTTGACAAGGGCATGAAGTCCTCTCATTAGGGCAAGAATAATCTCTTCAACAAATGGTGCTGGTAAAAATGGATCACCATATTCAAAAGAATGACAGTGGACCTCTACCTCACCCCATTTACAAAAATTAACCCAAAATGGATCAAAGACCTAAATATGAGAAATGAAATTCTAAAACTCCTAGAAGAAAACATAGGGAAACATCTTCAGGACTTTGTGTTAGGCAGTCTTTCTCAGATGTTACAACAAAAGCATGAGCAACAAAAGAATTAAAAAAACAGATAAATGGACTTCATCAAAATTAAAGAACTTTTTACATCATAGGGCCTCATCCCAAGAGTTAAAAAAGACAATCTTCAGAATGAGATAAAATATTTGGGAAGTGCATGTCCAATAAGGGTTTACTATCCAGAATATATAAAGAAATCCTGCAACTAAACAATAGAAAGACAAATAAATAAATAAATAAATAAAAATTGGCAAAAACTTGAATAGATATTTCTCCAAAGGGGATATACAAAAAGCACATGAAAGGATTCTCAACATCATTAGCCATTTGGGAAATGCATATCAAATTCGCATATATACCATTCACACCTACTATAATGGCCACTACTTAAAAAATGGAAAATAAGAAGTATTAGAATATGTGGAGAAATAGGAGCAGTCATTCATTGTACAAGAAATGTAAAATGATGTAGCCATTGTGGAAAACAGATCGGCAGTTCCTCAAAAAGTTAACCATAAAATTGCTATATGACCTGACATTCCAACTTTTGGGTAGTTAACCCAAAGAACTAAAAGCAGGGACTCAAACAGATATTTGCACACCAATACTCATAGTGGCATTATTCACAATTGCCAAAAGTTGGAAGCAACCCAAACATCCATCAACCGATGAATGAATAAACAAAATGTGGTATATACATAAAATGAAATATTATTCAGCAGTACAAATTAATGAAGCTGTGGTACATGTGACAGCAGGGAGGAACCTTGAAGACATGATGTTGAGTGAAATGAGCCTGGCACAAAACAATTATGTATGATCTCATTGATATAAAATAATTAGAATAAGCAAATTCATAGTCAGAAACTAGAGTATAGTTTACCAAGGGCAAGGGCGGGGATAAGGATTGGAGAGTTAGTGCTAATTGGTTTAGCGATTCTGTTGAGGGTGATAGAAATTTCTGCTAATGGATGGTGGTGAAGATAGCACAACATAGCGAATGTAATTAACACCACTGAATTATATGTTTGAATGTGGTTAAAAGAGGGAAATTTTAAGATGTGTATATGTTACTAGCATACAAATTTAAAATAAACAGCCTAAGACTGTAAAACATAAGCAGTGAACCCTAAGATAAACTATGAATTATAATTAATAGTTTGATTATAATAATACTGTTTCATCAATTGAAGGTTACCACACTAAAGCAAATTGTTAATAATAGGGAAAAACAACATGTGTGAGGAAGGTTATATGGGAGCTGTTTATTTTCTGAATGCTTTTCGTAAATCTACAACCTGTTTAACTAAAAAAAAAGTTATTTGAGGTCACATTTAGTTTCCCAATGACTCTTCCAACCAAAATTGAAATGTGTGTGTGAGTGTTTGTACATGTGTCTGCCTGTCTATATATGTGTCTGAATGGGTGTGAGTCTTCCTTTTCATAAAATTTTGGGTAAGAAACACACTTTCCTAGTTTTTTATGATTTTCTTTTGGCAGAAGCCTTATATATTCCCCCCAAATGGTCAGTTTTTAAAAGAGAACCACGTGGAGTAAATCACATCTGCTGCAACAAGACAACTTCCCAAATTGGAACTGCCCATGACATTTTATCTGAGGATTATCTTTTGGGATGAATTAAGGGAGAAATTCTACAGAGCTCAAAAGAAAGAGAATTTTTTTTTTTTTTTTAAAAAAAGCTCTTTCAAAAAACAAAGACTGATGATGGGAACAACTGTCCTTGTTTAGAAAAATAGCCCTAAACAACAGCAGTACATGTTAAATGTATTGGAAAACATGCAACACATTAATTGAGAGATTAAAACAAAACAGAACAACAGAACCAGCAGCCATATGGTTCTATGGCATTCAAGGACATCAGAAAGTTTTCCTTCAAGGCAAATTGCTTCTGTTTCTACTTTATCTTTAAATATCCATTGTTACTGTTGGTGTTATAGTAGCAGTCATTATTATAGCGTTTCAAAGAAGAGAAGGAATGAAAGGTGAAGACTACCTGGGTCCCAGTCTTCACCTGCCACTCACCCAGCCTATGAGGACTTACACAAAGATGAAATTCCTCAAGTCTTGGATTCTTATTCTATAAAATGGGCTTTAATTTTTTTTTCTCCTAACTATTCTAGTACTACTCAAGAATCAAACGAAATAATTCCTGCAGGACCATTTTGAAACTGTCATATGCTAGGAAAGGTGGTAAATTATTTGAGCAATAGAAGCACATGAGAAAGCAGTACAGAATGTGAATGCAGAGCAGAATGTAAATTATATTTCAAGTTGGAATGTGAGGAAGCATTATTTTCTAATTTAAAGCCAAAATCCTATAGACTTGCCAGAGAGTGAACTAGGGAAGCATTTAGCTTAGAAATTGAGTGCTTTGGACTGACTGCACATAAGTACTTTAAAACTCTTCTAAACAAATGCTTCCATATTATCCATTTCACAGGATGGATTCCTGGTGAAATGATACTTCACATTAATAGCTAAATTATTGACCACTGTTAATGTGTTCCTAACTACAAAATGGATTTAAAGATTTTTAGAATAAAATTGGGGGGTAATAATTTAAATAAAATGTCATTTTGAAGACATGAGGCTTGTGCACAGAACAGCAAGTGCTGCATTGGTAGTTCATTCATTTACTAATAAATCACCAAGGTCCTACAGTATAAAAGTCACCATGCTAGGCACTCTGAGTTTCAAAGAGGAAAAAGACACTAAGCTTATTAAACAGAAGGGTTTGTACAATGCATCTGCAAACCTTATATTGCAGTGGATGAAGTAAGGTGTGTTATAATATGAGAGGGGTGCAATAAAACTGTTGTGTGTGTTCAGAGGCAATACTGTTATTCTAGTTAGGATTACTAGGATAAGATTTTTGGAAACAATTATAGGAATGAAAATTACACATGGATATAAAAAAACTCATTGAATAGCTTCCTTCTCCTGAAATACATACTAGTGAAATCATAAGTAATTTGAACATTATGTGGTTTCCTTTTCTCCATTGGATTTCCCTAAATCATGCTGATTTTTAAAATACAGATGCATTCACATTGTCTCTGAACAAGACTGCATAATCTTTAGTGGTTCTATTTTAAATCTTTTTGTGTTCAATACCTTTTAATAAATGTAAATAAAATGTAAAGGTAAATAAATAGGATAGAATCTCTTTTTTTTTCCTAAGTGTGTAGAAAAATGATAGATGTTTAGTCTTAAGAAACTGGAATCCAAAGCCTCCATTTAATTTTTGATCATCTATCTGTCTTTGAAAGCCTGGGTTTATAAGCAGAGAAAACATGCTGGAAAGGAGTCTGGAAGTTATTGGCAAAAGTTTGAAATCATATTAAATTAACCTAGGTACTTATTTGTTATCTTATTGAATCTTCAAAATGACTCCAGTTAAATATGTTGAAAAATGAATTAAGGAGATTAAAAAACTCACCAAAGTAGGATAGGCTGGATTCAAATTCAGATCTGTTTGAATTTGAAGTCCTCACTCTTTCTACTCTATTATTTTCACTGGAGAGATAAGAATTCTTCTACTGTTGCTCAATATCTAGCAAAAAATCTAAGCTATAAAGTTTTAATGAATGAGATGTTTTCATATACACATGATTTTTACAGATAAAGGGACTAAGAAATCTCTGGTCAGAGGTTTTATAATCAAGCCTTTGGTCAAATTGTAAGATTTATGTGCAGTTAAATACTAAATTGTATGGAAAGGTGAGGTGTCATTTATAACATTTTTATTTATTTTTCTATTTATGCATTTATATATTTTATTTTTAATTTATTCTGCATTTTCAAACTAAGCCTAATATTTGTAAGCCTGAACTACAGACCTAAATCTATTGCTCAAGACAATTTTCTATAATTTTATTTGAGATTGAAATTCATATGTGTATGTGTATTTGTATGTGGTATTACAATAATAAATAGGATCAAATAAATTAAAATGTCCTCTTGGTTCTAGCAAGCGGATTTGGTGATATATTTGTTTTTCCATTTATTTGTTGAAATGTATTTATGGTAAATTAAGCTATGATATATGAGACTTTTTTAAAAAAATTTCATGCCACATGCCTTTACTGTGGTCCCTACATGATGGAGTCAAAATCCACAAAGGGTTCACCTTTGGTAATAGATTTTTCTTCACTGATTTGACATTTTGGTTTCATTGAGCAGAAAGGTAAATCCCTTAGTTCTTCTCATAGGAACCAGGAAAGCAACTCATTTGTTTTGATAGGAATAGCTTTGCAGTCTTGTTTTGTTTACCTATTTCCTAACCTTTTTCTAACATTCCAGGCCCTCTTCCTGCCATCCATAGGGCAGCATTCATTTGGACATTTATCTATTGGAATCAATATGCATTGAAAATGAGGCAGCCTAGTGTGCTGGAAAGCTCACTGGATGGGATGGAATGTCTAGTATCAGCTCCACTGCCATCTACCTGAGAGACCATGGGCATGCTACATTTTTCCATTTTCCCTCAGTTTTCCATCATCTAAAAAAGGTGATATCAGAATTAGATAATGTCTTAAGTTTCAATAGCCCTATAATATTATTTTGAAAATATGATAATTTTAAGATTTGAAATCTGTTTTCCACATTTACTTCAATATAAAAAATACATGTCAATGTTTTCATAGAACTTCAATAGAGAAAGTAAGAAGCAGCTTACAGTGCTCCTTTATTTGCTATTAAATGAGTTGAAATTAAAATAAAATAAAATATATGGTACATTTAAAGAAATTTCTTGTATCTTAAAAAAACACTTTTTATGATCAGGTTTTGGGTCATGCATCCAAATATTCTCCAACTTTATTCTGTAAAAGTAAAACAATTTAACCCTCAGGAAAACCCCATTTGAATTATTCCCAAATTGGTGCAAATGGCAGCAAAGCCTCTCCTGACTTTGATGATTTGTGCAAGTTTACCTGGGCATAATTAAAGGAATTCTTTCCAAGGACTGAGAGAAGACAGCCTTTATAATAAAGAAACCTTCATCCAGACTATTATGAATGAATCTTATCTTGACAAATTATTTTCATGTTTTAATAAAAAGTGTTTTTGTTTTTCTTAGCACTTGGTGGCACTGCCGAAAAATTAGACAATGAAATGATGAAGACTGATTTATCTCCTTATATACAAAAAGTTCATGAGTCATGCAATGGTAGAATAATGCAATTATAGAATTATTATTATTAAGGAACTAGTGGAGAACTGACCACTCAACCCAACTTTTGCTTTATGAATAACTGAAGTCTTCCAGAATATAAGTGACTTTGACAAGGTCACAATCTTGGTTAAAAGCAGTGGTAAATATGTGGCCTATAAGTGTAAGTGTATGTGTACACTGACTCAACTTCAAAGGGAAATTTATAAGCTTAGCAGCATTAAAACACACTGAAAAATTAGTTGAATTTTTTTGAATTTCCAACTATTCTTCCAGAATGATGAAGACATACCCCCAAGATAAATACTACATACCTACAACTTAAATAACTTTGTGAAGTGTCATAAGAACACCGACTATATATGAAAATGCAGTTAGACACTTTACAAGTAAACAGCCACCTTGTGTTTTGTTGTTTTTGTATCTGTTCTTTCATATGATGGTTGGTATATACAAAGGCTCAGGGAATCCTATAAAATTTTTGCCTTGCCTTTGCTAAAGACAAATAACCATTTCATTGTAAAATACACTGGCCAATGTATAATTACTTGTAGCCTTGAAGAGAATCCCATAGCGATGATAGGAGGAAGATACATCCATCCCATATCTTTAAGCACAAACAAATGTGTAAATGCCTTGAGTCCTCTGACTCAGAAATGCTTTTGATTCAGCACAACAGCCTGTGATGTACTGCTGAATGGCATTTACTTAGTCACAGCACTGGGGCATGGAAGTAATAAAAATTCTGTGAGCATGTTTGCAAAATAGAAATGCTCAAGCAATTTTTTGTAGCCACAACTTGTGGCATAGATGGAATACAAACTTAAATAAACAAGATGAATGAAGTGAAGGATAACCACTTCTTTATCATTCTTCATGTAGACTAGAGGATCCATTGCCTATATACCTAATGGGCAAAGCTTTATGATTTTGAACAATGCAATGGTATTTTAAAACCTCATTAAAAGCAAAGTCAATATTAAACTTTGGAGAATAAATATATTGAATGGATTACAAAATCAAGTTAATTTGCCATAGATTTAACATTACAGTTAATGTTACTCAAACTATTATATTTAAGTGGCAACCTCTGATTCTATAAAATATTCTCTTATATATCACATTTGATTTCTTCATTTACAGATACCTCAGTAGATTGTAAGACCTTGTAAATTTCTATTTTATGGCACCTGTCTCCAGGATTTGACACTCTTTCCTTGAATCATTGAACTAGTCCTCTGGGGCCAATATGGCAATTAAAAAAGAGCAAAAAACAATTCAACCCAAAGCATAGTTTCAAGTTTTATTTCTGTATGTATTATAACTATGGAATTGAAAAAACATAGATTAAGCTTAAGTCATTTAAACATTTAGCTGTAAGAAGTGATATATAAACATATTACTGAAGAGGCACTGAAAATCTTTCATAAAATATTCTAATAATCTTTTTATCCTTATCTTCAAATGCTAATTCTTTTTCAAATAAGAAAAGCTGAAAACCAGAGCAAATGTCTAACTTTCTGTCAGAGTCAGTGGTTGAATGATGCAATGGGAAAACTTCAGAAATCAGAGGAACTCATCATTCAATAAGATCCTATTGACCATGGTCTTATTGTTACATAATTAACTCTGAAAGTATAACTATTGGGTATTTATATGTCTCCATAAGGACCTTGCTGAATACATAATATTTCTGTAAATTTTTATTAAATGAATGTCCCAGGCTCTGATCACATCTGAGTAACACAGTTCATCAGCCCATTACCTCCTGATTGAATACCTTCTATATTAAACACTGTAAGCGCAGTAGGGATCTCCCTCCCCCCAAAAAAATAAACTGATATTGTCTTCAATTAACTTACAGTCTATCGCAGAAAATAAAATAACTCTATCACAAGGTAAAATGTAACAGATGCCATCACAGGGCACACACATACACACACACACACACATGTGATGATTACCTGGAAAGCATAAGCCTCGCATACAATTATTAAACTCAGAAATATTTGAAATTTAAAATCTGGTCTGCACTTTTGGGATAAGAATATTTTTAATACAGTTCCATATGTTGTAATATTTTGTAGTGTATTTTGCATGACTTTATAGTTCTATATTATTTAACAAAAGAGTTCGTCCCTTTCACCTGGTTGTCTTTTAAAATCCTCAACTTGTGGTTACTTTCTCCAAGACATTTTCCCACACTTTACCCTAAATCTTGGCCAAGTGCTCTCCTTATTCTCTCATAGCTTCATATTCATACTTCAATCATAGTCTTAATCAAATTGCAGAGTAACCATTTCTTTATTCTGTCTCATCCACTATAAATTCATTGAGATGGGAAACATTTATTTTGTGTTCACATTCCCAAAATTCACAAGGCACCTGGCATATTGTGGATATTCAGTAAATGTTTATTAATGGAGGATGAATGGAGGGATAAAGGATGAGAGTCCTTCCAAGAAAAGGAACAGAATTTTCTATTCTATTATAGCAAATACTAACTGAATCAAATTTTCTCCAGGATTACAAATGTATGTAATACAAACTTTTATTTTTATGTAACGATGTTTTTTTTTTCCCCCACAACTCTCAGAACCAGAAAAATATTAGTATCTTATTTTGCAGGATACATTTTAAAACTTGCTGGATTAAATTCACATCCTTGGCACAACTTTCACAATTTAGATTTAAAGACGAGTTCATATTTATGTTCTGAACATAGTATTTTATAAGTAACAAATGATTTTTGAAGCAAAACTTAATGGGGAGGCAGCATAATTTAATGAAAAATTGCAAGTACTAGATGCAGGCAGACCTAAATTTGCATTTTAACTTTGCAGCCTTCCAGCTTTATTTCCTTAGGCAGCGTAATGAAAATCCCTGTTTCAATTTGCTCATCAACAAAACAATGGTACTAAAAACTTTTTTGGAGGGTTGTTGCCAGGCCTATACACATAGTAAATGTACTCATTTAATAATAATTAAGATAATGCTAATGATTATCTTGATGATCTTGATGGTGTTTCAGGCTAGTAATACTGGTAACAAACACTTGCATAGCACATACTATGCTACAGACATTGTTATAAAATTTATATCTACTAATTAACTCCAGTGCAAGAATATCTTCCTTGGTAGACCGCAGACCCCTGCTGTACAGGGACCATGTCTGTATTTTCTTTCCTCCATGCTTTATATGAATTAAGTAATTTAAAAAATAAAATTGGACAAAGAACTGTTCTAGATGTGGTCATATAGCAAGATTTAGACAAAAAGCCCATTACTAATGGGGCTTATATGCTAAAACTGGAAGAGAGATAAAAACAAAACAAATATGAAAATTATATGGTATGTTAAAAGGTGATAGATGCTATGAAAAAAACGGAGCAAGGAAGGAGGTTAGAGGAGTAACAAAGGACTGAGAGGCAAGAAATGTAATGTTAAATGGTGTAAAAGATTCACTTACAAGGTGACATGTGAAGGAGTTAAGGAAGTGATCTGTAGGGGTACTTCAGAGAACTGCATTCCAGACAGAGAGAACAGTAAGTATAAAAGCAATGAGGCAGGTGTGTGTGTGTGTGTGTGTGTGTGTGTGTGTGTGTGTGTGTGTTGCAGGTGGGGAGGTATTAAGATAAAGCCACAAGGTCAGTGTGGCTGGAGTGAAGTTAGAAAGGGGAAGAGTACTATAGATGAATTTGGAACGGTAACAGATCTGGGCCTTTTGAGCCACTGGAAGGACTTCAGTTTTGTTTAATTTTGTTTATTTTTTATTAGATTGATATGAGAAGTCATTGGAAAACTTTAAACAGAGATGTGATCTATTTGAACTTATGTTACAACGAGATCCAGAAAAGACTTGGTGGTTGCTTAGACCAAAGTGTTCTGAAGGTGTTAAGAAAGAGCAAAATACTATGCATATGTTAAATAGAGCCAATAAGATATTTTAATGTATACAGTGTGGGGTGTGAAAGAAAAAAAAACCTAAGAGTGACTCCAGGTTCTTGGACCCAAGCAACTGGAGAATTAGAGTGTCCATCACCTGAGATGCGAGAGACCTTTGAAGGGATAAACTCTGAGGATGGGAATAGGAGACAGTTTTGGACTTGTTAAATTTGTGATGCCTATCAGACAACCAAGTGAAGATGCTAAGTAGGCAGCAAAGGAAATATCTGAGCAAGGAATACATATTTGGGCATTGTCAGCATATAGATGACATATAAAGCTATGAGGTTGGATGAAATTACCAAGAGATCACAAGGAGAGAAGATATCCAAGGACAGACCCTGGGTGATCCAGTTACAAAACGGTTAGATGAGAAGGAACTAACAAAAGACTGTTAAGGGATGGCCAGTTAGGTTAATAGAAAGCCAAGACTGAAGTTTTCATGGTGGTGGTGTTGGGGTGCAGGCAGGGTGATCAGTTGTGTCAAAAGCTGCCAGTAGGTCAAGTAATATGAGAAATAGGAGTAGAAAAATGAATTTAACAGTGTGGAAGGCATCAGTGATCTTACAAAAGCAAAAACATGGAATACTGGGGCTAAAAGCCTGACTGGAGGAGGTGGGAGTAAGAAAAAAGGGAAAGCACTGATAATGTCTGATTTGAGAACTTTGCTGTAAATAACTGCAGAGAAATGGGGTGATAGCTGGAATGAATACTGTGATCACACTGTAGCCATTCAAAAGATTATTGAATTGAATTTAAATATTTGATAGATGAGTATCATTTCCCTATACTTTGATCTAAATACCCAATTCAGTAAGCTTTTCATATAATTTGTATCTACAATTCCAATAGATACTGGATACTTCTGATTTAAATTCACTTAACTGATAATTTAATCAAAAGAAACACCATGCCATAATTGTGAAACTCTTAGTCTTGTACACGCTGTTTGAGGTACACAAATAAATCAACCTATGGCCTTTTATTTTAATGTAACTTGTTAAATCATTAAATGACTCAGTTACTGTATAAAATGCATGGGTGCTTGTTTATATGATTGACTAAAATAACTTCTATGGTTACTGTATTTCATGAGGTAAAAGTAAAAGTGTTTTAGTATCTTTCTGTATACACATACAATCAATCAAATGTATCTGGAAAATAAAAAATAAATGCCCAACAAACTTTCTCTTATAAAATGGCATCCTTTATCCCTCCTGATATTATGGAGAATATTTAAATAAATTTTGTCTTATTCTTCCTATTTTTCAATGAAAGTTCTCTTCAAAATATTCAAGCAGATTGTCTTAGGCCTTTGACAATATTATAAGCATACCCTCTGTCACTTCTTTTATAGTATATATAATGCTTAAAGGTATGTAAAAACAAAATAAAATAAAGCAAAACAAAAAGAAACTCTAAGCCCAAAAACTCTAAAGTCTGGCCTTTTGCCTGAGGGCAACATTCATGCTTCCAATTGATCAGAAAATGTTGCTGATCCAATGACTAAAATATCCTTAGTGAAACCGGATAAATATAATTTTACTATTTAGGAAGCATTATTTTCAATCAAATTTGGGCTTTTAAAAATTTCACTTTTAACCACTATTAATTACTTTTTGTCACTCTGCTTTGGAGCAAAAGATAATTATCTATCTGCTTTTGTAATGTATGTATATGCATTTTTTAACATACAAGTCTACGTCCTTGATATCTTTGCATGCTTTTTGATATTCTGTTGTCATTTACTTTGCTATATCCAATCAAATGTCATGTAAGTATATATTACAGTGAGTTGGATGAATGGTTAGTATTGTAAGAATGCAAGAGAAAAACAATGAGAGAAAATAAGAAAAAGACATACACAAGTCATCAAAGATACCATTGTCAGGATAGAGAGAGGACAAAGATACTGCAACTAGGAGATGAGAAAAGTAGTTCATCTTTTAACAAGTGCATAAAAATACTCTTGAAGCAACTGTATATTATGTGGACCAAATGTGGTCTGACTTTCCCTGATTTTGCATGCTTGCATTAATATTTATTGAATGCAAAAATGAAGTGTATGTAATATAAAATAACTCTGCATAAACATTTATTTTCAGTTAATTCATTGTTCTTTTTAAATTCTCTGCAGTTTTGGCCTCTCCTCTTTTTCTTTCAACTCCTCTTCTATTATTTCTCCAACTCAATTCTATCATTTCTCCACTGCTTAACTTTAAAGTTTTCTATCAACTACATGTATTTCCCTCACCTCATCTGTCATTGTCCCATGCTTTATTCAAATTAATCTGGTTGATTTATTTCACATGTAATTTTCTTTGTTCCACTACTGTGGCTCTCTACAAGGGAGATATATATGCCTGCAAATAAGATTTCAGGGTGAGCATATTTGTTTGTATTTGCTTGTTGCTTGGGCAATATTGCCATATTTGGGGGGTTTACACTGAATTTTGAATCCAGGATTTTAATAAAAAAGGGGATAAAAATCAGTTTTATGTACATCTTTGTTAGCAGTGTTAGTCAAAAAAAGGATGAGGAAAAATGAAATATGGTAGCTTATATTTCAAATATGACTGCCTCATATAAGAATCTAATGAAACATAAACATTTCATGGATGTTAATTTCTTTGAATACCAGCATCAATTGGGAAAATTAAATTATAATTATTATGCTTATTATTTATAATATTAACAATTACATTAATTATGACTAAGTGTACAATTTTGAACAGTAAAGTGAAAAACTTATCAATCCATGAATTTTAATGAGCATGCTCAGTGGCATTATAATTTGAATTTTTATAATATTCATTTGGTCAATAATATCTAATACCATGAAACATTTATTATGGTTTTATAAAATAGAGGGATATTGAATTCTCAGGAAGAAAACAGAAGATAATGCAAAATGTATTAAATGATTGACTCCATGTGACAATTAAGGTTATAGGTTATGAGTTTACATTTATTAAACTAGAACAATATCTAGTATTTAAAAATCTTAATCAGAAATCAAATTGATAAAAAACAATGGGAACAATATTATACAATGTCATTTCATAGCATTCACTTTTTTCCCTTATGGGAACTGAAGTGCTTAATTGTCACAGATGATAGAAGAAATAAATCTCAGAAACCATGAGATAACATTTAAAGGCGAGCAAACTTAGACCTAAGTAAATCAGTCAAAATTCAACAATCACATAATTCTGCAGTGGCAGAGCAGGAGTGTATCTCTAACCTGGTGGTGTTTTTGTTACACTTAGCTGTCTCTTCAAATAGGACTTTATACCCGTTGTGCTTTTGTAAAGTATATGTACAGAATTTTAGATTTATAAGAGTCCCTAAGAAAGAACTAGTTCAATCTACTAATTTTACAGATAAAGGCCTGGAAGAAAACGAGGCTAAGGACCACATATTCTGAAGAGAAATGTAAGACTAAAGAGTAACATGGGACTTCGTTCAGTTCCTGGACTTTTACAAACTTATGCAGCAACCAGATTTCCTAAGCATGACTAGAAAGAAAATGGTGCCTTTCTTGGACTAAGAAGCGATGAAGTGACATAATGCCTTCAAATTCAAACACAATTTCATGAATATCTGCCATCTTTTTAACTGTTGCCTCTCATGAATTTACAGAAAGTACATATGGAAAAAAACACAGAAAATAAATAAAGTAAATTTAAATACTATTTTCTATAATCACAACCTTAAAGTCTCATTCTTTACACTGAAAATATATTTTATGTAAACAATTCTCCTACTTGTATTTCATTAGACAGAATTCCTCCAAAATTATTTATCAAAATGGAATAATTACTTTGATTTTATAAGAATGCTCTATATTACATAAAATGACCTTACTTTTACATTATATGGGTAAGAGGATGACTCCAAGCCTGACTTTAAATTGCTTTAACCTTATATATATATATATATATATATTTAAATTCAGTTTTATTGAAATATATTCACATACCGTACAGTCATCCATGGTATACAATCAACCGCTCACAGTATGATCATATAGTTATGCATTCATCACCACAATCTATTTCTGAACATTTTCCTTACATCAGAAAGAATCAGAATAAGAATAAAAAATAAAAGTGAAAAAAGAACAGCCAAACCATCCCCCCCTCCCACCCTATTTGTCATTTAGTTTTTATCCCCATCTTTCCACTCATCCATCCATACACCAGACAAAGGGAGTGTGGTCCACAAGGCTTTCACAATCACATTGTCACCCCCTGTAATCTACATTATCACACAGTCGTCTTCAGGAGTCCAGACTGCTGGGTTGGAGTTTGGCAGCTTCAGGTATCTACTTCTAGCCATTCCAACACATTAAAACCTAAGAGGTGTTATCTATATAGTGCACAAGAATGTCCACCAGGGTGACCTCTCGACTCCATTTGAAATCTCTCAGCCACTGAAACTATGTCGTGTCATTTCGCATCTCCCTTTTGGTCAAGAAGATATTCTCAATCCCATTATACCGGATCCAGATTCATCCCTGGGAGACATATCCTGCATTGCTAGGGAGATTTACACCCCTGGGAGTCGGGTCCCACATAGCAGGGTGGGGAGGGAGCTCACCCACCGAGATGGCTCAGTTAGGCACTCAGGGGGAGACTCTCAGGCACAATTATATGTAAGCCTAGCCTCTCCCTTGCAGCAACGAGCCCCGTAAGGGCAAGTCCCATGACCGAGGGCTCAGAACATCAAACCGCCAGTCCGAATGTCTGTGACATCAACACCAGTCCAGGTGAGGAAGTCCAACACTTCTGCACCTTCCCCAAGCATCTTGGGGTGGGGTTGGGGGGTGGAGTGGGGGGAAGGGAGTCTGTAAATATATTTTTTATTCTCTGCCCAAATTACTTTGGGATGTGTCACTATTTCACTCCAACCTATACTAGCCTACCATATCTCACTTCCTATTCAAAGTTCCATGTAATTGTGGTGTTTGAACAAACTGTCTGTAACCTTCTATATTTTTATTAGAAATGTCCGGAATATGGTTGCTATCATCACATTGTTTTTTTATGTATATTCACTATACTACTTCACTGATCTGAGTAGATTGTCCATGAAGATATTAGGGACATTCAAGTGGCCCAAAATGCATGACACACTTGATGAACAAATTGTTGATTTAGTTAATTGATTGCAATAATGATGGCTGGAGAAATTAAAATAATTAAAACTGACTAAATTGTTGGTTAAATGATAAACTGGCTAAAAATAAACTGGCTAACTCAAAGACTAGTTTCAATATTACATAGGAATATTATAAAACAGAAAAGGGAAGAATGTGTTTGCAACTCACAAAGATGATAATTTACATTCGACCAGAGTTTCAGACTAACTGAAATCAACTCATTAGTAAATCATATGTGAACTTTTCTCCTACTCACTCCTAAATGTGATTCCCAAACCTCATTTCACATTCCTGCTACGTATTCATTATCTATTGAATGCTGTGTTTGTGAACAGCAGGTGTTAAAATGCAATCATATTCATCAAGAAATGAAATGAAATATCCATCAATCTGTCCTTTTTTGACTATTGTTGTATACAGAGCCTGTATAAGAATTAAAATAAAAAACTTCCCCGTGTGGCAAAATGTTTAAACACTTTCTTTTTCCAATATGGAAAAACTGTTAACTATCATTCCTTTGCAGTGGAGCTATGACTGGGATTGAACTCTGACTGCCCATAAAAGGGAACAATTAACTACAATTTTGACTGGGTTTGTCGCCAAACAATGTACTCATCTACTCTTTCTTCACTTATTTTCACAGAGAATTATCAAATGTGGTTACTTGCAAACCCCAGGAGTTGGAAACCAAACAGGCCTTATATGCAGATAATCATTTATTTTCAAAGGTGTTCACAGCAGCATTATTTATACTATAATAATGAAAGCTTGAAACCAAATGAAAGCCCTAAAATTGGAGAATAGCTAAATAGTTGCCAAAATGATGACATGGAATAGTTTTTGGTAAACAAAATTGTATTTTTGCTAATTTTTAGAGGTTAGAAATATGCTCAAAGAAAACAACTAAGCAGTTTCTAAAACATTGTTTTCTAAAAAAAACAAAAGTGGCTTCAAAGTCATCTATTTTTCTTTGGTTCCAATTACATTATCATCATATATTACTGAAAAAGTCCTGAAAGAACATATGCTAAGAAACGTATCAAAATGTTAACAGAATTTTGAGCGCAAAAATTGTAAAGGATTCCATGAGAGTTGTTAACACTTTGCATCATGAAGCAATGAGTGATTTTTCTTTCCTTTATGATATTTTTCTGTTATGACAATGCTTTGTTTTTATAATCAGAAAATAATGACATTTATTTGAAAATTTACCTTCACATTTCTGTTACATATTAATTACATGTGCTTAGTTATTAAATAGTTTAAGCAAATATATTAAGAATTAAGAAAAAGGAAAGATTTTATGATCTAATACTGAGGATTTTTCATAATAGAACATGTATTGAAGGAACAGAGGCATGGAGGGGCAAGTGTGTGCCAAATTTAGGTGATAGGATATCCACAATCAATGGAAATAATATTTATGCAAATAAAAACATGGGCTTTCAAAAACATTTAACTTTGTTTTCAAATTCCTTCACATATAATTTATTTTATTATGAACACAAATTTGTTTTAAATATTTACCTGTTCAAGCACATATTTTTGAGAGAAAAATTACTATAATGTACTTTGTAAAAAGAAATGATCTGAATAATGATTTACTGCTTTATTAAAAGTGTAACCATATGATACCTACTCAAGGTTGCCAAAGTACATTCTTTGGAACCCTCATTTGGAAGATTTCTGATAGCATATTTGTGTGTGGGGGAGAGTATATATAATATATTAGGTAGGTATATCATACATATATATATACACTATATGTATTATTAAAAACATGTTTGTACCAGTTTGTATATATTATGTCCCCCAGAAAAAGCCATGTTCTTTGATGCAGTCTTGTCAGGGCAGGCATATTAGTGGGGATTATGTTGGAATGTTTGGATTAGGTTGCTTCCATGGAAATATGCCCCACCCAACTGTGGGTGATAACTCTGATTGGATAATTTCCATGGAGGTGTGGCCCTGCCCAATCAGCATGGGCCTTGATTAGTTTGCTGGAGCACTATATAAGCTCAGACAGAAGGAGTGGGCTTGCTACAGCCAAGAGGGACACTTTGAAGAACACACAGGAGCTGAGAGAGGAGCTTCAGCTTACAGAGACATTTTGAAGACAGCCATTGAAAGCAGACTTTTGCTCCCCAGAAGCTAAGAGAGGACAACTGAGAGTAACATTTTGGAGAAGCTAAAGCCTAGAGAGGAACATCCTGGGGAAAAGCCATTTTGAAACCAGAACTATGGAGCAGATGCCAGCCACGTACCTTCCCAGCTAAACAGAGTTTTTCTGGACGCCATTGGCCATCCTCCAGTGAAGGTTCCAGATTGTTGGACACTTTATGGCCTTAAGACTGAAACTGTGTAACCAAATAACCCCCCCTTTTTAAAAGCCAGTCCATTTCTGGTGTTTTCCATCTTGGCAGCATTAGCAAACTAGAACAATGTTCAAATAAAAAGGAGGTAGAAAAGTCATCTCTAATCTCCTATAACTCTATTGGAAACAGAGTTTAAGAAAATGCACTAGCGTTGGAATGTTTTGTTCTTTGCGTCTTTCAACTCCACTGCATAGACATACTTCAAAGCCCATAACAAGGGGGCAGCAACAAACCAGGTGACTTATTCAGTGCACTATATATAGTCCCTCATTTCATTCCTGTCTTTTGGATTTCATTAAATTGATCACCTGAATTCCATAGTTACTTCATCAGGCTACAGAATTTGAAGTCTAAACAGTTTAGAGAATAACATGGTACTTACTCACATCAGGCCCTGCCTCTTTAAGTTCTTCTAATTCAATTGCACATTATCCTCTTTTTGCCTTAAATCAAAGGGAGCTGCTTCATTCCTCTTCTTCCTATTACTGTGCTAGATTGGATGAACCCATTTGCCCACAAAATGTTAACTGTTTAATGGTTAAAAAAGAAAAAAAAAGAAAAAAGCCCTGAATGTCACCCCTATCATTTATTGAGCATCCATTGTGTGCCAAACAGTGGGAAGGGGGTATTTGTATGACAGATAGGGTAGCAAGGGGGTGGCAATGTTATGACATATGAGGAACCAAACACTCAAAAAGTTAATAATTTGCCCAAGGCAAAATGCTACAAGATTAAGGAGCTTTTTCTGAAATCTTGGTTTGCCTGATGCTATGAACAGTGGCTATGCTGAGTCATCACCTATTATTTTGAATAACTCATTGAGAACAATGGCCTGAAAAATAAAATTACAAAATCCAGGCTTGGAAGTGGTCATCAAAATGAATAGTTAACAACAATCATAATCTACTAGTATATCCTATCTCCACTATACAATGTCTGCACCCCTAAGAGGATAGAAAATATCACACAGAGACAATGGGACTCAGCAAGACAGTAAGATCTACTTAGCTTTTAAATGGATCATATTAACATGAGCAAATGACTACTTAGGTGTGCTGGTTTGTATATTTATGTCCCCCAGAAGAAGCCATATTCTTTAATGCATTTTTGTCGGGGCAGATGTATTAGTGTGGATTGGGTTGGAACTTATTGGTTCAGTGTCCGTGGAGATGTGACCCACCCAACTGTAGGTGATAACTCTGATTGGATAATTTCCATGGAGGTGTGGCCCCACCCATTCAGTGTGGGCCTTGTTTAGTTTACTGGAGCACTATAGAAGCTCAGACCAAAGTTGCTCATAGTGAGCTGGAGCTGAGACAGACATTTTGAAGATGGCCATTGGAAGCTGATGCAGGCATTTTGGAGAATGCCATTTTGAAACGCAACCTAGGAGCAAGCAGATGCCAGCCATGTGCCTTCCTCAGCTAACAGAGGTTTTCCAGATTCCAATGGCCTTTCTCCAGCAAAGGTACCCTTTTTTGATGGACACTTTATGGATTTAAGACTGTAGCAGTGTAACCAAATAAACTCCCTTTTATAAAAGTCAATCCATTTCTTCTGGTGTTTTGCATTCTGGCAGCATTAGCAAACCAGAACATTAGGCATTGAGGGATCTTGACTCAACAATTTTATTTTTGTTGTAGATAATACTAAATTAGGCAGTGTGGCTAGAATCTCAGAGGATATTAAAATTAGACTTCAAAGTGACATTTGACTTTAGGTATTGTTAGAAATAACTGGAATGAAGTTTCCTTAAAATAAGTAGACAAAGGAAACAAGACAATGTAGAAAAACAAAGTAGAATGTCAATAAATAATTTGAACAGTCTATAATCCTGTCATTATAGACTTTAAAGTGAAGGTAATATTATTATCAAAACCATAAGTTGTCTTTTCATAGATGTATTCCCAATATGTATAACAGTTTCTAAAACATAATAGGCTCTTAATAATTATATGGTGAATGGATGAGTAGATGAATGCATGGTTATACTGAAATTTTGAAAATGAATCTTAACTTTGATACCATTATTTAGCAATAAGTAATTCATTTTTAGTGGTATGTATTTAGTTTGGAGCTATCAAAGTTTTAAAAATGTGATAATATTAAGTCAGGTTAAAAGAATTGTAACAGAAATTACAAAACTGAGTACTTGACATCTAAGTAGGAAATAAACAGCACACTGATTTTAGCTGATAGAATAACAATTGTTACTGAAAATCCTTAAGGAAATAAACAGATTAAAAAAACATGATTGCTAGAAGTTACTTCTTTCTACTGAAAACTGTAGGAGAAAATCTGCTTAAATTGAGGAAGGGAAGAAGATATTAGGAAAACTTCAAACTATCCTCCTAAAATTTAGCAAATTTAAAACTAAATTTTGGCAACTTTAATAAATAACAGTCATGCATACTGCCATTTATAAAACAAACATTTATTGATTACCTACAGGTATCAGGAACCATGGAAATACAAAGATGGCTAAGAGATGTGACCTGGCCCCAAGGACCCAGGAGAATAATTTGGACCCCAGCAGAAATATGAATTAGAGACCTTTCCAGTTGTAATCTCTGAGCACTGTGAGTCATGTGTGCTGGAATGATTCTTAGCATCATTGCCTGCTAGAAGTTTTCTTTTGATTCATTCAAAATAATGCAATACACAGAGAAATAGTTAAACTCATAGCTCTAAAGCATTATTCAAGGTAAAAACTGATTGCTAGTCTAGCCATATTTCTATATAACCTATAATTGCAAAAAACAATTCCATTCTCTTATCTATGGGGCAATATGCAAATCAGAAATCATCTTCACAATGGAGTTCAGTGATTTCTCTCAGCACAACCTATCTTTATTTGCTAGCTCCTTACATGACAGAAGGTTCAATAACCCCCTCTTCTCTAGTGCTCTGGCAAAGGAGCAAGAGATTGCTTTCCAGGCGGGTAGTCACAAGTAAGCAATTTCAGAAATCCTCTAATGAGGCAATCCATAATGGTTTTTCCCTGAGTTCTTTCTCCAACCACAGAAAAAAGGAAAAGTAATTCTAGCAGCCTATTTGAAGGAAGAAAACATACACATACACATCCATTCCTCATGCTAAAAAAGGATGATAAATGAATACATGTATGAAATGATCACTGTATAGAATTGTCACAGACAGCAATATATGGCAGTCGTTGGTATATTCACTAGGCCTTGGCTAAATTTGGAATTCAAAGAGTGGCTGATTATTTTAACATTATATTCCATATTTAATATTTTTCTAGTCTTAAAATCCTCCTTTATAGAATTAAACAAGAGAAGACAGAAAGAAATGTGTGCAGTTATTTAAATCCAGATCTCATTTAGCTTATGTCAATTATAAATAAATTCTCAGTTATAACTCAAAGAATTAAATGCATCATATTAAATATTTATTGTGCACACTAAGTTGTTTTTGTTGACCTTTATTCCTCTATCAGATGAATTGCAAACCCTGTAATTGGAACTTGGTGAAGAAAATTTCTGAGATGGTGTCAAAATGAGATGATTATAATCTTGGACACAGAGATGAAAATATTAGGATGTATTGGAGATTTCAGATTAATTTTATATACCCAGTTGCAAAGTTTGTTAATGGCTATGAGCAATGTTTTCTTAAAAATAAAATGTTTAGGGCCCTACCAAAAGCAAAAAAACAGTATTTGTAGAAGTGGGGTCTAGGATTTTTAATTTCAGCATGTATGTTTGGTGATTTTTTTTATGCACACTAAAGTTCTGCTATCACTACTCAAAATAATTTTATTTTCTAATTTCTTTCTCCAATGTATGGAAAAAAAAAACACCTAATTGGAATTATTAAATTTTCTAAAATCACCATGGCTTTTTAGAATTGGAAATGACCCCAGAATTCAATTATTCAAACCCTCCCCACAACCCACAATTGGGAAGGGTGGGCTGCTGTGGGAGAATGATGCCAAATTTCTATATTTATACATGCAGCTAGTAATATATGCAGACATTCCTGGCCCTTCTCCAAAATTCAAGCCCATGGTCATCTATATTTAGCTCACTCTCTTCTTCCTTCATTGCATGGTGGTGCTCTCTTGTTTCCCACTCTCCTTTCTACCACTGCTCACTCGAGACTTTGATGTCATGTTCCTATGGCGATACCTAAAATGTGTTGCCAGCCAGAATGGATCTGAGATTTCCAAGGGTATTTTCGATGGACCAAGTTTCTCTAGCTCTCTTACTCCCTTGTCGCTAGTATCCAAGTTCTTTAACCTCACAAAGTCCCCCAAGGCCGTTGACTTTCTCTCTCCAATTTAAGGAAGATGCTTCCAGGTGTTGTCTTTTATTCACATCCAGGAAACCGTCATCCATCATGCCAACAATATCGTGTACTCCTCTCCCTCTTATCCTCCCACTTCCCCTTTTTTGTGAAACCTCACCCTTTTATCAATTCATTAGGCTAAGGAAACTGCATGGCTGATGAAATACATGCAATTTAAGCATAAATCTATGATTTCCAAACCCAACTCATCCCTCAGCTAGCTGAAAAGAAACTGCTCATTCACCAGTCTAGGACAGATTATAATAATTATCTCCTAAGGGCCTTTGTTTCCCAAATTTCCTTTTTCAAACAATCTTTTTACTATTTTCAGAGTGTTCCTTCTAAAACAGAAACACGATCATGATTGTTTAACCCTTGAAATCTGTAGTAGATTCCCACTAGCCTCAGGATAAAATCCCTGACAGGACATAAAAAGACATGAACTACCTGCAATTTTCTGCACTTATCTTCACTTTCAATTTTCATGCCTTCATTTGTATATATTCTCATATTGGAATGTTGTGTCTGCCTTCCTTTCCAGCACTTCACATACGCATGTGTATACACACACACATGCACAGCACACTCCTTCCCATCTAGCTAACCTCTGTGCATCATTTCCATTATGTAATCCTCTGTATGCTCACTCCAACTTTCCACGTCCTTCTTTACAAAATAAACTATGTGTATTTTTTGCTCACTTTGATCATTATCATTGATCAGGGCTCAACACACATTTTTTGTAAAGGGACAAACACTAAATATCATAGGCTTTGTGAGCCTAAAGGCAATCATTTTCACAGAAAGGTCAATATTTTGTTTAAATTTTATATTTTACATTTAAAAATATAAATACCATTCTTACTTCTTAGGATGTACACAAAGAGACAGTCGACCAGATTTGACTCATGGAACATATTTTGTCAATGTTTGTTCAAGAATATAATTGGTTTTAACTTACCAATCCCTCCATTTTGCCATGGAAATGCAAGAATGATATCTTTCGTCTGTTTATCTTTAGTGGCTATCCCAGTGCCTGTTATGAGTTGGTCATTTAGTAGATGTTAATCAAAATGAAACAAGCAATAATTCACATTTAATCCTAAATTCAAAGTGATCAAAGTTGCATGAATAAATTTATTGTAAATATATATACACATAATACTTACTCTATTGAACAAAATATGATTAATGCCTCATAGTCAATTATGCATATTTCTTACTCACTGAGGCAAAGACTTTACCTTTTTCATTTGTTTTAGACCCAGCATCCAGCACTGTGTAATTAGCAAACATAGAACTGCTTTCACCATGTGATGCATAAAATGTTTTCTAATGCATTTTAGATCATTGCATCATAAAATAACACTATGAAGGAGATATTTCCATTCTTATAGCATAAATGATGAAACTGAGCACAAAGAGATTATGTGAGTTTGGCAAGACAACTCAGCTAGAACATGGCAGAGTAAGGAACACAAACCTAGTTTTCTGATAACATATCCAGCACATTCTCATTACAAATTTGCCACTTCTATACCAAGGAGAAATATTTGTTGAACTCAGGAATGAATATCTTTCAAATTTTATTGGTATTTTATTACCAAAACGAGAATCAATTAAGCCAGAAGCTTAAAACTTTTCAACCAAAGCAATAATTTCCTCCTTGAGTTTTAAAGATTGGTAGGAGAATTTAACTATTATTAATACATCTGCAATTGTTTTTCCTCTCAGCAGTTCAGGGAATGCCTTGATTAAGCTATAAGATAGTTCTTAACATTATCAGTAACCTAAGTAACCTCAAGAGGCAAAATATTGTGAGAAATGAAACTGCATGCGAACAGCAGAAAACAGAAAATGGTTATGGGTTATGGATGGAGATTTTCAGACATATGTCTTTCAATTATTTTTGTATTATACCTTTCCCTTTAATTTATTAAGGTTGATGGATTTTTTTTCAAAGTTTCTATTTTACCTTTAGTGAGAAAGTTTTTTAGTTATTACAGATTATTTCAATGCAGGCATATACATATTTTACAAGCCATTTTATTATTTTCTTTTAACTTTTTTTTTACTCAGGTATAAATCTCTCTCTCACACACAAACCCATATACACTGATGGTCAATATGAAATGTATAATTCCAACGAGAATGTAATCAATGTTTCATAGTGAAATAAGCAGCATTACATTACTAATGGTATTTTTTTGTATGAGGCTTTTTAGAAATCACTTATGGAGTAGTGTTAGGAGCACAACAACAACAGTGATCTCTTAGCTAGCTATAGCTGAGATAATGCAAAAGTTATCCCCAAGCCACCTAGAAATTGAACAACTTGCTTCATGGCTTTGAAGGGTATATGACAAAACTTAAAATTCCTTTTTAGTTATAGATGAACAAAATACAAATAGAGGATTCCATGTTTCATCTCTAAGAACTGAAAAATGATTTGCTTAATGTTAGAATTAACCAAAACATGTATATGATGAACTACTAATAGGAACATGCTTTCAATAGCCTATACATGGATATTTAAACAGATTCAAAATGACTGTAGACGTTTGGCATGAAGCCAATCATTTGTTGGAGATAATGCTGGCTGCATTATGACTTTCATAAACTGCTGGAAGATAGCAGCAGTTTCCAAGGACGATTTGAGAATATAGCTGTTACATTCCAAATGAGGGATTTCAAACAAACAATACCTGCTGTGTCATTTCCTAATGTTTTAGTATGAATTCAGAAAGTGATGACTCTTAACTGAGTGCTTTTATAAAAGGAAATATAACTTGCAGTGTTGACTTGTAGACTAGTGTAAGGATTGATTGGCCAGCTATTATGTTTTATACCATTAAGAAAAGACTAAATCCTAGATGTTTAACCTATCTGAAGTCTAGAATCTAGTAAACAAATTTCAGGCAGGAGAATGGTGCACATTTTAATTCCTATTATTTTACCTAATGATCAAACTATATTCACTCAGAAAACATATTCAGCTACAATATTCCACCAGTCTAAATTCTGAGATTTGGATAAAATGAGCTACCATCTTCGGCTTCTAATAACTATGCAGTTTAGTTGTTCTACCAGCCATTCAGTTGGTTTTGCTCTACTCATATATTTTGCCACTTTCTTCCAAATTATGGTAGCTGTAGCTTTATTATCTAGTTCTAAAATATAATTGAGTAATGTTACAATTTAGTGAATGTTTTTTGGAGATTAAATATAATTTAGAATTGGAAATTAATAGTATACATAGAAACACTTCCTGGGTCTACTCATAGAAATTGTTTTATAAATAAGGTGAAGTAGCACAAATTTCAAAGACTGGGCCCATTAAAAAAAAGTAATGACACGATTCTGGGGAAAATCACGAAGGCCATCACAGATTAAAGACATGATCTTGATCTCTCCTTTACAGAATCTGAATACATTAATGTGCCTTTCTATTGGCGCTATGCTCACTTGCTAGTTTAAGCAGTTAGCTCTCGATCTTTTCCTAGACTTTCTTTGCTTTGCAAAAACTTATTGGAAAATCTTATTACACTAAATTTCTGCATTATGCCTGTGCACAGTAATTTAAAAAATACTGAAGATAGGGCATGCAAAAGAGATAAAACACTTTACTGCCTCAGCTGTTTTGACTAGCCATTACTGTTCCCAAGAGAGGACCATTAGGTCTGGCAATTTATAGCTGAACATTCTCTTTTGAACTCTGTATCACTTTTTCTACTTAGAATTACTTTGTTTAAGTATGCATGATGGAGAAGGTGGGGCAAAAGGCAAAGGTACTGATTAGAACTGCTTTTTAAGTAAATAGAGTGTATTTATAACCTCTTAGATTTATATCTTAATAAGACATGTCTTTCTCTTTTAATTTTAGGAATTTAAGATGATTCTCTTCTAATCTTTTTTTTTTTCCATTCTAGTACTTTTTGCAGTACTATCCTTGAGTTGTGAAGTTCTTCTTAAGTGAAATCCTTGGCGAACACATATTTAATCAAATTATATCAAAATGTAATTGAATGAAGGGTACAATACAACAGACAAATTTATATCATTTGTAATTTGTTGTATATTAGTGTCCAAAAAGTTTAGGAAAACATTTTATTTAGGCCACTATTACAACTTCAGTCAAAAAAGTGAGTATTTTAAATATTAGAAACTATAAAAATGCACATGTGCCCAGTAAGAATAGGAAAATTTACATATTTAAATTCAGTTAGGACATTTTTCTTGTGATTAGCCAATTTTTCTATTTGGATTTCATAGGAATGGCTAACATTCTCTTTGAACCTTTGCACAACCAAATGTTAAAAACCTTACAGGAAGCCAGGTCAAGGCCAACAAAAGGGATGAGGTTTGAGACATGAGGCAGAAAAGCTGCAATCCTTTATCTCAGCTATATCATATACCTTGTCAATGGAGAATCTATGTGTGTGTGTGTGTGTGTGTGTGTGTGTGTGTGTGTGTGTGTTCCCTTGAAAAGAGGTGCAATCAAATACCTTCTTATACTTCCACGTAGTCATTTATTCATTTATTGTGGTGGGGAAATCTAAGTTCTGATTAGAACTATGTTAATTGTGAATTTCTTAAAACATGAGGGAAGGTGGAGGGTGGTGGCATTAAGGAGAAAATTTGGTATTTTTTTCCCTTTCCATTGAAAATTTAAAAGCCAATTGATATGCAAAAAATGAAAATGACATGACCATTGTTAGAAAACCAGTTGATCCAAAACCCACTTCTAGGCAGTTAAGTCCTAAGTAATTACTAGATTTCTTTTATTCAAAAAAATCCAAATGCTCAAAAGAAATATTTTGACAGACTGTTGAAAATTCAATTACAATTAGAAACATGTGGAATGTGATCTTATTCTATTTTTTTGTTCTTTAAGTCCATTTAAACTATGCCACCTAAATTTCTTCTGTATTTTATCTTTTCAGAAGTATACAATCAGTGGCTCACAGTATCATCACATAGTTGTTCATTCATCACCATGATCAATTATAGAACATTTTCATTACTCCAGAAAAAGAAATAAAAATTAAAAAGAAAACCCAAAACATGCCATACACTTTATCCTCTTCTGTTCTTTTTTTTTTTTTTTTTTTTTAACAGTTGTACTCACACACTGTACGATCTATCAACAGCTTTTGGTAAAATCATATAGTTATGCATTCACCACCACTGTCAATGTGAGAACATTCTCATTTCTTAAAAAAAAAAAATCCCATATCCCTTATATACCCCTATTATTGATACTTAATTAAGCAAAACATTTTAATGCTATTGACATTTCCATAGTGACCTGAAACAAATTTTAAAATTAAAATTTCCCTAGATAAATAAAATAAATCTTGTTCTTACCAAAACCTCTCCTCCAGTAATGTGTTAACTAATGTTAAAACTTATGTGTTAAAATATAATAATAAGTTACCTTTAGTGTTTTGAAACACAATCGATGGACAAGCAGATTTTATTTCTACCAGGAATTGGGTGCTAAAGGACAAGGCAGAAAGATGGTTTGAAAGAGAGTCCTAGCAGATACTACAGGCTCACGTAAATGAAAGCCAAGAGTTGACTCTGGTGGGAAAGAGCAATTGAAGTTCAGAAAAGGATTAGTGTCTGGAACCTGGCAAACTGCTGAAATAGGGACAAGCAAAGGGTTACAATATAATTAGATTCATAAGCAGAATCTGAAATTCATCGAATGAAAATAAAACTGAGAAAGATACATCATAATAACATCTGCAGGTTGTTGAAATCTGGGGGGTTGGGTTGTCAGTCTTAGGTCATTGGCAAGGGCAGGGACCAGAAATAATTACAGCGCCAAAAGGAGTTGAGGTCCCTGCCCCATTCAAGATAATGGAGTGAGATGCTCCAGGGCTTTGTCTCCCCACAGAAGCTTTGAACAACCAGCAAGAACTGGCAGAAGCATCTTTCTCACAATTCCAGAAAACAGTTAAAGGGTTAAAGTGACAAGGTAAGTGGCAAATCAAGAAAACCCAGCTTAAAAGTGGTAGACTTTCCTGGTGTCCTGGCTGACCCCTCCCTAACCCCTCACCTAATTGGCACAAGAGCTGGCCAGTGCTTGCACTGTGAATCCCTGGCCCCAGTTCTTGAGAGAGCAGAATAAGCCTTGTGAACATACTGGGAGCATGTTTGTCTGTCCACCAATCTGTCTGGAGGTGGCCTGAGGGACTTTTCATCCCAGAATTTGCATGTTTGAGGCAGCTCATTGAACTCTTCTGCAGAGTGCTGTGGGAAAGCAGACAAGCGGCTGCCTGGGACAAGGAAATGCTTGCTGTAAGACATACAGTGTTTATACCTGGACCAAAGAAAACTGTTTCCAAGGAAGAGGACAAAACTTTATCACTGAAAATGGGAAATTACTAGTGTCACATTCACAGGTGCAAGACAAGAAATAAGCACTGAATGAACCAGGTCATACCCTATGCTTTGACTCAAGTTATTCTCTAAACTGAGTGGATGGATAAGACCCAAAGAAGAGCACTCACACAGGTTAATTTGCAAAGACAGGGAAAGATACTTACTTTTTCTTCCTTTGTTTTTCTATTAGCTCCTAGCAATCAAGGAAATTTCTGTCATAATTCTAGCTGGATACAAGCTTAAGGAGCAGATGCCTCAGAGTCTAAATTACAGCAATTAACACACTAAAATATCAAAATGTCCAGATTTCATCAAAAAGTAAAAAATAAATAAATAAATAAAAAGAAACACAAAGTGTCCAGGAAAAAGGAGAGTATTAAGCATTAGAGACATTAGAGACCATCAATGAGAAAGATATGACTTGGGACATACTAGACTTAAAAAAAAAAAAAAAAAAAAAGTTCCCCAAAATGTTCAAACAGCTAAAAAAAAACATGGACAAAGAACTAAAGGAAACTAAAGGAAATCAGGAAAATGATAGATGAACATAAAGAGAGTATCAATAGATAAGTAGAAATTATGAAAAGGAACCAAACAAAGCTAAAGACCATAGTAACAGAAATTAAAATGCCTTAGAGGAGTCCAACAGCAGATTAGAGCTGGCAGAAAAAGAATCAGAAAGTTTAAAGATGATGCAGTTGAAATAAATTAGTCTGATTCTTGGGTAAGAAGAAAGAATAAAGAAAAGTGAACTGAGACAGAGGAACCTGTGGGACACAATCAAAGTGTACCAATATACACATTGTAGGAATCTCAGAAGATGAAAAAGAGAAAGGGACAGAGAGAATATTCAAAGAAATAATGGTTGAAAACTTCCCAATTTTAATGAAAGACATGAACATACATTTCCAAGACACTCAACAAACTCCAAACAATATAAATCCAAATACACTCTTGCCATGAAATATGGTAATCAAACTGTTGAATGCCAAAGATAAAAAGAGAGAATTCTGAAAGCTGCAAGAGAGAAGCAATGCATCATGTACAAGAGAACCTCAAAACAATTAATAACTGATTTCTCATTAGAAACCATAGGGTCAAGAAGGCAGTAGGATAACATATTTAAAGTGCTAAAAAAAAAAAATACTGCTATACAAGAATTCCATACTCAATAATACTGTGTTTCACAAATAAGGGAGAGATTAAGGCATTCCCGAATAAGCAAAAGCTGAGGGAGTTTACCACCATTATACCTATCCGACAAGAGATGCTGAAGAGAGTTCTGTAGGTTGAAAGGAAAGGACAGTAGATAATAGATCAGAGGCCCATGAAGAAATGAAGATCTCCAGTGAGGGTAGCAACATGTGTAAATATAAATGCCAGTACTACTGTATTTTTGGTTTTAAATGCACTTTTTATTTCCTACAGGATCTAAAAGGTGAAGGCATAACATGTAATGATAAATCAGTGGGCTTGGACTCATGACATGTAAACATGTAATTTGTGACGAACGACATAATCATAGGGGACAAAGGGGTATAGGAACATAGTTTGTATATACTAGTGAAGTTCAACTTGAAGAAATGAGATTTTCAGATTTGGATGTTAAACTTAAGCCCTATTGTAATAACAAAGAAAATATCAGAAAATGTGCAAACTCATAGAGACAAAGTAGGGTACACATTGTCAGGAGTGGAGGACAGGAGGTATGGGGAGTTAATGCATAAATGCATATAGGGTTTCTGTTTGGGGAATGGGAAACCTTTAATAATGGAAGGTTGTGAGGAGACTGCAATATTGTGAATGTGATAAATCCCATTGAATGGTGTGGGGAGGGATTGAAATGGAAAGATTTATATTGTATATAGGTTTTCACAATTTAAAAAAAAGAAGAAAGAGCAACTAAAGAGACAAAAAAAAAAAAAAAAAATTAAATGCAATCCATGATCCTGGACAAGATCTAGCAAGTTAGGTAAAGGGCTCAAAGGGACATTACTGGGACATAAAAATGCAGAATGAAGACTGTAAGTTTTATATCAATGTTAAATTTCTTGAACTTGATAACCATACTTAAAGTGGTTAAATAAATGAATATCCTTGTTCTTATCAAATGAACATGGCAGTATTAAGTGCTCAAGAAGCATGATGTACATAACCTACATTCATATGCTCAGAAAATAGATTGATGATTAGACAGAGATAGATAGAACGATATATATGGCTAATGTGTCAAAATACTAAATTGTTGTATTTGGGTATTGGGGGATGGGGGAAGGTAGGGGTATGTTGGAGTTCTCAGTATAGGATTTGTCTTTTTCTGTAACTGTCTGGTAGGTTTGAAAGTATTTCAACATAAAAAGTTTTAAAAAAAATAGATTTTCTAATTCAGGCAAAACCAAATAGCCACTCCAGTAATTCTATTGCCTTGCTAAAAGATTCATGATTTTGTTCTGATACCATATGCTTCAGGGGATCTTGAGCCCTTCTATAGCCTCAGAGATGAGCCTATGATTATTCTAGGCACATCATGATAATTTATTCCTCTTTTCTATCCCCAATTAACAAAATGACCTGAGCAGTGATTCATTAGCCATATACCTCTAAAATGTATGTGTATATGTAAAAATCTTTATATATGAATAATTTCATTATGCATTAATAAAAAGTCAGAATGAAAAGAAGTTATCATATGGAAATAATTAGAAGACTAGTGCATTATTTTAATTGCAAATGATTATGCCTGCTTATGGCTTTCAGGAATAATGCTGCTTTTTTTTTTTTTTTTAATTTTTGAGATTGTTCACACACCATACAATTAACCAAAGATCCAAAGTGCACAATCAGTTGCCCAAGGTACCATAATACAGCTGTGCATCCATCACCATAATTATCTTTTTTCAAATTTTTAGAACATTTTCATTACTCCAGAAAAGAAATAAAGACAAAAAAGGAACTCAGTTCCTCCCCTATCCCTAACCAACCCACCCTCCATTATTGACTCATAGTATTGGTATAGTACATTTGTTGCTGTTGCTGAAAGAATATTAAAATACTGTTAACTTTAGTACATAGTGTGCAATAGGTATATTTTTTTCCCTGTATACCCCTCTAATATTAGCTTCTAGTTACAATGTCATACATTTGTTGCAGTTCATGAGAGAGATTTCTAATATTTGTACAGTTAATTATGGACATTGTCCCCCACAAGATTCACTGTTTTATACATTCCCCTCTATTAACCTCCAGCTTTCCTTCTGGTGACACACATGACTCTAAGCTTCTGCTTTCCACCACATTCACATACCATTCAGCACTGTTAGCTATTCTCACGATAGGTGCTACCATCACCTCTGTCCACTTCCAAACACTTAGGTTCAACCTAGTTGAACATTCTGCTCATAATAAGCAACTGCTCCCCATTCCTTAGCTTCCTTTTGTATCCTGTTAAATTATATTTCATGTTTATGTGTTTACATACTATAATTAGTTCATATCAGTTAGACTATGCAATATTTGTCTTTTTATGTCTGACTTATTTCACTCAATGTAGTGCCCTCAAGGTTTCTTCAACTCATTTTTTTTAAAGATGGTTTTGTTCACCCACCATACTTTCCATCCTAAGTAAACATGTGTGTTGTGGGCGATTAAGGTAGCATACATGAAGTCCACCTTTCAGCAATGCCGGAAACATGGCTGCCAGGGCTGATGCAACAACAGCTTGGGTCGCCCTCCGCCTTCTTTACGGAAGCGGTTCGTGCCAAAAGCACTAACCATACATCTGCCTTCCACCCCAGCAACAGCAACCGCCAATCCCCATACATCTGCCTTCCACCCCAGCAACAGCAACCGCCAATCCCCCTACATCTGCCTTCCACCCTAGCAACAGCAGCAGCCAATCCTAGATCGCCACCCGTCCTTACTAGCCACCCCCATCCTACCCTAGAGTATATATGCTCAGCCTCCTCAATAAAATTTTGCAGCTTGATCAGAAACCTGTCTTGCTGTCATTCCTCGTGTCTCTTGTCCCATACCATTCTTCCTTCACAGGACTTGGAGCTTCCGTTGATCGTCCCGGGCCGGGACAACTGGCGCCCAAGGTGGGGCTCGAGCCTTGTGAAGGATAGAACGCCGCGCTAAAGAGAGCTCTCACACTCACCGCACCTGGGATTGCCACGAAGAAACTCACTCATGAGACAGATCTGTTCAGCAGTCAACCAGCGCCGGCGAAAAGGAAAAGAAAAAGGTAGGCCCCCCGTCCCCACCATGGGACAAGCAACTTCCCAACACGAATTATATGTTAGTCAGGTCAAACAATCGCTCAAGACACGGGGAACTAGAGTTAAGAAAAAGGATCTCACACGCTTCTTTGATTTTCTGCTAAAAACCTGCCCTTGGTTCCCTCAGGAAGGTACTATAGACCACCAATATTGGCTAAGAGTCGGAGATTGTCTAAAAGACTACTTCAGAACCTTTGGTCCTGAAAAGGTCCCGGTTACTGCCTTTTCTTATTGGAACCTAATTAATGAAATCCTAAGAGTCCATTCTTCAGCCCCAGACATTCAAGACCTCTGCAAAAAGGGAGAGGTAGCTTTGAGACAGCACTCTCGCCCCGCCTCAGTCTGCGGTTCGATTACCATTGATATGCCTGAACAGCTCCAAGATGAAAATAGACCAGGCACCCCGGTTAATCAAGCCGGATTATTGCCCCACCTAATCGAAACAGAAGTAAAAACCCCTCCCCCTTCGGAGGAGACTGTCCTTCCTGCATTTCGGCCTCCCCCTTATACACCAGATTTTCCAACCGCACCCAGTCTTCCAAAACCACATCCTCATTTTTATCCAGTCACGTCTCTGCCTCAGTTCCACGCTTTAGAAGAGGCCACAGAAAATCTCCGGCTACACGCCGATAATTTTAAAGAAACCTTTAATCAAGAGCGGCTGCAAGCCGCCAATTTGCTCGCTGACCTCCAGTCGGCAACTCAAAGCATTGCTACCCTTGCACTCCCGAAAAATGCCCACTCACCACGTCCCCACTGCACTCACCACACCTACGCCTTTCCAGTTACACGTAGTCAGACCCAAAACCCTTCCGCTAGCTCCCAAAATGGCGCCGCTAGCTCCCAAAATGGCGCTTCTAGTAGCGAAAGCGAGGAAGAGGAACAATCAAACCCCCCCAGTTCTGATGAAGAGGAGCAAGAGGAAGCTAGTACTACCCCAACAGCTAAATATAAAAAACTCAGTTTAAAATATTTAGAAAAATTAAAAAAGGCAGTGAATGATTATGGCGCTACCGCCCCCTTCACGCTCACCTTATTAGAAAGCCTCAGTGAAAAGGAACTCACTCCTAACGATTGGTCCCAATTAGCCAGAGCTGCCTTGCCCGGCGGCGATATCCTGTTATGGAAATCCGATTATGAAGAGCACTGCAAAAAGTATGCCACCCGTAATGCCCGTAAAGCCACCTCTAAAAAATGGACATTAAACAAATTTTTAGGTCAAAGCCCCTACCATCAAAATGACAAGCAAGCTCAATTCCCCCCAGGCCTCCTAGCACAAATACAAACGGCCGCACTTAGAGCATGGAAGAAACTTCCACAAAAGGGTGCTGCCACTGCCTCTCTAGCTAAATTAAGACAGGGACCCGATGAACCATATACCGATTTCCTCAGCCACCTGCAAAATATGGCTGAGTGTCTATTTGGGGCCAGAGAAAGCGAGAGTGATTTCATTAAACACCTGGCCTATGAAAATGCCAACGCTGCCTGCCAAGCAGCAATCCGCCCCTTTCGCAATACCAATCTTAATAATTACATAAAACTCTGTTCTGGCATTGGGCCCACTCAAACTCTTGGAATAGCCATTGGCGCGGCCCTTCAAAATTTCACAGCAAAAACAAAACCTCCCCCCACATGCTATAACTGCAAACAGCCTGGCCATTTTTCAAAGAACTGCCCCAAGCCACAAGCCTATTCCCCCTCACCCATTACCAGCAAGCCCGTATTGCCGCCCTCCATTTGCCCTCACTGCAAGAGAGGGTTCCATTGGGCGTCTGAATGCCATTCTCGAACAGACATAAATGGTCAACCCCTTAAGCCTAAGCCCCAGGGAAACTCCCAATGGGGCCGGCCCCAGGCCCCAACCAGAACGAACCCAGGGGCAATACGGTTTGTTCAACCATCCCCAGTCGCAGTCCCTGCACTCCCAACCACAAACCACGCTGCCATATCTCAGACTTATGGAGAGCTACAGCAGGAAGCGCAGGAATGGACCTCTGTACCACCTCCGAATCAATATTAACCCCAGAAACCAGCCCTCTCCTCATACCTACAGGAGTCTATGGACCTTTACCCCCAAATACTTTTGGTCTCATTCTAGGGAGAGCTAGTGTCACCCTGCGCGGAGTCCAAGTCATCCCAGGTGTACTAGATAATGACTTTAAAGGTGAAATACAAATAATCGCAGCCACCTCAAACAATCTTATCCCTATTCCCTCTGGCACTCGAATAGCACAACTTATAATACTCCCCATTCAGTGTCAACTCCAACTTCAAAAACCTCCAGCGCCCCACAGAGGGCCCTGGATCCTCCGACATCTTTTGGGCACAACCAATATCCCATAATCGGCCCACCTTAAAACTAAAACTTAATGGCAAGCTATTTGAAGGAATCTTAGACACAGGGGCCGACTCCACAGTTATGTCCTCAAACCACTGGCCAAAATCCTGGCCTCTCATGGCCGCTGCCACCCACTTACAGGGAATAGGACAAGCCCCAAATCCCCTACAAAGCTCACAAACCCTAACTTGGGAAGATGAAGAAGGCAACACTGGTACAGTTATACCATATATTATCCCCCGTCTCTCCGTTAATCTCTGGTGTAGAGATATCCTAACTCAAATGAAAGTTTTTATGTGCAGCCCTAGTGATACAGTTACTGCTCAAATGATCAAAATGAACTTTCTCCCTGGCAAAGGCCTAGGCAAAGCTAATCAAGGAATAAGACAGCCCATCTCTATAACACCTAATACAGCTAGAACAGGACTCGGGCTCTCCCAAAATTTAGCCTGAGGGCCGTTGACATCCCTGTACCCCATGCTGAAAAAATCTCCTGGAAATCCATAGAACCAGTATGGATTGATCAATGGCCCCTGACTCAGGAAAAAATCCTAGCGGCTATAGAGTTAGTACAGGAACAACTTAACGCCGGACATATTGAGCCTACTCAGTCCCCTTGGAACACTCCCATTTTTGTAATAAAAAAAGGTCAGGCAAGTGGAGACTGTTACAGGATTTACGAGCTGTGAACAAAGCAATGGTGCCCATGGGGGCACTACAACCTGGTCTCCCTTCGCCAGTTGCTATCCCTATCGGTTTTCACAAAATAGTTATAGATTTAAAGGATTGTTTTTTTCCATACCGCTTCACCCAGAAGACAGGCAACATTTCGCCTTTAGTGTTCCTCAAATCAACTTTCAAGGCCCTATGCCCCGATTTCAATGGAAGGTCCTGCCACAAAGTATGGCCAATAGTCCAACTTTATGCCAAAAGTTTGTTGCAGACGCTGTTAACCCCATCAGGCACCTATGGCCACAAATCTACATCCTTCATTACATGGATGATATCCTATTAGCAGGTCTAAACATGTCCAACCTACACTCTTGTTTTCAAGACCTTCTAAAAAATTTAACAGCAAGAGGTCTTCAAATAGCTCCTGACAAGGTGCAAACTTCGGACCCCTTTTCCTATCTGGGGTTCGAGCTTTGGCACCAGCAAGTTTTAACACCCCGCATTCAACTGCGAACCTCCCATCTATTAACGCTAAATGACTTCCAAAAACTTTTAGGGGACATTCAATGGCTTCGCCCCTACCTAAAACTGCCCACTGAAACTCTTCTGCCACTCAATAATATCTTAAAGGGAGACGCAAACCCCTCCTCTCCCCGAAGCATAACTCCAGAGGCAATGCAAGCGCTTACCATCATAAATCAAGCTATCCAAAGTCAAACTTGCTATCAAATAAATTACCACCAACCTTTAATCTTTATAATTCTTGCTACAACTCACACACCTACAGGAGTTTTCTGGCAATCCAATTTAAAACAGCAAAATGGGCGAGGCCACCCATTGCTCTGGGTTCACCTCCCCGCTACTCCATCAAAAGTGCTCTCGCCATACATTTCTCTTATAGCTGCCCTCATAATTAAAGGCCAACAAACTAGTCGCCAATTGTTTGGAAAAGACCCCGATTCCCTTATCGTCCCGTACACTCAAGATCAAATCCATTGGCTCTCCCAAACCGATGATGAGTGGGCTATCGCATGCTCTTCGTTCCCAGGCAATATCGATAACCATTACCCCAGTGATCCATTAATTCAGTTCGCCAAAATCCATCAATTCACCTTCCCAAAGGTCACTAAAGCAAAACCCATAGACTCTCCTACCTTAGTCTTTACTGATGGTTCAGCAAATGGGACCGCAGCATACGTCATCCAGGGTCAAGCATTTTCCGTGCGCTCTCCCTATACTTCAGCTCAACTTGTCGAGCTCTATGCAGTCCTACAGGTTTTTTCCCACCTTCAAAACCAACCTTTTAATTTATACACTGATAGCGCATACATAGCCCAGTCTATACCGCTATTAGAAACAACTCCATTTATCAAACCTTCCTCCAATGCAGTCCCCTTATTCTCACAGCTACAAAAACTAATTCTCAAATGACAGCACCCCTTCTTCATGGGGCACCTCCGTGCCCATAAAAATCTACCAGGTCCTCTTGCAGAAGGCAATGCACTAGCAGAAGCTGCCACTCAGTTAATATGCCCCAATCTCTGCGATTCTCTAACCTTAGCTTCCCAAGCCCATGCTCAACACCACCTAAATGCAAACACTCTCTGCCTAAAATTCAATATTACAAGAGAACAAGCAAGGGAAATTGCTAAAACCTGCAAAAATTGCGTAACTCAATTTCCAGTCCCTCACTTGGGAGTCAACCCAAAAGGACTCATCCCAAATGAAATCTGGCAAATGGATGTCACCCACTTTGCCAGTTTTGGGCAACTCAAATATATTCATGTTTGTGTTGACACATATAGTGGATTCATTCAAGCTAGCCTACAATCAGGAGAAGCTTCAAAACATGTTATCTCTCATTTACTGCATTGTTTCACCATCTTAGGCCAGCCTAAGCTCATTAAAACAGACAATGGACCTGGATACACTGGCACAAATTTTCAAACCTTCTGTCAACAATTACAAATCAAGCATACTACAGGAATACCATATAACCCCCAGGGCCAAGGAGTAGTAGAACGAGCACATCGCACCCTAAAAAATGCCCTGTGCCGTCTAGCTAATAGCACTCTCAATCTCACAAAACAACGCCCTCGAGATCTTTTACATCATGCTCTTTTTGTTCTTAACTTCCTAACTCTGGATGATGAAGGGCACTCTGCAGCTGATAGACACTGGAATCCCAAAACACGAACGCAGCACGCCACCGTTATGTGGCGTGACCCCTTAACATCAAACTGGAATGGGCCTGACCCCGTTATCATCTGGGGATGAGGCTCTGCTTGCATATATGACCAAGAAAAAGAGGGTCCTCTCTGGCTTCCAGAAAGACTAATTAGACATGTTAATCCTCCACTGTCAGAACAAGCCCCAAAATCCCCCCTTCCCTTTAACAATAACCTTTCCAGGGAACAAACCCCTCCCTGAGAAAAAATTTTTCTTTCTCTCTTCCAGCACGTTGCCAACTTTGCTGTAGCCTGCCCAGAACACGCCCAACCTATGTGCAGCCGGCAACCAAGAGAAGCCCAACTTACAGGTTTGCCCCATTGCTAAGGCCACATGAACTATTGGCTCTTACTAATTGGCTGTCTGGCCTTGCTGTTTGCAGCCGGATTGGCAGCCATTGCCCCAAAATATTGGAACCCGTTAGAAAAAATCCTGCTTGCTATAATGTACTTGTGCGTTGTAGGGTGCATCACTCTGCTAGCTTGCTTTCCTTAACAGAAGAAACTTATAACCCCTATTAGTATGGCCTTGTTAAGCCTACTGCCATTTAAGGTTGCCACCTTACATTTTCTCCTGCAGAGTGTGCTTAATGACCCAGGTACCGCTATCCACAGTCCCAATCCCCACCAGCCTTGGAAATGGACCTTGGCACGATGGGAAGATTCCAAGATTGTGCAAACCCACGTTACCGCAGGACACCCTTCCTTCATTGTTTATGCCTGTGACCTAATCCTGTTCCCGGAGGGCACACCTTGCCTTAACCAGGCGCGATATTACATGTGCCCACCCTCAAACCCCGGGAAACAGTACTGCAATGCTCCCAACCAATACTACTGTGCATACTGGGGGTGTGAAACATTAGCCACTACTTGGAAGCCTTACACCCCTGATCATTACCTAACTTTAAAATGGGCCCCCTTTGGCTGCAAGGCCCGTGACCATTCCATCAATCCTTATTACGATAAATATAATTGTCAAAAACTAAATCTCACCGTACAGCTCCCTACTGATCCCTCCTGGCTAATTGGTCGAACCTGGGGCTTCAGAGTCTATTTGGAAGGAGTCGACCCAGGGAATCTTATCATAATAAAAAAGGAAGCGGTACAGCAAAAACCATTTGCCATTGGGCCAAATGTAGTGCTTGCTCCCCCGCCCCCAACTACCCCTCCTCGCAGACCCGCCAATTATTCCTCTACTACCATCTCCACTGATTCTTCCTCTACTACCAACCCAACATTGTCACCCTCAAGCTCTTCCATAGAGCTTAAGCCAATCTATAACTCACTTTGGACAGTACTCCAAGCCACCTTTCTCTCCCTAAACTCCTCCCAGCCTGACCTTACTCGCAGTTGTTGGCTATGTTTCTCTGTCAACCCCCCTTTTTATGACGCTGTAGCCCTTAATACCTCATTTAATATTTCTAATGAAGACAATCCTCCCCAATGTCCTTGGAATACAACAAAAATCGGCCTCACCATGCAATCCGTTATCCACTCTGGGCATTGTATTGGTAACGTTTCCCCCTCCTTAAAAAAGGTCTGTGCACAGTCGTCCTTTCCATCGCAAGGTAAATTCTATATTCCCCCAACAGGGGCAAAATGGCTGTGCTCTTCCACGGGGCTTACTCCTTGCGTTTCAGCAAGAGCCCTCACTGAAACAAAGGAAATGTGCCTCTTAGTGGCTGTGCTGCCCCGTGTCCTCTACCATGAAGAAAATGACCTTTATCAACACTGGGACACGCAGCCTCCAACCATGCTAAGAAACAAAAGAGAACTTGTCACGGCTGTCACTATTGCCTCTCTTTTAGGTAATGCTGGCCTAGGCACCAGAACTGCCTCTATCATTCTCCAACGCCAAGGCTTCTCCCACCTAAGAGCTGCTATAGACGAAGATTTGGCCTGCATTGAGACCTCCATCACCCATCTTGAGAAATCCCTTACATCTTTATCGGAGGTTGTTCTCCAAAACAGAAGAGGCTTAGATCTACTTTTCCTTAAGCAAGGAGGGCTTTGTGCTGCACTAGGTGAGGAATGTTGCTTTTACGCTGACCATTCTGGCATAGTTAGAGATTCCATGACCAAACTTAGGGAAGGAATTGCAAACTGCAAACGTGAACGGGAAACCCAAGGAGGTACCTCCTGGGGGTTCGACGGAATCCTTCCTTACCTCCTCCCTATACTAGGCCCCTTAATAACCATACTCCTTATAATATCTTTTGCACCTTTGGCCATCAAAAGAATAATACAGCTAGTAAAGGACCAAATTGATTCTGCCCTAGGCAAGCCTATTCAAGTGCACTATCACCGGCTTCACCTCGCTGACCAAGGTATAAATCCAGCTTAACTAACTGCTACCCACCCTTACGGGTGAAAGGCCCCCTCCTACGGGAGCAGCATATAACTCAAAAATATGCTTCAAGTGTGTGCCTTGATTGGTACCACTGGGTGCAAGGCAAAGCACTGCAAAGGAGGGCCAAAACAATTAAAGGCCATTTTCGAGCTCCTTGAGAAGTATGCCTCATTTGCATAGGGGTTTGCTCTGCACAAATCCCCCTCCCCAGAAAAACAGAGCCACAAACAACTTGGGGAATGAGGCCTCTACTTCCCCCAGCAGGTTAATGCCAAAAGAATGCTCAATCAGCATTCTTCCTCCATCCTTTTGAAAAACAAAGGGAGGAGATGTTGTGGGCGATTAAGGTAGCATGCATGAAGTCCACTTTTCAGCAATGCCGGAAACATGGCCGCCAGGGCTGATGCAACAACAGCTTGGGTCGCCCTCCGCCTTCTTTACGGTAGTGGTTCGGGCCAAAAGCACTAACCATACATCTGCCTTCCACCCCAGCAACAGCAACCGCCAATCCCCATACATCTGCCTTCCACCCCAGCAACAGCAACCGCCAATCCCCATACATCTGCCTTCCACCCTAGCAACAGCAGCAGCCAATCCTAGATCGCCACCCATCCTTACTAGCCACCCCCATCCTACCCTAGAGTATATATGCTCAGCCTCCTCAATAAAATTTTGCAGCTTGATCAGAAACCTGTCTTGCTGTCATTCCTCGTGTCTCTTGTCCCATACCATTCTTCCTTCACAGGACTTGGAGCTTCCGTTGATCGTCCCGCGGGCCGGGACACATGTGATGGTTCCCTATATAGTTACATATTTATGTATTTACCACCATCATTACTATCTATATAAGGACATCTCCATTTCTTCCACAAAGAAGGAGGAAGAGTCAAAGAAGGTAGAGAGAAAAAAGAAAGAAAAGAACAAAAAAAATGACAGCTAAAAAGCAACAGAAGGCTTAAACTAAAGTAGAATAAAAGAATCAGACAACATCACCAATGCCAAGAGTCCCATATCCCTCCCTTATGCCCCCCTCTTAAAGGTATTTAGCTTTGGTGTATTGTCTTTGCTACATTAAAGGAAGCATAATGCAAAGTTTCTGTTAACTATAGTCTCTAGTTTGCATTGACTGTATTTTTTTCTCCAATACCACCCTATTTTTAACGCTGTGCAAGGGTGACATTCATTTGTTCTGCTTCATGTAAAAACATATTTATACATTTAATCACAATTGTTGAGCACCCTAGATTTCAGTGAATTACACAGTCCCAGTCTTTGTCTTTCCTCTTCCCTTCTGGTGTCCCAAATGCTCCTAACCTTCCTCTTTCAACCTTACTCACAGTCATCTTTGTTCAGTGTACTTACATTGCTGTGCTACCATCACCCAAAATTGTGTTCCAAACCTCTCACTCCTGCCTTTTCCTATCTGTCATAGTGCTTCCTTTAGTATTTCCTGTAGAGCAGGTATCTTGTTTACAAATTATCTCATTATCTGTTTGTTAGAGAATATTTTAAACTCTCCCTCATATTTGAAGGATGGTTTTCCCAGATATAGGATTCTTGGTTGGTGGTTTTCCTCTTTCATTATCTTAAATATATCACCCCACTTCTTTCTTGACTCCATGGTTTCTACTGAGGAATCTGCGCATAGTCTTATCAAGCTTCCTTTGTATGTGATGAAACACTTTTCTGTTGCTTTCAGGATTCTCTCTTTGTCTTTGACATTTGATAATCTGATTATTAAGTGTCTTGGCATAGGTCTATTGAGATCTATTCTGTTTGGGGTATGCTATGCTTCTTGGATCTGTAATTTTATGTCTTTCATAAGAGATGGGAAATTTTCATTTATTATATCTTCTATTATTGCTTCTGCCCCTTTTTCCTTCTCTTCTCCTTCTGGGACACCCATGACATGTATATTCCTGCATTTCATGTTGTCATTCAATTCCCTGAGACATTGCTCATATTTTTCCATTCTTTTCCCTATCTGTTCTTTCGTGTGTAGGATTTCAGGTGTCTTGTTCCCCAGTTCCTGAGTGTTTTCTTCTGCCTCTTGAGATCTGCTGTTGTATGTCTCCATTGTGTTTTTCATCTCTTGTGTTGTGTCTTTCATTTCCATATATTCTGCCAGTTGTTTTTTCAAACTTTTGATTTCTACCTTATGTTCACCCAGTGTTTTCTTAACAACCTTTGTCTCTTTTGTTGTATCTTTCCTGAGCTCATTGATTTGTTTAGCATATTTCTTTGAAAATTTTTAATAGATTGTTTCATTAAAGTGAAACAATATCTCAACTGTATCTTGGTTGAGGTGCAAGTATGTTCCTTTGACAGGGCCATATCTTCATTTTTCTTAGTGTAGGTTGTAGTTTTCTGTTGTCTATGCATCTGGTTTCCTTGGTTACCCCAATCACATTTTCCCAAACCAGAATGGGCTCAGGTCTCAGAAGGGTTTCCCTGAGGGTGTATCTTAGAAGATTGACACACCTGTGAGGTCTCCAGTCACTGTGCTTTTCCTAACCTGCCCAGCAGGTGGTGCCTGTCAGCCAATTGCTCCTAACTAGTGTAAGGAGGTGTGGTCCCTTCAGTTTCTGTTTTGGCTGTTTTCCCCCAGGCTGTGGGATCTGGTTCTGAAGGGAAGGCTAGGACACACCTCCTTACTCTTAGAGAAGATACACCTCCTAGGGATTTATTGTCTGCATTTGAATAGTCTCTCTGTCTTTGTTATCTCCACCCCTGTCTGGGTCAGAGTGTTGGGAACTGAAAGTGGCTGAGTGTCTCTCCACTGAAAATGGCTGCAGCTCTATGCTCTGAGCTCCTCAGGTTGAGAGGGAGAAAGAAGGACAGAAATACCCATTTTGGCACCAATACATGGCCCCCCAGTTTCAGAGGTAACACCTGGTCTTCTAGGCTCCCCCTCCCAGTACAGATGAGTCTTTTGGTTCTTTAAGGTCAGTCATCACTAAAAGCCTCTGCTTGCTGGAGATTTGTAGCTTGTATTCAGCTGTCTACATTTGTTAATTAAAATGGAGCTCAGCTGAGCTATATTTACTTGCTCTTCTCCGAGAACGCTTCTAGTTTTTAGCACAGCAAGGCTTTGCAGCAAACCCTGCCATTGGGGGAGAGGGCTCTCAGTGCAATTCTGCAGCTTTTACCTAGACAGTCTATGCTGCAATCTCAGGCATTCCTCCCAACCCAGGTTGGTGTATGACGTGTGGACAGTCACAGTTGACCCCCAACAGTTATTCCAGATTATTCACTAGTTGTTCCTGGTTGTTTATTAGGTATTCCAAGGAAATGACTAAATTCCACCCCTCTTTATGCCACTATCTTGCCCCTCCTCAATGATTCTTTTTAGAGAGAAATTTTTTGGCAAAATACAAAACTTGAAAATATCACCAATTGTTATTGCAATACATTCATTGCTTATGTGCATCTGCATACATAAATGTTAGATATATACAGATTTTTGTAAATAGTTAAATAACACTTTTAATTAAAATGTGAATGTGAAATATACACGTACACACAAAAATCTTCACTGAACTCTAATGTCAATCCCTTAGGGAAAGAACAAAGGAGACAAAAACTGAAGGTAGAAGTGACAAATAAGGCATAAACAAACTTTCTAGAATTTTTCTTTCCTCCTTTTTTTTCTATAAAACAATAACAATGAAAATGTCAAGAAATAGATTAAATGAATCTTTGTTTTGGTACTTAATGCCATCATTCTGGTTAAACAAAATGGAATTACATGCCATATTTACTTGCATAATTGCTGCTCTTTTCTTTCTTGCTTCACAAGCGGCTTCATTCAAATTAACTTATACAAAACTCTGCATAAAACAATTATGCAACAGCAACCAACAGGTGAGTAAATATGGTAAATGAACCAAAAGACTGTACATATCAGCACAGCACAAACAATGTTCAGAATTTCAAGAATTCTTAACCAGAAATGAGAAAGAAAAGATGCAAACCATCAGATATAGGTAATCAGTTTGCAGGTGTATTTGTAAAATGTTCAGCAAACATACCACAAAAGAAAATATTTAATAATCAATATTCAACTTGAGAAGAAAACATAAGAGAGTAAATGTTCACCATCCTTCTTGGTTTTATAGAATATTATTCTTCTGCAAGAATTAAGTTCTAAATGTTAAATAATTACTTTGAAGAGATGACAAGCATAATTTAAATGAACTCCTAAATATTGCCTACAGTCTTAAAAATAGGAACCCTTGTATCCAGAGTTACATTGTCAACAAGCAATAACTTATGGTCACTTTTAATGTTAAATGCTCTATTTTTGTCAACAGTAACAAACATAAAAAAGACCAAGGATTAATAGAGGGTGTACTGATAGCAGGCAGACCTTCATGAAAGAAAACCCACCAAAATTCTCCAAATTTCCCTGTGCTCTCTGTGTTGTAGTCTAAAATTCTTCCATCATATATGTATCTTTCCTTAAAGTCTTATGATGGCATCTTTTTTTTTTTTTTTATTAAATTCAGTTTTATTGAAATACATTCACACACCATACAATCATCCATGGTATACAATCCACTGTCCACAGTATGATAACATAGTTATGTGTTCATCACCACAATCTATCTCTGAACATTTTCCTTACTCATGATGGAATCTTATCTTCACCTCAAGTCTGAAAATTCTTTAGCCACTAGCTCTAAAAATATTGATATGCATTCACTCTGTGCTTTGTGAAAAATATATTAATTCTGATTCTTCTTCTAGTTAAACAAAAAATATACATGAAGCTACCATCAATGTTACTGCAAGTCAGATTCTGTGAAACTGAAGTTGTTAGGAGGTCTGTGGTTCATAGAATCATCCCAACAATTTTGCCTTGTGTTTTAAAAATCAAAACCCAAATACAGCTGTTCCTATAAGACAACATAGGAAGAAATGAGCATCACCTCTCACAAAGTTAAAAAGGGACTAAAGAAATTTGATTTGCTCCATCCAGATTCATTGTTTGATAAATCTCCTTTTCTTCAACTAGATTTTCATATCTTAATATTTTTTGAACTAAGAACTCAATAATATGATTAACATAAATGTTTCAAGGGTCTCCGTGCTTAGGACTAAATATTTTATATTTCATTTTTTCAGTATTTTGCCTTAGCTAGAGTCCATTCCTGATCGTTTCCAACTGGAAACCTGGGAGACAAAAATAGCCTGTTTTTGCCAGGGAGCACAGTGCTTGTTTTACTGAGGAAGATTAGTTTAGACTCTAAATTCTATTCCTTCCACTAGATTTACAAATAGGAACCCTATAAATTTCAACATCTTTTTACCACATATTTTCTGTGGAAATGATTATAAGTCATCTGTGTCTCATCTTCTGTTATTCATCTATTATTTTATAATATGAAAATACAAATAAATTTAAAATATGGTTTTTCAGAGATTAATGATTGGGAGGGATATCTTGCCTCATAAAATATTGTTTGTCTTAAAGATGAGCAAATATATGTATCCAAGAGGTTCAAAAGAGTGTGTATTGGTGGTTACTTCTGGGTTTAGAGCAGCAAACATTTGAGAGAGAATTGAGTACCAGAGAAGACATGATGAATGATAAGCAGTTCTTTCCTAGACTGCCTTCCTCCAAAAAGATTCCAGGAAGAAGTCTTGAAAATTATTGTCATAACTGGAGCCTCTTCCCCCTGGTAAAACATTTATATCCCCTGAAGCTTCTGCAGCTCTCATTAGCAATGATTTGTTTTAGCATAGAGGTTCTCAAACTGTGCTCCTGGGGCCTGCAGCGTTGGCAGCTATTTTATGAGCTTGCTAGAAATGCAAAGTCATGAGCCATACCATGACCTACTGAATCAGAATGCCTGTGAATACAGAAATGTCAGAAAATAGGGTTTGTTTAAACCCTCCAGAAGATTCTGAAATATACTAAAGTTTGAGTAGATTCCAAGCTTAATACTAGAAAAGGCAGTTGTTTGCTATTTTATTATTATTCACATTTCTATAAAGGTTTATAAGATGCTATAAGACAATTGTGCAATGTACATGAAAAATGAGCTAGAAATTCTTAGGGGGATGGAGAGAATTCATGAATAGGAAGAGGAGAGAAATGGGTCTCTTCATTTCAACCAGCTTAAAATCCTATTTTTCAGCATTCACACCCCAAAGTAATACCTGAAACTTGGAGTTCTAGAACATGCATATCCCAAGAATAGCAGCCCATTATCAATTACTGACACATATCATTTCTCTGGATCCATGTTTTATTCCCAGCATATAGTCAGTACTGTGTGCCGAATGGATCCTCTAAATGAATGAGGACAGTCTTGACAATGTGGGAATGTGAATATCCATAAAACAGCAGGTCACAAATTTATTGATGATTCTCATCTGGAATCTCTTTGCCTTCTCTTGTTTCTTCTAATTTTTTCTCTCAAAATAGCTTGTGAGATTTAAAACTTAGGGACTTGGGTCAAACATAGCTATAATATTGAACAATAGTGTAGATGGAGAATAGACATATTCTATTTTGTTAAACAGTCACTATCTTTCACTTCTACATCATTAGAAGAGGAACTGCTTCTTAAGACCACTTCAGCAATGCCCTGCCCCCACTGCAAGCACTATCTTGAAAAGAAGGAAAGTGCAGCTTAAATTTTAAATCTGAGTGCATTTGTTTTCTCATTCTATCCTTGAATGTTCCAGTTGTCACAAGAATTACTCTATTCATTGGAAATGTGAAAAACTCATCTATTTTTCTTCTATATAAAAATGTCTCTTAGAAAAGCAGAGGATGGAATAAAATGTAATGCCATGAAAAGAGCCATAAACAACTTGTTATCACATTGCTTACTTACTGGGTCAAACATTCAACAGATACGGCCTGTATTACCCTTGCCAGAAGTAGCATAAGCAATTGCCTGGTTTAATTTTAAAGTACATTCTACTGGTAAGGACAATTTAAAATCCATTTGGACTAGGGATAGGAGACTTTTAAGGCTTGCTCTTCACTGAAAACTAACAATATTTCTAGTAAGGCTTGTATTTATTATATGAAAATGTATAACACAATGGCATCGCTTAGTCTCCAGCCACTTGCTGCTCAAAGTGAGATTCAGGGCCCAGTATCATGGATACTTGTTTAGAATGCAGCATCTCAGGCCCCACCCCAGAACTTTGATTTCAACAAAATACCCAGGATATTCCTGTGCAAATTACAATTTAAAAGCACCAGTCTTTACCAGGAAAGTATCTGCCCCTAGCCTTACATACTATTAGAGTTTTAAAGGACTTCAGAAATAATCTAGTCTGATCTCCTTGACTTTTGGTTCAGTAATCTACATAAGGTCATCATCAAGTTTAAATCTTCTTGAATAGAAAGGCCAGATCATCTTTGTCTACATATCTTTAGCATCCAGTAGCATTCAATGCATAGCAGTTGGAAAAATATAGATAGATGAAAGAAAGAGAAAGAAAGAAAGAAAGAAAGAAAGAAAGAAAGAAAGAAAGAAAGAAAGAAAGAAAGAAAGATGCAGATAGATAAAAGTTGAAAAACTGGTTAATCTAAAAGTTAAGAGTAGAATTTTCACCTCTTACTATCATGCCATCCTGTCTATATTTGACTAAGTAATTTGAGCCTTAACATTTTTAACAGTTTTATTGGATGTTACTATATGATCACAACAATTTGTTTCTGTGACTTTCTTGACATTTTAAAATGAAATTTTTTAAAATGGCCTAGATGGAGAAAATTCCATAAGGGATAATCAGGTACAGGTATTGTATCCTTGACTGTAACTTTTGAGTGTTTAAGCATGAAAAAGTTGTGTGCAGAGTGCATTTTAGGAATAGTGTAGCATAGAGTTTAGAGTATACAGTAGTGTGAATGAAGAAGAGTAAAAGAAATGCAAGATTTACAAGCAGGAGTTTAACAACTGAGTTTAGTTTCCATGTTGATTTGTCTAAACACTCTATACAACATCCAACAACTAATAAAGAATAATTAATACAAATTTTAACTTATTATTATTTTAAAATTTAAAACTAAAAACTTTACTGTTTTCTCATTTTACCACATTCCTTGCATTTGATAAACATTTTATAAGCTTTTCAATTATTTACAACAGTTGAACAATTTTCTGTATGTTAGAATATAATCATCTTATGCTTAATCTCTTATTTGAAACACACATCACAATTTTTATACCTAGAGCCTTTATTTGAATAAAGTAAAAGTAAATGAAAGTAAATCTGAGATAGTCAAAAGCAAAGACTCAGCTCACTTTTTTCTATCCTCATTAAAATTAACATAGTGGGCTCAAGATATTGAGACTGCCTGGGATATAGGACAATTTCCTCATGCAACATTTAGCCCAAGAACTTAAAAACCGTGTATCACTACCCAATTTATGTATTTCATATATGTAAGTGTGTGTATAATGTATATCTTAAATTTTCTATGATAGAGTGCAATTTTATTAGAAAAATAAATTTATGTAGTTACACTTCTTTGAACATTTTTCTTTTCATATCCCAAGCCTGTCCCTAATCCCCACACCGTCTTTCTTGGTTGCTATAAGTAGCATCCTGCTTCTTCTTTCTCATTATTCTTTTGGTGGGAGGGTTTAGGGCAAAAGGAGAGCCTTGATCAACAGTGGCAGTTTGGGACCACTTCTAAAATGAATGGGGTCAGTTCAGTAACCTTTTTCTGTCTTTATTGTGCATGTATGAAATTCACCCTATTTTCTGACATCCCTGCAGGATGCAGGTTTAAATAATCCTTTACTTCCACGAATCTCAGGATTTCTGTCTCTAGTATCATTTAAACATTTAATAAAGATTACTGTTTGAGCCTATTAGTAAATACAGAATAATTTCACTGACAAGATATTATCAAAAGCAAAGGAATACAGGATAATGAAGAAATTTCAAAATATTATATTTTAGCCCTGCTACAAGTAGAATTCACTATAATACAGAAAACTGAAAATAAAGTTTATTAGGGCCATCATTTTTAAAAATGGATTTTAGACATTTAGGTTTCATTCATAATACCAAGGAACCAAATTTTATGCTGTATAAGGCTAACACATTATGATTATCTATCAGCACAGTGTATGGGTCATCTAGATATTTTAAAAAGAAAAATGTAAAAGAAAACTTAAATGTTTAGCAAAGAAAGATTTTGGTGTAAGACAACTAGATTTTTGATAATTTTCTGTCTTCTAGGGAGTTTTATTTTAAATCTCTAGCTTCTAAATGACGTTGACATTACTATGATGTTGCTTAATCTAGCATGAAATGCCACACTAAATAATATATTATACATTTCTCCCTGCACAAATTTGCAGTAATTAAATATTCTTGTAGCCTTATCCTAAGAGAAAGAATAACAAGTATAATAAATTTCTGTAGGATGATGACAAAACAACTTTCCTTTACAAGCTTTGATCCTGATGCAGATGAGTCTTAGATCCCTTATTTGTATACAAATCTTAACTTTAAAAATCAATGCATTAAGCTAAAATTTTGTTGAAGTGCATAGTTTGTGTTCAGAAATGCAAATAATATATATCATGAACTTGTTCTATAAAATTTGCAATGTTAGTAAAATCTGGTAATATGTATTTAGATTTATTTTAAAGTACACAAACACTAATTTTACAGGCAATCCAGAGGAAAAGTAAATGAACAATCTGTCTAAGAGGTTTATCTTTGTCAACTATTTCATCTGGTCAATTCATTTTCAGAAAAGATAAAGTTTATAAAATAGTTTACTTGATAGATTATTTTTTCATAAAATATACTATTTCCTAAGTCATATTTTGCAAAGCCTGGCCCTTGGCCCAATTGCTTCAGAATCACAGCATATGTTAAAACTGGAAATGCGTATTACTAGGACCATCAGACTTCCTGAGTCAGAATTCTTTAGTGGTTGCCCCGTGAAATGCATGTTAAACAAACAGTCCTGGTGATTCTTATGCATGCTGAATTGTAGATCATGGGCTTATGTAAATGATGTCAAATATTTATACCAAGTATCTCTTTCTTTTTACGGTTTTTTGAAGAAAAAAACAGTAAATACATTGATACAGGTTCAAAGAAAGCCAATGAGAAGATAAGAGTTTATGAATATGATGAGAAAATATGTGCAGTCAATTCTCATTTTCCCAGTAGTTATGTCCTATAAAGTCACCACAAACACTGAATTAGCAAATACTGCACCTGTCCCCCACAACATTTTCATCACTCAATCAATAAATAACCTTGTTTGGTGTGTGTTTCAGTTTAAAAGCACCTCAATTAATATATATTGTTGATTCATTAACACCGAGCTCATGGCCAACAGCACCTAAGCACCATGCTTGGGGGCCATTTCAAACAGCAAAATCACCAAATAAAAGAACCATGATATTAACACAGCTTTCTTCAAATGATGCTTTTTATATACATTTGGTGGTGTGCTGGATTTGGCTCTTTTCCAGCATGTGAGAGTCCATCGTATACATCACTTTTCAACTCTGTGTTAACTTGATATCAGCCACAGTGGAAAAATTTAAACCACATTAATTGGCAAATACTGCAAATCAGGGCTTCTCCCCTCCCTTAGCTCCTTCCTCCTCCAGAACTGGTTGTTAGATTTACCAGCATTCTACTTGAAGTAGACCTAAACTATGATTATGATCAGCATTCAGTAAGGAAATCTATGATATTTTTATCATAGGTATCTTAATCGTAATCCACAATTTGGTGATCAGTTCCTCAGTATAGAATGGCTCTACTTTTTAAATGGGTATATTTGTAATCAAAGCACATCATTTTCTACACTAAGATACATTGAACTTTTATTGATCTTTATAGTACAAGTTATCAATACTCTAAAAATTCTAACTTTGAACTAAATATTTAACCCAGCAGGTGAAGTGCACATGGTTTGTTGGGATTTCCAGTCATATACATAATTTCTATTGCAGTTCAGTGAAAATTCATCTTTCCCTACACTTGTGCTGGCTTCCTAAGCCTTTACACACTCTAATAAGACCCCTAGAGTAACCTCTATTCTGAATCATATTGCTTTTTCACTCTATCAGCCTCCATACAATAGATCAGTTTACAACAGCATGTCTTCTTGGTACCATGTCAAACTATATATAACCTACAGTAACACATTTTCAAAGGCAGAATGCATTATTGTACTTCAGGGTGCCCTTGTCAAAGCATTGCTTGAGCAGTTATCCTTTGTATTGGAAAAGAACACCTTTTCATCCTTTGCATGGGTTTAGTGTTGATCAGACTACTGGCCTACCCAATTTTGCCTACCGTTAAGAGTAGACTAGTACTTAGGTAAGTCACTGGATCTGTTGTTTGAGGCTATTCCTCCATGAATCTACCTCCTTTGTTTATGAGCCAGTTTATACTATTCTTTAGCAGTCATTCTAATTATCCAGCACACACATTTCTTTTCTGTTGCTGTCATCTACAAAGAGCTTTAGTTCAGGATGGACTTCAATATCTCTGAAACATTTCTTCTTCCTTCCTTCTTTCTGAATGGCCCGCTTCAGACTATAACTTGGCTGTTTCTAATTAAACTGCTGTCAAAAGAGTTAACTATTTTTTAACTGTATTGCAAAACTCAGATTTCAAGGAAGTTTAATGAGTTGTTTTACTCAATTCTTTATGTTTTAAAGCAAAGTACATTAAGAAGCTCCCTTAAAAGTGTATAATGTGAACTTATGGAGGAGATCAAATAGTGGTACATTATAAATTGTGCAAAATGGTTGACATGGTTGAAAGTGAGTTGTATGAGAAAAGAAAGCACATAATAACATGCAAAATATAAAGAAAAGATTAGCTATAAAATGGAAACTAGTATGAAACCCAGTACAATGCTCATGATTGCATTTACCTAAAATTTATTTAATACTGGAACACTAGATTATTTTAGCATGAATATGGCATATACATAAATAAATAAAGGTTCTTAAAAAGTCATGTGCTGAGAATGAAAATTCACAAATCATAGGATATGATGAGCTTCAGGGTTGGCATGCATATGAATGTACTTATTTTAACTGGGATTTGAAATGAGAAAATAAATTGGAATAGTTCTATCCAATTCTTTGAACTGTTGGATCAACACTGGTAACATATTTTCCTTCTTGTCCCTCTCCCTTACATCTCAAGTTCCTACAGCTAAACAAGGGAGGTACAAATAGAGGGAATCATCAGTCTGGAGGGAGAAAAAGGGTAACTATAGAAAGCAATCCGGAGAGATCACTAGTCTAGAATTTACATTCAAATCTGTTCAGGAAATGAACTGGAATGTGATTATCTACACATTTCCACTCTCGAATCTACCATCAATTCTTGATTTTAATATTTTTTTCTGAAATACTGTCTTGGGAAGAAAACTCACCACCATCTAATGATGACATATCTGCATCCCTCACACCTAGTCACAAAGTGCAGTCAATTCAATTTCATAAATATTTCTCTAGCCAATATCAGTATCTTGTTTGTGGCCTTTGTCATCTTTAACCTAGGTGAAGGCAACAATTTATTGATAGGTTTGTGTGTTTCTAGTCCCTCTCTTCACTAATATCCCCCACAATTGTTTCCACATTAACCCTGAAAAATTTATATCTGATCATATCACTCTTACATTTAACTTTCTTGTTGATTCCATTATCATCTGCAAGGAAAAGTTCAAATGTCTTTGCATAGTAAGGATGGCTCTTTACAATGTAGCATCTGACTACATTTCTGCAGTACTGTGTCTTCCCTTAACAACCTGGCAAACTTCTTAACTCTGAAATTCATCAAAATTCAACTCAAATATCATTTTTTGCCTTTGACCCTCAGTATTAACATGATTCTTACTCTAATGGAATTTCAGGAAAACTTCAATTTTAGGGTCTCCATTTCCCTGAATAAAATCTTGTAAAATTAATTATACTTTTCCTCTGGAAGATGAGAAAGAACATTTGGGATATTTACCAAGGATGATGTGAAAGATGTGTAATTTGAAACTTCAAAAGTACTTCTGCAGAGCTTGCAAACCATTCTCTATAATGTAGATCTCTGGATTAAGCCACAAATTGTGTGTTAGGTTATAAGGGAAAGCCACAAGTTGACTTTTAGCTAATATTTTCTGTTTACATATTTTTAAACTTTATATGAAAGACTATTGGTTATATATTTTATTACTTCAAATAAGGCTATGGTAACATCTGATTGGAAAATAGTACTTCTTGGAGGTGTTTCCAAATATGCTTGCTCCTTCAGATGTGGGATGGTGGGAGGGGTGAGGGTAGATTCCCTTAGGATACAGAAAAAAGTACAGGACCCTATTGAGAGAATAGCTGGTATGTAAGTGAACTCCTACTCTCAGTGTAAGAGGATAGCTTTCATATAGACACATCATGTTGTATGTGTGCATTTCCCAGACTTAGAATTTTAGTCTATCTAGCCCCGGTTGCCAGGGCTACTTTCAATTGTTACCTGCCTAACTTATGTATTCAAGCACCTATGCATTTTTTAATTGATCTATTTAATATTTATTTTTGAGCACATTCTTCTATGTGTAAAGCACTCTGATTTTTCCTGCACATTTTTGACACTAGCTCCTTCTACTCTCCATAAAAATGTGTTTTGGTCCCATTTATTTGGAAGAACAGTACCCCTAAACTCTTTTATATTTATCGCCAGATTTTCCCAAACAGCAATCTTTTCTTGCTATCTATACTTCAATATTTCCATTTATCACTATTTAATGTGGCTTCTGCATTTCAATCCTATTATCTCAATTTCTCATAAAATCATTGTTCGCTAATTTTTTTTTAAATCCTTAAGATTGTGGAAGAGGTAGCACTGCTGTGTACTTCTTTCTAGAAACTAAACTCTCATGGCTCAACAGCTTCCTTTCTAACCAAAGATCACCCAGTAATAATCTGTTAAAGAGAAGGAAATGACACTTTGGCTTAATTTTGAAAACTGAGGAGATCACTAGTAAAAGGGTGGTGTGGGGGAGTATATTTCAAAATGGTGGAAGTGTGTGCCGGTCCTGAGAGAAAAAGAATATAGCTTTTAAGACAATCAGAAACAAAGTCAATGTCAGTAGACTATAAGCATTGATGTGGAAGTAACACAAAATGGAGCTCGAATAGCAGGCAGTGGCCAGATTGTACAGAATTCCATGAACGTATCACCAATTTGGGTCCTTATTCTAAAAGCAATAAGAAGTCATTGGATAGTTTAATCAAGGGGATGGCAGAATCACATTTTATTTTTAGTTAAAAATAATGTCTTCTGTGTGCAGGATAAAGTGGAAAATAACAAGTGTTGGCCTGGAAATATCAGGATAAAAGGCACAGAGCACTCAAGGGATGAACATTCTAGAGAGAAAGAACTAGAAAGATGTGAATGATATTAGGGAGGTAAACTTGACAGGGCTTTGTGATGGAGCATGTTGGGGATTGTATCATGACCCCACAAAAAGCATGTTCGGGTCCCAACCCCTGGTTATGTGGGTATGAACCCATTTTTAAATAGAAACTTTACTTCAGTTAAAGTGCGGCCTGACAGAATCAGGTTGGGCTTTAATCCAGATTACTGGAGTCATTTATGAGCAGAGTCAATGTCAGACAGAGAGAAGCCATGGGTACAGCCAGAAGCAGAAGTCAAGGGGACCTAGAAAAGAAAGAAGATGCTACTAGGTGCATTGCCATGTGATGAAGAAGTCAAGGAAACCCAAAAATTTCTGGCCAGCCAGAAGATACCAACACCAGGAGAAGCAAGCCAGATCTAGCCTCTGATATCAAGAGCCAATAAATTCCTGTCGTTAAACCAACCCATTGTGTGGTCTTTCTTTTAGCATCCAGGAAACTAAAACAGAGCAGGACAGAGTGAGACATATCAAGAATGATGTCTAAGATGGATATACTTATTGATCAAGGAAAAGATGATCAGTTCCTTTCAGATGGACAATTACTTCCTGATGATTTCATAGCTGCCTGTATAGGAAAGAAAATTCCTTTTGTTTTAGTTTGCAAAGGGAATACGATCACAGCTATTGCAACATTTATTACTGATCACATCCAGACATCATGCAAAAAACCTGAATGAGTGAAAAACTTTAGATAGTAGAATCTCTGCAGAATCATAAAAGTTGTAATAAACAGAATTGCAGGAAAAAAAAAAGTGGAGGGTAGTTCCACTGACTAAACAGAACATTGGAGGAGAACCAGATTTGTGGAAGAGACCATAGGTTAAGTCTTGGACATAGGGGAACTCAATTAGACAGTTAAATATATCATTCAGAAGATTAAAGGATAACATAATAAGCACAGCAAGGGTTGTTATTATACATAAATATTAAATTTAGTTTTCGTTTTGATCAGACTTAAGATTAGAAAATACATATTGCATTGAATAATGATTGTTCAATTAAAGAAAGCTCTAAATTTCTTGTGTAGACTCTTCTATCATAGAACTTTTTTTCAAATCAATATCTGTGATACCTACCAAAATGGACAATATCTTCTAGTAAAATTTTCAAGCATTTAGTAAGTATTATTCAAACAGAAATTCCTGATATTCCCTTTTCTCTAAAGTTAAGGCAACAATGAAATCTTTACCAAAATAACTTCCTTGGGAAATTGGGAAGATGTGGTCCCAATGTGCTATATCTTTACAATCTACATAGTAACAGAGCTTAAAAAATTTAGTGAGGTAGAAAATTGTCTCTCGTACAGTCTCTGCAAAAATCAAGTATTTTAAGGATTTTTTGGGGGGCAAGTGACTTTCTGTAGTCAATTCAAGGTTAAATTCTTAATGAATTTAATGTTAGTTTTCCATATATAGAGAATGTTAGAGGTCAAGGATGTAGAATCTCATTCTATTTGAAAATGTAGGAGGTTTTAGTGGGTGCTTGCTCTGAATAAAGGCCTTTCAATTTCTGTAGGAATGCTTGTTCTGTAATTACTTTTGGGTCAGGCTAACATTTCTCACAGATAAAAGACCCTGGAATTAGCTAAGTGATTGAGTCACAGAGGCAGTGTTACAGAAAGATTAAGGATTTGAGGTCAAATGGACTGAAGTCCAAGATGCCCTTCTACCATGAGGGACTTTGTGGGTGCTTAGTTCAAATCTCTGTTTCTCAATGTCTCCCGCTGCAATGTGGGAATAATAATAGCTGTGCCATGAAGAAGAAATGAGATAATGATATAACCCCCTTGTCTCAAAGTAAGGAATGGAAAATGACTCACTTAGCTCGTTATTTATATTATTAATCAATAATACCATTTCAGGCCACCAAAGCTCCTGAAGGATAAAGAAAAGGAGATTTTGAGCAAAATTATTTAAGGCTTTTCTAAATGGACACTATATTCTAATAGGCATATTATGATAAGCAGTTGCAAAACCTATCCCAAACAGCTGTCTTGTTTCTCCTGTCCTTTAGTATTAAATATTTAACCACTGGGGATGTCTGAACATTTGTACTAATAATCTATCCTATGGTTACCTTTTTCTTAAAACTACCCCTAGAATAAAACTTCTTCTGATAATTTGTCATAGCAGAAGCATATCTCCATTACATGCAATGTCTACCACGTATATACTACAACTTAGAAATTAGAAGGCTTATGTAAAATGCTAAACTGTTTTTTATCACTCCAAATGTTGCTTGTCAAAACCATTTCTATCCATGATTTTGACAAGAACAAACTAAAAGAGCTGAAATGTAGTTAAGGCTTTATTCAAAATAAACAAATAAGCCTTGTGCCTGAAGGGAAATTTTTCACATTTGTAAAGATTATATCACTGTAATCTCAAGATAATATAAGGAAAAAAGACATCACACATCCTACTCTATACAGATGTCCCCAAATTTATCAGTATTTTGTATTTTAGAAATATTTCACTCAAGCACTTGAAGCTCAAAATAGAATTTAAAAAAAGTTAAATTCAATTAGGTTTGCCTTGACGATTGATTTTTTTCTTAAATTTATAATGAGTTTGGGCCAAACAAATAAATATTCAAAAAAAGGATAGTTAATTCTTATAATCCTGGGATATGTTTTCCAACGTAGGCTATGAAAATATCCTTTCTAACTGCTCTCCTTTACCATTTTAGCATGCCTGAGTTTATTAAGATTAACCAATCCTCTTGTCATAATTGACTGTTTCTTAAGAAAGACATAAAATACACACACACTTAAACAATATATAGATCTGTAAATAATCACTAAAGATGGCCATTAGTTCTCCAGATCAGATCAATGTCAAATGATGATAATGAATAGCGAAAATAAATAAATAAATAAATAAATAAATAAATAAATAAATAAATAAAATAAAAATAAAAAGACATCTTACAAAGAGAAAGAATGTTATGCTGAATGAAGAGAGATGAAAGGGCAGGATGTTATGCTGATAATATTTACAAGATCTAAGACAAATTCTTGGATCTCTCCAAATTCTAAAATTCCAAAACAAACTCAAGCTTATAATCTCAATAAAAGGATTAAAAATTAGTACAGAAGAGAAAGGTATATTCTATATCTTTTATTTTATTACTTATATCTATATTTTACATATTATTCATAATAAGGTATATATGATACATAGTCATACCTAAATTTGTTAATTTGATTTCCTCCTTCCATGTAAAATTAGGATGCTTTTTACATCTCAAATGTGTGGACAAGTTTTTACACATTTGATCAGTTTTTTTTATTTTATTTGCTCACAATATATAATTTAGTCAGAGAAATAGACAAAAAGTACAATATTTACTGATTTTTTAACATCCAGTTTATTTTGAACATGTCATATCAACACAGTTATTACCCTCAGTACTTTTCAAATAATCACATATGACAACTTTGGATTGTGATAGATAAGAATATAATAAAAATAATTTCCTTACTAGAATCTTCTAAAACATAGATATCTAAAAAAACAAGATTATTTCCATATGTCAAAATAAATAAATATATATATATATAGTCACAAAAATTGTATGTGTTTGAGAGACTAATAATATCTAAGCTGGTTATACCAATAAAAATGCTCATCTTTTGTGTTTGTTGTAAAAACTCAATGGTTTTCCTTATTAAGTGCAAGATTCCTCCAAAAATGTGTCTGGGCTATATTATAGGCAACTTGAATTTAGGAAGATCCTTGTTGACTCTGGGGGTGAAATCACATTTCCTGTTTTTCCATATAAATGTTACTGGAAAAGTGCACAGACTTCTCATGCACAAGTATTAATGACATCAGAATTAGGTACAAACAGAACTGTAAGAAATGCCCTTGAGACTGAGAATGAGAGTAGCGAACTGTAAGGATTCCATTAACGTTTTGGGGCCACTTGTGACTCAATTTCGCTGTTTGATAAGCAGCAAAGAATCCCCTATCTAAAATGAAAAGATCAGTGTCATTTAATTCACATAGAAACTACTCAAGCAACATAAAATCAACTTGGGAAGGGGACAGCTTAAAATAATTTCTCCAGAATGTACAAAAAGTTCAATTTTAAAGAATTTCCTACATTTTTTTCTTGAAGCTTAGTACTCCTGAAAATCAAACACAGAAAGACTACTAGTTCATAAAAGAACATCTAAAAGAGAAAAGTTTCATCCTAGCCTTTCGGGTATGTTTACATGAGGCAATAATGATGCTGAAAATATGGTTCCTAGCAAATCATTAAATTATTCATTCCTTTTTAAAATGGATACACTATGTATCTATATATATTAACATCAGACAAGGCACCAATTTGAAAGTGATTTACTAATCTTTCACATGGGTGAAACAATTTTTTTTTTCCAAAATTCTTGTCCCAAAGGATTGAGATTGATAGCTTCATACGATTCATGGTGACAAAAAGATTTACAGTTTTTGATCATAGCTCCTACTACAGGCATTGGCCTCCTGAGGTATTACTTCAAAGACAGTGTGCACTTTAAGATGAATTGGACCTGAGGAAGACCTCGGGTGAGTTCCCAGGCTCAATTGCAGTCACAATTTGTTCTGACATTCTGTTTCTCTGCTTTGGTCAGCCCTTCTAGTTCATACATTTAATAACAAGTTGATGGATATTTTTTTAATAATAGGTACTTCAGGATTTTATTACAAAAAATATTTTTTGTGCCTTACACAAAAGCAGAATATGGAGAACAATACCCTATACACCATAAACAAAACAAGACAAAAGAAAATAAAAAACCCAAACAGACAAAAATCTATAAAGGAGATAACCAATAAATAACATATGAGAGAACTTGTTGAGTTTAATACCCTTTCAAATACTAGTGTGATAACTGAAAAGAAGCATAAATATAGAGATTGAACTCAAAACTGAACCTAATTTAAAAATGTATATTTTGTATTACTGTGGCAAAATATTACTATTCTCAGGAATTGTTAGTGCCTAATTCTGTGGCAAATATAATGAGTTTCTAATGTTGGGTATTTGGATTCCTCATTAAATAGATTTTTTTTTTGAACCTTGTAGTTCTTATTATTTTAAAGAATAATTATCAAAGAATAGTTTCAGTTTTGAAAAATAATGAATACTAAAATTAATTCCTTCATATCTACAGACTGCATAGCATAGAATTTCTGGATATACAGGATTGCCACTCAATTTAGAGATGGCAGGATCTGGTGCTGCAATGCTTTCAGTTATTAGGATAAAATGAAAGAGGCATTCATTTAAATAATTCTATTTACCAATAAAGTAACAGTCACTGCCAGTTCCAAGGGAAATTTTAAAACTAAGTTATAAAGTTACAGGCCACTTTATCAAAGAAAAGGGACACATGAGTTGCTGTTCATCTCACGACAGTGAATACAAAGGGAGTAAAGGAGTAAAGCATAAAGGGATTTTGATATTAATAATAACCTGTACAGTTTACTAACAAAAATTACATTTGAACTTCTTTTACATTTACCTATTAAATAAATTAACAAGTAAATGTTAAAAATCCCCTATTACATATATATATAATGCTTAATTCTCAATTAAAGGAAAAATTACTTTGAAATTTTAATCTATATTGAATCATTATTGAAAATATAATTGCATGTTTATTTTACATACTAATTAATCACTATTTATAAAACTGTAAATTAACATTAATCATATGTTTCTTCTCCATGGAAGACTAGCATTTAAAACATGAGAATGATTTTTTAAAATCTCACAGAAAGTCTAATTTTGAAGAAATATTCAAAATTGTTCTAAAAATTTTCAAAAATCCCCTTCAATCCTTGATATGGAATTTGTGTAACTGTGTAAACAAAAAGAAGTTTATGTAACTCTTAAATGGTATAAACTTCATATTTTTGAGAATGTGTTTTCACTGGGATTTTTCTAGCCAGTATCTGAAATGTTGGTCTCAAATTGGCTATCCTGAAGAGTTTTTATATTCTCTTGTATCTGTTTTTACTCCTCTGTAAAAAATCCACAAACTTTTTCCAGAGTGTCATAAAATTCCATGAGAAGCAAAGTCTCAACCATATATTTACTATATTTTATTGTTGATATTATCTCCATTTATATTTATTAGATAATAGCCAGAAAGTAATCAATTTTGAGTTGCATATGCTTCTGTTTCTTTTTAAATCCATAGTAAAAAATTCACCGTCTCTTAAAATAGAGTCCATGGGATTTAATTATTTTTAACCACTAAAAACAATCAATATTTCATGAATTTCTGAATCCATACATATATCCCTTATTATGCATTCCTTTTTATTTGGGTTGTTTCTGTTTTCCATCAATGAAATGACATTATAAAAAAATAATCACAAGCTACTGCTTTCTTTCTCAGATTTTCAAAGCATCATATTTTGAATGTTAAGATCTCTTAGGAGAAAACTAGGGGAAAGTAGTTTTGTGAACTTACAACTCGAGATTGCATTTTGTCTGTGCATGAAAGTAATCTTTCTACAATTCTACGTTTTGGATGAGTTGAGCATCTCCAAGGCAGAAACAGTGATGAGAGAAGATAAAAGATTTTAGCAATAATAATACTGTACGATCTCTTTTCTCAAAATGCCCTTCTTCCCTCTTGACCCAGCGAAAGCATATAAATAAATGATACGATACATGATACGTGAAGTCCAAGGATGAAAATACAAAATATGGACTGGGTCTAAAATAAGCCATGTTCATATGAGTACAATCAGTCCAGTCAACTTTATCCAGATTGCTTAACTCGAGCAACAGGATTAATAGTAAAAAAGTACATTTCTAGCTAGATTAAAAGAGTTATTGTTTTTATAATTGAAAATTGATTATTTAGAGCTAAAAGTTTATAAAATCATATAAGGTCTTTCTAGGATCATTTTTTAATCCTACCTGAGCAACATAACCCTTTCTTGGGGGACTTTTTCAGACTTTACCTGAGAAATAAAACTCCTAAATAATCTGATGCCTCTTCACAGAGAAGCAAAATTTCTTTCCATAATTTAGTGTTTTTAAATGGTTTGCCTTTTTAATTATCCATAATTATGGTAATAGTCTTAATTTCAAAGAAAAAAAACTATGAGAAGCATAATTTATGGGTCTTAGAAAATTTTGAGCCCTTCCTAGGGCTTCAGTGATCCTTTCTGCAAAGATAACTGCAAAGTATCTAACTTTAGTATTCAACTCTGTTCTCTGATTCTGAACAGTCTTCTCCCATCACTTTTATGTACATTGGGAATTTCTACCTGTTTGTACCACCAAAATGTGAAAATTAATTAATCTAAATCAAACACAATATCCCTCTCCCCCACTGTCTTTCCTTTTGGGCCTCATTATATCTGCCAAATTTACTATCAAGTTTCAGCCCCCAAACTCAAAATTCTAATCACTTTTTAGCTCATCCCTTTTCCTTACTACATACATCTAGTAAGTCACTAATTTTCATTAATTCTTTGTAGTTTCACAGTCCTTTTATATTCTTTTCCACCACTATCATCATAGCACTGTTTCACCTGGCATCTGGATTACTGTAATTATTTTCTACCAGGAGCTCTTGTGTCCAGTTTCCTCTACTTAAATTCATTCTACACATTGCATCCCTGAAATTTTTCATGAACCTCAGCCTTGCAAGTTGATCCAAACCTTATTTGCATCCATTGTGCTAAATGAAACATGAAAATCATGATCCAGATAAATCACAGTAAGCTACAAGTATGAGGCCAAAATGAAAAATAATAGTTAATAAGGATAAATATGAAGGCCTCCACAGGGCTAAAAAACATGAACTACACATTTACAAGTGAGGGTAAGCAGGCCGAATAGCAATCCACATTTTGTTTTGTTTTGTTTTGTTTTGTTTTTAAAGTACAGCATTTGAATCAACACTAAATTTGTTCAGTGTCATTGCACAATGAAGCTGCCCACAAAGAGATTTAATGGAATCATTTTGACTAGAAATACAACCTCATTTTATTTTGTAATGTCCAGAATTGATCTGGAAAATTGTTTCAAATTTTGGGGCTACTTTAAAAATCTAATTGTAAATTGAAGTTCTTCAATGGAAGTGTGATTAAAATTAGGAGGAATCTTAGAAACACACTTTACAAAGAATCAAAGAATAGATGAAAATCTTGTGTGTGTACTGCCTAAAGAAGAGAAGACTTAGGGGACTCATACTTACTCTCTTGAAATACTAAGGGATGCCATGTAGAAGACAAATTAAACTTATTTTGTAGCTTCAAGAGGATATACTAAGATATTGCTAAAAGTTTTTCATTCCCTTGATATGAACTAAAACTTGATAGTATTGCAACTATCTTGTTGATTCCCATAGCCTATGTCCCACAGTTATGTGTATGCATTAACAGACAACTTCAGGTTAATATCTACTATGAAAGTCATTTCAGCTCCCAGAAGGGAAAGCATCCTTACAAGTGAGGGGGATTTCTTCAATCTCTTCCCTCATACTTTGGATTTTGAAATTGAGCTTTGTACAAGATCCATCCTTGATAGCTCAAGACAAACTTAGCAACACATGCATAACTGGCTCATACCCCTTCAATTCATTAAATATTTAGAAGTACAGTTCGAAGTTCCTAGAATCTTCATCACTTTATTTTTCTTAAGGTGGTTTTACAGAAACATTACTTCTATTCCACCACAAATTTAATTTTTTTATTCATAACTCCCAATTTTCTTTTTCCAGTGCTCTTGTGACAGACAGCTTGGAATAGCTTCAAGGGGCTGATGCTCCTCTCAAATTCATTATTATTATTATTACATTTAATTTTTATTGAGATTGTTCACATACCATACAATTATCCAAAGCTTCAAAGTGTACAATCAGTTGCCCCTGGTACCCTCATACAGCTGTGCATCCATCACCACACTTAATTTTTGTTCAATTTTTAGAAACTTTTCATTACTCCAGACAAGAAATAAAGCGAAAGATGAAAAAAAGAAAAAAGAAAAAAAAGGAAACTCAAATCCTCCCATATCCCTAACCAAACCCCCCCAATTGTTGACTCGTATTATTGGTATATATTACTGTTTATGAAAGAACATTGAAATACTACTGACTGTAGTATATAGTTAGCAATAGGTATATATATTTTCCCTATATGCCCCTCTATTATTAACTTCTAATTGTATTGTCATACATTTGTTCTGGTTCATGGAAGCAATTTCTAATATTTATACAGTTAATCATGGACATTGCCCACCATAGGATTCAGTTTTATACATTCCCATCTTTTGACCTCCAACTTTCCTTCTGGTGACATATATGACTCTGAGCTTCCCCTTTCCACAACATTCACGCACCATTCGGGACTGTTAGTTATTCTCACATCTTGCTACTGACACCTCTGTTCATTTCCAAACATTTAAGTTCATCCTAGTTGAACATTCTGCTCATACTAAGCAACCACTCCCCATTCTTTAGCCTTGTCCTATATCTTGGTACCTTATTTTTCATCTCTATGAGTTTACATATTGTAATTAGTTCCTATCAGTGAGACCCTGCAATATTTGTCCTCATGTGTCTGGCTTATTTCACTCCAGGGTATATTGCCCTCCAGGTTTTGTCATCAACCCATTTTTTTTTGAGATGATTTTGTTCACATGTCATACATTCCATCCTAAGTAAACAATTGATGATTCTCTGTATGGTCACATATTTATGTGTTCACCACCTTCACCACTATCTATATAAGGGCATGTACATTTCTTCTACAAGGCAGGAGGGAGAGTCAAAGAAGGTAGAGAGGCAACAGAAAACGAAAAAAGAAAGAGGAAAAATAAATGACAGCTAGGAAGCAGCAAAAGGAAAGATGCTCTTAAATCAAAGTAGAGTAAAGAGTCAGGCAACACCACCAATGTCAAGTGTCTAACATGCCTCCCCTATCACCCTCTCTTATCTGCATTTACCTTGCTATATCACCTTTGTTACATTAAAGGAAGCATAATAAAATGATTCTGTTAGTTACAGTCTCTAGTTTACATTGATTTCATCCCTCCCCAATGCCTCTCCGTTTTTAACACCATGCAAGGTTGACATTTGCTTGTTCTCCCTCGTAAAAGAACATATTTGTACATTTTATCACAATTGTTGAACACTCTAGATTTCACTGAGTTATACAGCCCATTCTTTATCTTTCCTCCTTTCTTCTGGTGTCTCACATGCTCCCAACCTTCCTCTCTCAACCGTATTCATAGTTATCTTTGTTCAATGTACTTAGAATGCTGTGCTACCATCTCCCAAAATTGTGTTCCAAACCATGCCCTGCTGTCTTCTCCTATCACTCTGTAGTGCTCCCTTTAGTATTTTCTGTAGGGCGGATGCCTTGTTCACAAAGTCTCTCATTGTCTGTTTGTCAGAAAACAATTTGAGCCCTACTTCATATTTGAAGGACAGCTTTGCTGGATATAGGATTCTTGGTTGGTGGTTTTTCTCTTTCAGTGTCTTAAATATGTCACACCATTACCTTCTTGCCTCCATGGTTTCTGCTGAGAGATCTGCACATAATCTTATTAAGCTTCCTTTGTATGTGATGGATTGCTTTTCTCTTGCTGCTTTCAGGATTCTCTCTTTATATTTGACGTTAGATAATCTGATTATTAAGTGTCTTGGCATAGGCCTATTCAGATCTATTCTGTTTGGAGTACACTGTACTTCTTGGATCTGTAATTTTATGTCTTTCATAAGAGATGGGAAATTTTCATTGATTATTTCCTCTATTAGTGCTTTTGCCCCTTTTCCCTTCTCTTCTCCTTCTGGGACACCAATGATAAGTACATTCTTTTACTTTGTTTCATCCTTAAGTTCCCGGAGACATTGCTCATATTTTTTTTTTTTTTCTTTTCTCCATCTGCTTCTTTGTGTGTAGACTTTCAGGTGTTTTGTTCTCCAGTTCCTGAGTGTTTTCTTCTGCCTCTTGAGATCTGCTGTTGCATGTTTCCATTGTGTCTTTTGTCTCTTATGTTGTGCCTTTCATTTCCATAGATTCTGCTAGTTGTTTTTTTGAACTTTTGATTTCTGCCTTATGTATGCCCAGTGTTTTCTTTATAGCCTTTATGTCTTTTGCCAACTCTTTTCTAAACTTTTTGAATTGATTTAGCATTAGTTGTTTAAATTCCTGTATCTCAGTTGAAGTGTATGCTTTTTCCTTTGACTGGGCCATAACTTCATTTTTCTTAGTGTAGGTTGCAGTTTTCTGTTGTCTAGGCATCTGACCTCCTAGGCCACCCCAATCAGGTTTTCCCAGATGAGAACAGGCTCAGGTCACAGAAGGAGGAAATATTCAGTATCCAGTTTCCCTGATGGTTTTTCCTAGAGGATTGACACACCCTGTGCTTTTCTGCCTGGCAGGTGCACCTGTCAGCCTGTCACTGGCTGGTGTAAGGGGGTGTGGCCCATGGTTCTCCTCCCCCAGACTTTGGGATCTGGTTCCAGTAAGGCAGGCAGTAGAGCTGGGCCCCTCCCTTTCCTCTTGGGAAGCTCTGCCCCCCTCCAGAGAGGTCATCTGCATATCAATAAGTTCTTCATTTCTCTGACTCTGCTGGTCAAAGTGCTGTGATTTTAACATGGCTGAGGTTTTCTTTACTGCAAAGTGCTGAGGGCTGAAAATGGCTGAGGCTTTCTCCACAGAGAGAGAAAGGGACAGAAAGCTCCCTGATTCACCCATCTGCCAGAGATAGCACCCAATCTTCTGGGCTCCCTGTCCTGAGACAGATATGTCCCCGGACTCTCCCAAGGTCAGTTGTCAGCAAAAGCCTCTGTGTGCTTTTTGGGGATTTGCTGTCTGTATTGAGCAGTTAACATTAAAACCCCAATTGGAGCTGGGCTGAGGCACACTAGCTTGTTCAGAGAGTGCCACTCTCTAGCACTGTGAGGCTTCTGTGAGAGAGGGGCTCTTGGGTTTCAGCTCTCGGTGTGGGTCTGCAGTTTTTACTTACAGATTTTATGCTGCAATCTTGGGCATTCCTCCCAATTCAGGTTGGTGGATGATGAGTGGACAGTCATGATTGTCTCCCTGCACTTATTCTAGGCTATTTACTAGTTTTTTGGTCATTTATGAATTGTTCCAAGGGGGACTAACAGTCTTCCACTCCTCTCTATGCTGCCATCTTAGCTCCTCCTTCAAATTCATTATTAAGGGAATTCAGAGTCAGATTTGAGAGTTGTCTGGTCACAACTTCCTTAGCCCTTTCATCATCAATATTTATTGAGCTAATCAAAATAGTTAGGGAGAGATTATCATCTCTTGCCCCACTCAATTTTTGGATTCTAAAGATATGAGCAGATTACAGTCTCAGGTTTAAAAAAAAAAAACAACAAAAAAAAATTGTCTGTATTTAAGTGTATGAGATGACTGTACTGCCCTGCTGGTACTGCCTGCTTGCTTGGCATGTAGGCCAAGAGGCTTTCAATATTCTATTAAAACCAGTAGTGTAAGTATAGGTGCAATTCCCATTTGCATCTTCATCCTTGTCAATTCTGGATTATTCATTTCTTTTAAGTATGCCTCATACACTGCTTTTACCTGGAACACCCTCTACCTTGCTCATCATAAATCTCAGTTTTCCTAAAATCTGGATTAAGACCAACTTCCACCAGAATATCTTTTAAAATTACCCTCTAAACATCAATAACTTCTTCCACTCTAAAAATCCTCTTTGTTTTTATTACATCTTCTTTGGACTAATTGTCTTTTACTTTTAAAAAATTTCTCTGTGCTCTTTTCACAACTGAGTTTAGTACTTCTGTTGGGAATGGAAGCATAAAACCCACCAACGACATGTTCAGATTTTAATCTTCCTTCCTATGGGTGTGAACCCATTTGTGGGTGGGACCTTTTTAAGATGCTGTTATTAGTTAGGGTGTGGACAAATGGAATCAGGGTAAATCTTAATCTGCATCACTAGAGGGTTTATAAAAAGGGGAAATTTGGACAGAATCAGAAAGAAGGCAGAAGTCAGCTGAAACTAGAAGAGCAGACACAAAGGGAGAGAGAGAGAGATTGCTAAGTGATGAAGAATGGCCATCACCAGAACTCAACCAACCCAGGAGAAAGCATGGCCTTGCTGACATCTTGATTTTGGACTTCTAGCTTCCAAGACCATGAGACAATAAATGTTTGTTGTTTAAGTCAATCCATTTTGTGGTATTTGTCATTATATCCCTAGCAAACTAAGATGACTTCCCACTTTTTTCCATTTTGTTTTTCCTTTTTCCTGTCTTCCTATTTTTGTCTCGCCTCCCCTTTCAACTAATATTAATTGAGCTCTTTATATCTGTGTTAGGATCTAGATTTACAGAGAGAAGAGATGTTATTCATGCCTTCTAGAAACTCCCAATCTATTGGGAAGGAGAAATAAGCAACTAGAAATTTCGGTAGTACATGACAAGGGCTTCAATGGAGAAAATCAACAAGGGCTAATGAAGTACAGCCTCTATATCTCTTAATGCTGCTCACTACTCATTTAAACCAGACTAGATTGTTCAGGAGTGGACAGACACACCACCTTCTGGAATATCCTTCTTCCCAAATTCACATGAATACAACTGGGTAGCTATCCTAAGCAAATGGTTGTGATACAAAGATTGAGGAAAGTATAGGTTATTCTTTACAGCTTGGTTATGAATAGAGAAACCTGTTGTGTAGAAAGATTTATAGAGTGGAAGAAGATTTTTAAAAATTATTTTCAAGTTAATTGAGACTTCAGAATGTTTATGTGTTTTAAAAAAGAGCCAGTAGAACAGAGATTATTTATTTGGTGCCTATGAACTAGGTAGTAAAACAGTATTAAAATTGCAAGAGATTTATTGGAGATGTTGGGAACAGTAGTCTAGAAAGCCTTCAGATCAGATACAGGTCTGACCTCTTTGAATGAGAAGGGGAAGGAAAAAGGATTAAGTAGGAAAAGTCTTAGACTGCAGTGCATTCTAATGAAATTTTTACCAGGATGAGATAAGGGATGTGTGGTGGCATTAGTGAATAACTAAGTATGTGATTTTCTTCATCAATGCCTTAGAAAGGAGGAAGCAAACAATCAGAATGATCCATGTTTGAAGTGCAAGTAAGTCAAAGCCATCGACAAGGAGCTAACCAATAATTTTAAAGGTTATAGCTTTTTGAAATGGAAGTGAAACGAGGTAGAGATGATTGCTTTTTCAGGGGAAAAAAAGTAACAAATTATATTTTAACTTTTTTTTAAATTTCAGAATCTAGTATGTCCAATAAATACTGTCTAGATAAAAAATATATAATCCAAAAATTTTTAATTCATTTTTCTCTGTAGCTAGTTTTTGTATCATCCTTTTATTCCCTTTTACAGGTGTTTTCACCATATTTGATTTCCTGAGTCAATTGTTGCTTCATAAAATTACAATGCTGACTCCTTCTTTCACTTTACAGGAATTTGTAAAATATGCATAGATTTTTAACATTTACTTGCCCTTTTAACAATTCTCTTCAGAAAGTCATGAAATAGGAAGGGTAGAAATAACATGAAATATATTAATAGTTGAAGTACTTTGCAAATATCAAATAGGCAGTGCTACATACTTGACCTTGAAATTCTGAAGGCAATCCTTTTTTCTCCATTTGATTGCACATGCATTTCCTGGGATCTTGTATTTTTATAATGCATAAAATCATAAAGAATCAAAGGGAAAATATTTTACTGGAAAAGATTTGTTAAGGTGTACCACAAAAGACTAGAATGTATCTTTGATGACTATAAAGTCCCAGACAAAAAGAAAGCTTTGAGGGCAGAGATGGGATATTCTGATCTGGAAGATTGGGACTTGGGAATATAAAATAAAGAATACAGAGTACATACAGAATATTGAACATAGAATACACAACAGAAATGTAAAGCATAGAATAAATGTAGAAAAACAATATAATGGAAAAGCTAGCTTATTATGTAGATGTGTCAGAAAACGGGGTTTGGGTTTTTTGGAACCCATGGCTTATTCAAAATCTCCCTAGTAAAATTCTTCATCTGTGCTACAGAGATTTTAACTTGAAAGATTCATTGTTGGCATTCTCCATGTACTAGTGGTATTTACTATTTAATATGTGTTTTGGAGCTAATGTGCATATAAAGCTGAAAGAGAGCAATACTCCTAATATTCTAACAAAAGGTCTAATATTCACACCACAAAGGTCTACTATATAGAAATGCATGCCCTTGGCTATCAAGGCAAGCACAACTCACAAATATGAGGATGAATGTGTCTTGCTAGAGATTGAATATTAAGGGTTATAAACTGAATATGGAGTGGGAAGAGTAAAACAATAAGATCACATTAAAATTGTTTGGGACTGAGGATATGGGATGAATGAATGAAGACCAGGAAATATGCTGTAATTTAGAGGAGAAAATTATGGGTAAGATAAACAAAATATACTTATTGCAACAAATAAAACAGCATACTAGTGTCATCACTGTGAATAATAGGCATATTGTTTTTATTTTTCTGAGCAAATACATATTAACACTGCTGGGACCTAGTAGGATTAGAAACCAATGCCCGGAAAACTTTTGTGAGGAGATATAATTAAAAAAAAAAAAAAGAAAAGCTAAAACAGTTTAGAAATGGAAGCAGCATAACACTGAATTTCAAAAATATAGACACCTCAGTGGAACACCTAGCTTGCAGCAATGTTTTGTACTATTCAGATGTGGCCAGAAAAGAGTTCTACATTTCAAAATCTTAAAGTATGAATATGGAAATGAGACAAATCAGTACATGTAGTATAAGTGTAAACTCATTATTATCTGATATACTGAGAAACTGTGTGTTAAACTAGCTTGAATATTCTGGTCATTAAAATACCAAAATAATATACATCACACATGATACCATAGTCTGATAAAGTAAACCAAGCAATTATGTTAAGTTGAACTCAAGTGTAATGGATGTTAATTATTCACAGTGTTTTAGCTGACTCATTGTTATGTCCTCTGGTTATGGATAGATCCATAAATAAAGTGAATGAAAAAAGATACTGGCTAAAAGAGTGGGCCTTCCATTTAAATATACAGTATTTAAGCAAATCTATATATGGCAAATGAATACAAAGACATATATAATATGAATGCAATAAAATATGGAATCAGTATCCCATTGAAAGCTACATTTTCTTTGAAAATGTATGAAAAAATACAAATAGGAGTTATTGTTTTCCCACTTGCAAGGTTAATTATTTCTTCTAGTTATTTCATTACTTGACTGTTGTCTAGGTGCCTAGAACACTAGCAACTCCTCTTTCATCCTGATCCTTGTTGGAGGAATGTTTCCTTCTTCCTCAAGAATACTGGGTACCTCTGTCTTTGTGCCTCTCTTGTGGGTTGAACTGTGTCTCTCAAAAAGATATGTCAAAGTCCTAAACTGGTATCTGTGAATGTAACCTTATTTAGAAATAGGGTCTTTGCAGATGTAATCAATTTAGATGGAATCATACTGGATTAGGCTGTGCCCTCAATCTGATGAGAGGGATTTGGAGACACAAAGACACACTGGGAAGGAGGCAAAGTAGAGGATGAGGCAGAGATTAGAGTTTTGCTGCCACAAAAAAGGAACACCAAGGATTGCTGGTAACGACAAGAAGCTAGAAGATGCAAGAAAGACATCTTCCCTAGAGTCTTTAGAGAGAACATGTTCCTGCCAACAATTTGATTTTGTACTTCTAGCCTCCAGAACTAAGAGTGTTTTAAGCCACCTAATTTGTGGTAATTTGTTACAGCAGACCTAAGAAGCTAATACAGCCTCCTTCTCTTTTGCCTACTGGTACAGCAGGCTGAAACTAATCTGTGACTTTAATATACTTCTATTCCTGCAAGCTACCATGCATCATCATTCTTTTCAACATCAAAATGTTAGAACTTTGTGTTTACTTAAATCCTTTATAGTTCTTCCCATATATACTCAATTCCTATACTTTGTTAATGCTCCCATAATATAATTATATTCTGTTAATCAGATCAGGTGTTTTTTTCAATATTGATGCTTCATAATGTCTCTGCCATATTGCACTATGTTGATTGCCCCCTTGTTTTTGAAACACTTCCCTCGGCTCCTGTGATTCTGCACTACACTGTTTCTCTGCTTAAATACACTTCTGTTTAAATATAATGATTTTTTTTTCCTTCCCATTCCCTGAAAATGATTGTTCTCAAGGTTTTTCCTAACTTCTATTCATTTTGCTCTATAATTGACCACTCAACTTCCCATCCAATTTCATGGCTATTACTATTTCTCCTGTGCACATACCTCCTAAATATACAAATTAAGCTTCTTCCAGAAAATCCTTTCTGTTCAAGATGTCCAGAGATTCAGAACAACATCCACAGGATTCAGAACAACTCAGAGTGATCATTAACATTCTCCCAAATACAATTTTACTTACTTTTTTTAAAAAATTCAGTTTTATTGAGATATATTCACATACCATACAATCATCCATGGTGTACAATCAACTGCTCACAGTACCATCATATAGTTGTGCATTCATCACCCCAATCTATTTTTGAACATTTTCCTTACACCAGAAAGAATAAAAATAAGAATGAAAAATAAAAGTAAAAAAGAACACCCAAATCATCCCCCCAGCCCACCCTATTTTTCATTTAGTTTCATTTAGTTTTTGCCGTTTAGTTTTTGTCCCCATTTTCTACTCATCCATCCATACATTGGATAAAGGGAATGTGATCCACACTGTTACCCCTTGTAAGCTACATAGCTATACAATCATCTTCAAGAGTGAAGACTACTGGGTTGGAGTTTAATAGTTTCAGGTATTTACTTCTAGATATTCCAATACACTAAAACCTAAAAAGGGATATCTATATAGTGCATAAGAATGCCCACCAGGGTGACCTCTCTACTATATTTGAAATCTCTCAGCCACTGAAACTTTATTTTGTTTCATTTTGCTTGCCTCTTTTGGTCAAGAAGATGTTCTCAATCCCACAATGCCAGGTCCAGGTTCATCCCTGGGAGTCATATCCTGCATTGCCAGGGAGATTTACACTCCTAGGAGTCAGGTCCCACACAGAGGGGAGGGCAATAAGTTTACCTGCTGAGTTGGCCTAGCTAGAGAGAGAGGGCCACATCTGAGCAACAAAAAAGTACTCAGGGGGAGTACTTAGGCACAATTATAAGCAGGTTTAGCATCTCCTTTGCAGTAACAAGCTTCATAAGGGCAACCCCAAGATAGAGGGTTTGGCATACCAAATTTCCAGTCCTCAATGTTTGTGAGAACATCAGCAACAACCAAGGTGAGGAAGTCCAACATTTCTGCATTTTTCCTGAGCTTCTCAGGGGGCCCCTTCATATATATTTTTATTCTTTGCCCCAATTACTTTGGGATGAATTTCACCTACTTTTGAGTTTACTCAAAAACTTTAAAGTTTTTCAATCAGAAAAACAGTGTTGTCCATAAAAATATAAAATATTTTTGGATCAATACAACTCTTGTTATTTCACATTAAATCAGATTCCTTATACCCTACCCATCTCTTTCTTATATAGCTGTATTTGGCAGCAATGACAATAAAAGCACTTGTGTATATGCCACGTATACACACAAGGTAATTCCAACATCTATTACTCACTATCTGTTTAATTTTTATTGATCTAGTCAGATGTTTCCAGCTTTTATATCACAGCCTTACTAAATAAATCCTACTTCTCGAGCTTAACTCTATTTTTTGTACCTCTGTTGGACCATCTATGCAGCCCTTCAATAAACCCCTACATTGAATTTACCCCTAGATGTGCTTTTTGATCACCCACAACTCTATGTTTATAGTTTTTTTCCAGATATTCTGCAAATGTTAGCCTCCTTTAATGTAAAGATATAAAGTGTCACCCAATTTTCCCACAGTATTTTACACACTACTTGCTCTGCTATTTATGATATGGTATTGTTGGCACAACTGTTGTTATGTGTTGAATTGTGTCCCTAAAAACATATATTTGAAGCCTTAATCCCAGGTCCTGTGAATGTGACCCTATTTTAAATAGGGACTTTGAAGATGTTATTAGTTAAGATGAACACAAACTGGATTAGAGTGGGCTTTAACCCAATATGACTGGTGTCCTTATAAGGAGAGGGAAATTGGAACACAGAGACGCACAGACCAGGGGAGAACACCATGTGACAACACAGGAGCTGATGTACTGCAGCTATAAGGCAAGGGGTGCCAAGAATTGCCAGAACACCACCAGAAGCCAGGAAGAGAAAAGGGATGATTCTCTCACACAGGTTTGCAATGGAGCATGGCTCTGCGAACAAATTGATTTCAAACCTAATAGTCTCCTGAACTGTGAGACACTAAGTTTCTGTTCTAAGCTATCAATTTTTGGTAGTTTGTTAAAGCAGCATAGGAAATTAATTCAATTATGTTCACCAGTATCCCCTGCTAGCCTCTGTTGGTGATTATTTCACCTAGAAAGTTATGAGAACAAAGTGGGCCTTCTGTAGATATTTTGCAATGAACTAGTAACTTAATCCAATTACTATATGGTATCATAGAAACATATTTAGGTAATATATTATGTCTAGAAGAGGACATTTCAAAGCTTAGCTTTAAACTAGAGAATCACCTCAAAGATAGTAATTTAAACAACACCTAGGAGAATATGTTAACTTGTGGGAAATCCGTCATTTCTCTCAGGTCACAGGGAAGAATTTATCAGAACTGTTGTTCTCTTAGTACACCCAGCAGTCTAGGTTAAGTGCTTTCACTAAACTATATCTTGCTTTTGGAAGTCAACTTACTGTAAAATCTTTTCTAACACTTATTAGATTTCATGTTGTGCACAGAAAAAAAAGTTACAGTACTTGATGCCTTTCTAAAATAGAACAGATGGACGAATATGAATTTTCTAACTATGTTTTTAATGGTGGAGGTGGGGTAGTTGTCAATTTTAATTTGATTGATGTTTCTCCCTTTTCCTACTTAATTGGCCAGATTTTCCTGGATATGGTAAGGCTGACTAGCAAAAACATCAATCACTCTGGGAAATGCTGTTTCCTATAATCAGAGGCATTGATTTAGGGTGTAGATCCCATACATTACATAGCTTCCCTTGATTTCCTGAAAAAAATTAAAAGAAAGACAAGGTATTATTTTATCAAAAAATTTGTCTGATGCAAATATATGTATTTCATTTGTGTGTATATATGCATACATATATACATACACATGTGCCTATATAAACATATAGATATGCATACAGATGTAGACCTTTTCTAAAAGATGATTTTTTTCCCCATTAAAACCACATTTTTGAAAGCTTCAAGAGTTGTGCATAGAAACTATTAACTTTTATAGGATCTTAAGGAAGTAATCTCTTCTCACAGGAGCTCCTCTCTTGGAAAAGTACTTCTCTCTGGATTGTTCTTATCTACAGAGTGATCGGATTCAAATACCTTAATAGTTTACTTGGCTACCTAAGGTGAAAATCAAAGGATCTTATAAAACAAAAAAGTGGCTATGCATAGGCTTCAGCAGCTTGGGAACTATATCTAAGCTTCCATCTTCAAATTTCTGAGTCCATAAATCACATACACTACTTAAAATAAAGAACTTTAAGGGATTACAGAATTTTTTAATATTTGGGAAAAAAATCCATAGTATTACATAATGGTTTCCAAAATAATAGTGAGCTACACAAATATTAAAATGTTATTTGAATTTTCTGTATTTTATAAAGAAATGTCTTGAAATATATAAAAACAATTAGAATAATTTTCATTTTGAACATTCTGCCTGCAGAAGTTTATAAATAAATTTGGTGCTCTAACCACTCTATTATTTGTCAGTATTGGAAACAATAATAATAACTAAACAACGTAGGCACACTAATGTATCTACCACATAAAAAGAAAGTGACCATCAGCTTCAGCTAAATAAAAGGCATATACTTCAGTTCTATAGCATTAGGATTATATATCTAGGTAGCTAAAAGGATAAAGAGACAGTTTATATTGAATTAAAGAGATTTATTACCTTTTAATTTCATTTATTCTAACTAGCATTTATTTGTTTTCAGCCTTATCTCCTTTTTAAAAAATATTTGCTGTAAGTATACATATAAAATAAAACAGTTCGTAATAAAAAGAGTTCAGATCCATATGAGTAACTTAGAAGAAAATCACTTCTCCAGGCATCTACATTAAATATAGAGGAGTGGGCAAGGTTTGTAGCCTGGCCAGAATCCACTGTCTCCTTGCTACTTTCTACAGAAACCTAATTTCTGTACCCTTCCATCATGCAGTCCGGGAGACTGATCTCACCCTACCCCACCCCCAGCTTCTTGTTCAAGATTACTTAAAAACTCAGACTTTAGGCAGGAGGTATAGCCTGCCTGTCGAACTGTTATTGCTTGCTCAATTGGGATAGTGCTAGTGGCAAGTGAATGAAAAAGATCCAAACATATTGAAGGAAAGGGTTTTTATTCTGCAATCAAGGAAGAGGCCTTCTCTCTTTCCTACTGGAGGTGAACAGAGCAGCATGTTGCCCCAGGTTTCTTTGCTGTGATTTCTGGCCAAAGCAGAGATTTTATCCATCAAAGTATGTTCTCAATAAATTTGCCAATTTCCCCACCCTCATCCCCACCTGCCCTGTATCACTCTTGCCTTAATTCTTTAATAATAATCTTTATTATGCATAAGACAGCTTTCAAGTTTCTTTACTCATTGCAACCCTAGGGTAAGTATTGCAATCTCTAGTTGGCAAATAAAAAGAGTACCCTACCCACTCATACAATGCCAGTAAGAAGCCCAGACAACATCTGAATGCTTGTTCTCTTATTCCAGCCAGAGAAGCATTCCACAAAACAAGCTAATGAATGGACAAGATGAACCAAGAATCTGGGTTCTCAAACAGCATGCCGCTTAAAGAATGGACCCTCAAAGCCCCCATCCTACTCTCTTGATTTCATATTACATAGCTTGCTTAGTTGTCCTGTCTAGTTGCTCCCTCCATCCCACCACCCAAACCCTCACCCCAGGCCCCACTCCATCTGATCCCCTCCCACCTCCACCACACACATACCAGTTTCTGCATGTTCCCTGTCCTAATCAGTACCTTGGGCCTTCTTTCATTCTCTTTTCTAGGACTGTATCACATGCTCCACAATCTTTGCCTACCTCTGCAGGATTTATTGACCATGGAAATACCCTTTAAAATAACCAACACCAAGAATGACTCTTAAATTAGTGAGCTACCCTGAATTGTTGCATCTCCAAAAACAGAATCATTCCTCAAATGCCTGTGGCTTCTGCTCACTGAAGCCTGGTGAATATCATGAATAGGGTGAAAATAAAGCATCAACCAATTAGGAAGAAGTGAGTCCTTCAACCAAGAACTCCTGTTAGAGAAAATGTAACTCCATGCCACACATTTTTCCATATAAAACTTGGTCCTGTATTTATATTATTTGTTTTAAAATATAACCATCAGTACAAATTAGAACATCTTCATTTGCCCTTTAAAATGTGATTACAACTGTGACACACTAAATCACTGCATGTATTACACCATGGTAGAAACTTTTTTCAGAAAATAACATATCCAATTTTAAGTCAAAGTGAAAATGCTGTTCAATTTATACAATCTTAAGGCATTCAGTTTATCAAAAATGTGTTCTATCTAAAATATGAGGAATGCCTGTAAAATAGGAAAGTGTTTATAAAAGTGTATTGTCAGTTACAAAAATAAAAAATAAAAAGGCAATGTTCTACCAAATTAAAAAAAAAAAAATTAAAACATTCCTTCTCCACTGGAAAAAAAAAGAGACTCTAAAGTAAATGGCTGTTAACAATGTGAATCTGTTAAAAAATCAATTCTTTCCTGTGCTATTATTCATTTGATAGATTTTACTACATCATAGACTAACCTTATAAAACAGGATAAACAATTTATTTGCTATAGGAAATCAAGAAAACAATAGATTAACACAATGGGAATATCAATAGAGAGATATGAATTATGAAAAGAACCAACAGAACTGAGAACACACTAACAGAAATAAAAATTCTTTAGAGGGGTTCAAAAGCAGATTGGAGCTGGCAGAAGAAAGAATCAGAAAGTTTAAAGATAATGCATTAGAAATAAATTAGTCTGATTCTTCAGAAAGAAGAAAGAATGAAGAAAAGTGAACTGAGCCTGAGGAACTTGTGGGACACCATCAAGTGTACCAGTATACACATTGTGGGAGTCTTAGAAGGAGAAGAAAGGGAGAAAGGGGCAGAGAGAATATTCAGAGAGATCATATCTGGAAACTTCCCAAATTTAACAAAGGACATGATTGTATGCTTCCAAGATGCTCAATGAACTCCAAACAGGATAAACCCAAATAGAACCACACTGTGCCATGTTATAATGAAACTGTCAAATGCCAAGGATAAAGAAAGAATTCTGAAAGCTGCAGGAGAGAAGCAATGTTTCAAGTACAAGGGAACCTTAATAAGATTAAGTGGTAATTTCTCATTAGAAAACATGGAGTCAAGAACGTAATGGCAAGGCATATTTAAGGTGTTGAAAACAAAAATATTGCCAACAAAGATCATCATATCCAACAAAATTTTCTTTCAAAAATGAAGAATAAGGTGAATACCCTTTTCCAGCACAAAGAACCTAAAATGGTCATTGCCAAGATATCCCTAAAGATTGGGAGAATGATCCAATGAAAGGGAAGAGGTGTAACTAAGAAATTAGGATTTGACAAATGATTATGACTACTGACTCATTATACTGATATTTCTTTTTAGTTTCTAGTATATCAGAATAGTCGGAAGAAAATACCTGAAATTGTTGAACTGTAATCCAGTAGACTTAATCTTTGAAAATGATTGTATAACTATACCGCTTTTATCATGTGCCCTTGTGATTGTGAAAACCTTGGGACTGATGTTCCCTTTATCCAGTGTATGGGTAGATGAGTAATAAAACAAAGACATGCATGAAAAAAAGAATAAGTCAGTGTGTTGGTTTGACCTGTTATGTACCCCATTAAATGCCATGTTATTTAATGCAATCTTGTGGGGGCAGACCTATTATAGTAGGATCTTTAGATTAGGTTGTCTCCATGGAGATGTGACCCACCCAATTGTGGGTGGGACCTTTTGATTAGATTATTTCCATGCAGGTGTGACTCCACCCATTCAAGGTGGGTCTTAATTAGTTTACTAGATTCCCTAAGAGAACAGAGGGAAGGAAAGCCGGGGTTGACACAGACCCAGATGTATGAAGATGCAGACAGAAAGATTTTGGAGATGCTAAGCTAAGAGATGAAGCCCAGAGTTTGTCCCAGAGAAGATAAGTGAGAACCCAAGGACACTTAAAGAGACCACTGGAATCAGAAACTGAAAGCAACGCATCTGGTGAGCAAAGGACAATCAGACGCTAGTCACGTGCCTTTCCAGCTAACAGAGGTGTTCCAGACACCATTGGCCTTTCATCAGTGAAAGTATCTTCTTGTTGATACCTTAGGTTGGACACTTTTATGGCCTTAGAACTATAAATTTGTGAGCTAATAAACCCCCTTTATAAAGCCCAATCCATTTCTGGTATTTTGCATTCTGGCAGCTTTAGCAAACTGAAACAGTTGGGAATATGGGGAAAAAAATGCCCCTACATAAACTATTGAATATAGTAATAGTATAACGTTAATAATGCTTCATAAATTGCAACAAATGTAACTACTGTTCAAAAAATAGAATTACCAAAAAAAGTGTTATCACCAATTGTAACAAATTTTCAACACCAATGCAACTGTTAATGGTAGGATGGTGTATGGAAATCTTGTATTTTTTGCATGCTTCCTCTGTAAAACCATAACTTCTCTAATAAAATAAAATAAAATATTTTTTAAAATCCTTGAAAAAAAAATGAGGGAGAGATTAAGACCTTCCAAGATAAACAAAAGCTAAGGACAATCATCACCTTTAGAACTGCCCTACAAAAGATGCTGAAGAGAGTTCTGCAGATTTTAAGGAGACAATAATAGACAATTGACTGAAGCCACATGAAGAAATAAGGATCTCCAGCAAAGATAGTAACATGGGTAAATATAAATACCAGTACTATTGTATTTTATTGGATTGTAACTCCACTTTTTACTTCCTACAGGATATAAAAGGCAAAGGCATAAAATGCAATGACAATTTAGTGATTTTAGACTCATAATGTATTAACATGAAATTTGTGAAAAGAACTACCCAATGGTGGGAGGATTAGTAGGATACGGGAACATAGTTTATGTATGCTATTGAAGTTGTTAAATTTGTACCAAAGAAAAAGAGAAAGTTATAGATTTAGGATGTTAAATGTAATCCATAAAGAAAGTATCAGAGAATTTGCAATCTCATAGAGACAGAAAATATATTATAGGTTATTAGGGGCTGAGGGCATTCACAATGAGGAGTTCCAAATGAGTATAAGGTTTCTTTTTGGGGTAAAAGGAAAGTTATAGTAATGGATAGTGGTAAGGGTACTACAACACTGTGAATGTTATTAAACCCACTGAATGGTATGCTTGGGAAGGATTCGAATAGAAAGAATTATGTTTTATATATGTTTCCACAATTTAAAAAAAGAGAAAGAGAATCTAAAAAGGTAATGACAACTAAATGCAATGTGTGATACCAGATGGGATATGATTGTGGAGGAAAAAAGGCTCAAAAACATTATTGGGACATATGAAAAAATGGAATATAGAATGTAAGCTTTATATCAACATTAAATTTCTAGAAGTTGATAACTGCACTTATGATGATTACATCCTTCTTTGTAGGATCTTTACATGGAAGTACTATGTTTTCAAGGAGTATGATGTGTGAAACTTGCACTTATATGTTCAGAAAATAGATAGATAGATAGATAGAATAAATGATATAGCAGAGGTGGCAAAATGTTAAAATTGTTGTATCTGGGTATCTAGGGAGAAGAGGTATGTTGGAGTTCTCTGTATAGGGTTTGCATTATTTGGGAAACTGTCCTGTAGTTTTGAAATTATTTCAAAATAAAAAGTTAAAATAAATGCAAGATGTTATTATTTGGCTTCATGAGATATATATTTTAGCCTGAAATATATACTGAATATAAACCTGGTATAGCAGCATATTTATATGTATGTTAAATCTTTTGATTACTTTTGATAAGCCATTTTAACATTGTCTTAAAAAGGTGTTATGATTCTGTCTTATATTCAAATTCACTTCTTTGTAAAAAAAAAGCTATTATGATTCTGAATCATTGGTACTTCATCACTAGCCACATTTCTGCAATTTCTTATTTATTCACAGTTGTTGGGTATAGTTTTTTTCTCTTGAAAGCTTGAATGTTGCTGATAGTTGTAATCGATATTTAATAGTTTGTATTAATGTGCATACAATAACCAAATTCTGTATTAATGCAGGGAAGGCATTTCAACTCTACTCTTTTAAAGGAGACTCAAAGCCTTCCTTATCATTGAACCTCATATTTTTCAGTAACACTCATTCATTCAACTGCTGCTGACTTCTACAAAAAGACTGAAAAATAGGAATGTTTGCCATATCTTTTTTGCATAGAGTGTGCATTTTTCAAAAGATGTCAGAGAATAAGATGGGATACAGGAAAGAATGAAGACTGAATATGGCACAATTCCAGTTATATAATAAAAGCCACTCTTTAGACTTTATGGGGCAAGAGTTGCTAGTAGTACACAATGAATTTGATGGGGCACGAAAAACATAACAAGTTGAATAAAATGTATTTTTGTTGATGACATAAAAACAATCATGTGGGTCACAATTTCTTGATTCTGTGAATTGAGATCCCTTTGAAGGGTATGCTATTGATTTGTGAAGTGTCTTTCTATTTTTAAGGGCTATTCCCTTTCCTCTGATGTGTTCCTCTTGCAAAGAGAAATGAGATTCTACAGCTGATATCATTAAAGCAAAGCAAAATTGCATTAAAATGCAATGTTCTGAGAATTGGACAAGAAAGTCAAAGAGTTTGCCTTCCTCATGTAAATTTTTCAAGCCTAGAGACCAGTCTCAGAATAAACTCAGATCAATTTCCAAAAGGAACCAAAACATCTGATCTTTACTTTCAAAGTTATTTTATCCAGTTACTTAAGAAAATATAAAATATTTCTTTTTTTACTTTATTCTGAAATTGAAAGTTTAAAACAAATAGCATTACATTTAAAGGATTACATTACTTTAAAATAAATTTTAGATACATTCAACTGCTATCTGTTGTAATAAGTTTTACTATATTGTTTAGCTAAGAGTGTTCTCTGGTCAGAAATACTCAAGTAATCTTCATGAATTTGTGGTGAATATAATGAATTTATGACAACTTGATTTTGGAAATTTCAACCACTTGTCCACCTATTTATTATTATTACCATTATTATTATCGTTTTTATTATTTTAAATGTAGCCAACTTAGGCTTGATTCCAAAGTGTGCACAATCATTCCACTTTAGTATATCCTATCATCTTCACTGTAACAGCTTTAAAATATTATCTAATTATACATCACATACTACATAGCACTCATGGCTGCTTTAATACATATTAGTGAATGTCATTTATTTCTTTAAAATAGCTTATTTAGTTTACTTTGCCCTTTTTTTTTTCTTTTAGTGTTTACATATATTTTGAAACAGAATGGAGAGGAACTTCTGGGGAAGATGCTGGAGTAGAGAGCTTCTGTGCTCACTCCTCCTCCAAAAACAGCTAGTGGACAGGCAAAAACTATCTGAAACAACTGTTCTGGGGTTCCAGAGGCCAGGGGAGCATTGTAGAGCCTTCAGAAAAGAGTGAGACAAAGAGGCTGAGACACTGCGGCAAAAAACTGTGAGTAAATCACTCAGTGGCAACTGCTGAAGCCCATACCCCACTCTTGAGGCTAGCCAACTTGGGTCTGGTTCCTGGCTGGCTACTGTGGATGGAGAGAGATGTGGAAGCCCTCTTCCCCAAGAATGGGGGAGGGGTGACTTACGATCAGCAAATTTGAATCACTGGGTCCTGGCTTTGAACTGCAGCTTTGGCTGCTCCAGACAGGTACCTTCCTGGCCATTGTTTCAACTCTGCCCCTGACAGAGGTGAAAGTGGAGGACATTCAAAGCCCATAGGGATGGTGGAAAAGTTTTCTGAACAGTGCCATCTGCTGGTAGACCAGGAAAGCACAGCTTTGGGGAGCCATCGGGAAGGCTTTTTGGCATCTTTCCTGACCCTCTCTTTGGAACTGGTCTGTATCCCCTTTGTGGGTCCCTGGCTCTGTTTTGGTTGGGAAATACTGACTTGTGAAAGTACCCTCCAGGTTGACCCTCCTCCAGAATTGGCCTTCCAGGAAAAAAAAGCTACAGGAAAGGAGAGTAAAACAAACAAACAAACAAACAAAAGAACTACAGAGGCCAAACAGAACAGATCAAGATTCCTGGAGAAAGATCAGAGGAAAGGAAACTTTCCTCTGGGGGTGAGACAACTGCACACATACTGAAATCTTAAAAATTGTACCATAAACCCAGGACAAGAATCAGATGAATAAGAGCTGAAACAATCTGATGAGTTAAACTTGGACAATTCTAAATTCTAAATTCTAGAATAAGTTACACCAAGTGTCAAAGAAGAGCATTAACAGACAATCAACAGTAAAACTCCAGGCAAGAGAGAGAAACTGATCTTCAGAGTAAACTCATCAAGATAAACAGATGCATAGACATCAGTAAAAAATTACAAGCCATACTAAGAAACAGGAAGATATGGCTCAGTCAAAGGAAAAATTTAAAACATGGAAGATATGGCCCAGTCAAAGGAACAAATTAAAACTTTAGAACAGACACAGAATCCAAGATGTTTAATCAAATCTCCTAAATCAATTCAAGGAGATGAAGGAAAATATGACTAAAGAGATAAGGATATTAAGCAGACAATTGGTGAGCAGAGAGAAGAATTTGAAAGTATGAAAAGAAACATAACAGAACTGACAGAAATTAAAGGCACAATAGAAGAGATTAAAAATACACTACAGGCATACAACAGCAGAATTGAATGGGCAGAAAAAAATCTTTGAACTAGAAGAAAGGACAATCAAAATCTCATGGACAGAAGAAAAGATAAAGAATAGAATGGGAAAAATTGAGCAGGTTCTCAGGAAACTGAATGATAGCACAAAGCACACAAACATACATGTCTGGGTGTCCCAAAATAAGAAGAGAAGGGAAAAGGGGCAGAAAGAATATTTGAGGAAATAATGGCTAAAAATTTACCAAATTTTAAAAATTTGGTCAAAGACACAAATATGCATGTCCAAGAATTGCAAAGTAACAGAATAAATCCTAATAGACCTATTCTGAGGCACATACTATACAGAACATCAAATACTAAAGATAAAAAGAGAATACTGAAAGCACCAAGGGAAAAGCAGTTTGTCACATACAAGGGAACCATAATAAGATTAAGTGCTGATTTCTCATCAGAAACCACAGAGACAAGCAGGCAGTCGCATGATATATTTAAAATACTAAAAGAGAAAAACTGCCTGCCAAGAATTATTTATCTGGAAAAACTGTCCTTCAAAAATGAGGGAGAATTTAAAATATTCATAGATATACAGAAACTGAGAGGGTTTGTCAAAAATAGACCAGACCTATAAGAATTACTAAAGGGAGTTCTGAAGGCTGAAGGGAAAAGACAGAAGAGAGAGGCTTGGAGGAGTGTATAAAATGAAGAATATAGGTAAGGGTAACTGAAAGGATAAAAAGAGAGACGATATGATGTATATAAATCAAAGGATAAAATGGTTGAAGTAAGTACTGCCTTCACAGTAATAACATTGAATATTAATGGATTAAACTCCCCAATCAAAAGACACGATTGGCAGAATGGATAAAACAATGTGATCTGTCTACATACTGCCTACAAGAGACTCACCTTAGACCCAAGGACATAAAGAGGTTGAAAGTGAAAGGTTGGAGAAGATATATGAAATAGTAACCAAAAAAGAACTGGGTTAGCTAATAATATCAGACAAAATAGACTTTAAATGCAAAACTGTTATAAGAGACAAAAGCTACTATATATTAATAAAAGGGGCAATCTACCAAGAAAGAAATAAAAATCATAAATATTTATGCACCCAACTAGGTTGCCACAAAATACATGAGGCAGACTGACAAAACTGAAGGGAGAAATAGACATCTCTACAGTAATAACTGGAGACTACAATACACCACTTTCATCAATAGATAGAACATCTTTACAGAGAATCAGTGAGGAAACAAAAAACTAGAATAATATGATACATGAACTAGACCTGACAGACATATACAGAGCAATGCACTCCAAAAGAACAAAACCAAACCAGGTCCTTTGAGAAGATAAAAAAAAAAAAAAAAGACAAACTCTTTGTTAGACTGACAAAGAAATAAAAGAGAGAAGATGCAAATAAATAAAACCAGAAATGAAAACGGAGATGTTACTATTGACCCCACTGAATTAACTGTATGAATGAGGTTGATAGGAGAAGTTTAGGGTCATGTATGTCACTAGAAGGAAAGCTAGAAGAGAAAACATAGTGAACCCATTGTGGATGGTGGACTGTGGTTAATAGTACAAATATATTCATGTTTTTTCATGAATTATAACAAAGGTACAATACTGTTACAAGGTGTTAATAATAGGGTGGTATACGGGAAAAAATACACCTAATGTAAATTATGGACTATAGTTAACAGTAATATTTTAATATACTTCCACCAATTGTAGCAAAGTTACCACACTAATTCAAAGGCTCAAGAATGGAGGCAATACATGGGAAAATTGTATGTTTGACTTCTTTTCTGTAAATCTACAGCATCTCTAATTAAAAATAAATAAATAATGTAATTTAAAACATTATGCTAAGTGAAAGAAACCAGACACAAAATACTACATATTGTAACATTACATTTATAGAAAATGTAAGTATGAATAAATGTATATAGACAGAATTATATTAGTGGTATGTAAAGCTGGGGAAGGATAGAGGGATTGGGAGGTGACTGCTAATTGGTATGGGTTTCCTTTTTTGGAGTAATAAAAATGTTCTAAAATTGATTGTGGTGATGGAGTCACAATTCTGTGATTATACTGAAAGCCATTGATTGTACACTTGGATGGCTTGCATGGTATATAAATATATCTCAATAATACCGCTTTTAAAAAAAAGCAGAATGGAAGGGAAGAGAGAAATTTCTCCTTTTCCCACCTTTTACTAATATTTTAGAGAGAATCATGAATTTCTTCAAAGATTTGTACAGAGTATCTACTTTTTGGCAGCTGGCCTCCTAGGTGCTAGGAATTCAAGGGTGAACAAGATATATATGGCTTGTCTTCATGCAGCTTCCTGTCACATACACAAAATAAACTAAATTTTAAACTGTGCAAAGTGCTACACAGTGCTGAGGTAGGTATCAGCAGCAACAGCAGACTTTAGAAGAGACAGGTATGAAAGACTTCTCTGAGGAGGGAAAACTGACACTAAATTTGAAAGAAAGCCTTCCGCAGAAGGGAAAAAAATAGAAAAGTCTTGAAGTGCAGAACAACTTGAAACACAAGAGTGGCTGAGGTATAGTAATCAAAGGTCAGAGTGATGTGCTATAAGCAGTAGGTGATAAAGGCAAAGCCATGGTATTATACCTCATAGTGACGAGCTTGGATTTTATTTTGAGAAAACCATTCACTATTTGGTAGGGTGTGGAAATGGAGGTTTATCCAACTTAAATTTTCAAAACACTCTTCTGTGTAATCAATCATGATAATCAACATTTTTACTATAGTCCCAAGGAAAACAAGCCATACCATATTATTCTTGCAAAATTTAGGAAATACTATATACCATATTATCCTTTTGGACAGCCACAATATTCTTACTATGTGAATGAGGCAGGGCAATCCTATAAAGACAAAACTTGCTTAAACTTTGACTCAATTTTCCAATGAAATCTGACCTCAAAGTCTGTTTGCCCAATAATGTCTGACATCTTTCCCTGGGATCACACTTAGGAAAATATTTATATAGAAAAAAATGATGAGTATTATTGAAGAGTGCTACATCTTTGGAATTGCCTCGCTTTGTTTTAACATTCCTGTAGTGACTAAAATTTAAATTTGTAAAAATATGCCTTATATTCATCAGTTTGTGCAGACCTAAAAAATCATAAGTCAGTAAAACCCTCTCTAAGGCATGTCTGGCATAACCCTTCCACAAGCGATATTATATTTCAAGTTTCCATTAGGCAACTTTGGCATTAAGTATGGAATAAAGTAATGGTTTCCTAAGGATGTCCAGTTTTAGAATGTTAGGTATCTTTAATCAGAATAGGTTTACCTGTGTGCTTGTCCATGTGAAGTGCATATAAATCCTGAAGCATCACCTATGAATTTAAATCAGAAAGCTCATCAACTTCTGTTGGCAAGGTGAAAGATAAAAGCCACAGAAGGTCCTTCCCAGCCTCTGTCACTAATGATAAACGGCATTAACTGCTTCTGTAGACACTAATGCTGCTATCTTGGGAACACAGGCAGCTACAATGAGAACTTAACAGCTTCACTAATCATACTTTTGTTTGTCACAAAACATAAAATAAAATCTCAACAAAGAAGCAATAAATATTAGCATTTATGAACAAAAGAAGGTCACATAAATATGTAGATCTCTAAATATAAAATGCATTCTTCATTAACCAAATATCATGTTTATTGTTATAAGCCCTAATTTAGGGAAAGAAAACAAAAAGCAGAAAATAAGTGTGAATTAAATGAAAGCTGGGGCACATTCTGTTATGAAGAAAACATTTTCTGTTTAAAGATCTGTTGACTTTAATAAAACAAATGCTTCAGTCCTGTGAAATATATATTTGCTTTAACAAATTTTCTGTTGAAATTAATATTTTAAACTCTTTTATATTAGAAAAACACAAACTTTTCTGCTAGGCTGTTGGAAACCTAGCCTTTATGATATTATATTTTAAATGCAAATATTCTTTTAAGATTCTGTTTTTGATTTAAATATAAAATATTGCTGTTGAGTGAATGTAATACTTACTTATGAAGTTCAAAATGCATGTGCGATAATTTTGGTATTTAATATAGGGATAGCCAAACAATGTTCTCCTTTAAAGATATTATCAGGATGGCACATCATTATTGAACTAAGATAATACTAACATGCTCAACATAAAGAATAAAATATCATGTGTAGTTTTTTCAGAACACACATGCTTATAAAATTTGTATAATCTTCAGTTTATTTTTCATCCATCTAAGCTTGAATTGTAAGTTCCTAGCTCCTTTAATAATATATATTATGCTGAATACTTTCATTTTTTATAGTTTTCTTTTTTTATATTTCTAACATGTTTTACTATATATTTTTTTCCTCCTCTGCTACATTTCTAATGAGATTAATAAGATGTTGGTTCAAGTAATTTAAATTAATCAACCAATTAGTTAACTCTGCTACTAATTATACAAAACCTTGTTTCTTGGTCCCTGTTGTGAGATCGTATTAAAAGTGTTACACAAGAACTTCAGTTACTAAATCTCCTTGGGATGTTGTTAATAATGTTATGTCAAAACTCATGCAGTTAGGTTACACACGTTTATTTTAGGAACCAGTTATGAAAAAGTAGAGCATGCCTTTAAAACCATACCTAAAGCACAATCTAGTGTAGAAGATCTGGCATTCAAGGTGTGCTTTGAACATCATTATTTTTATTGCCTGTAAAATGGGATAATATAGTACCTATTTCATAGAGTTGGTGTGAGGATCAAGTTATACAATGATACAGCTGAAGTATGACCAGTAAATGTACTCAAATGTACTCAATTAGTTTACTATCATTTATTTAATAAATAAATAAGCTTTAAATGTCATTATTGAAATATATAAAACAACATGAAATATATAAAACAATCATGAACACATTTATTCAATGATATAAATTTATATCATTTATTCAATGATATAAATATAATATACTATACAAATACTATATAGTTGCCTATGGAATATGGTATTGGATTCTTTATTGTGGGAGGGGTTAATAAAACTAAATTATCTGGAGGAAGGAATTTAGAAACAAGTTTGAAAAAAGAAGATTTATATAAATTAGGAAAAAGGAAAGCATTTTTATTAGACAGGAAACCAGTTGACCTGGTCTCCAGTTTGAATTTTTTTTTCCTTTTATTTTCAGTTTACATACCCTAAACATGTTCTTTCACTTCCTTCCCTGGAGTTGAGAAGACTGAATTTGTCTCTATTGGGAAGGAAGAGAAATTGAGCAGAATCAAGAGATTGGAAGAATAATTGGATTTGTGAAATGAAAAGAACTTTAATAAGAATCAAATAGATTTAAGTTCAAATCTAAAATTTATGAATTATCAGTGGTATCAATTTGGCACAGTACTTTGACTCTCAGAACCTTAATTTTCTTGCCTTGAAAATGTAGATAATATACCAGCTTACAGTATTGTTTAGGGTATTAGAAAAGATTTATTAAAGCACATGGTTAGCAAACTGTATCTAGTGTACACTAAGCTCTTAAGGTGATGTTTGTATAAATGAATGCCTAAATACATTTTTTTTTTTTTTTTACCTGGGGAACCATAAAATCTCTGGAAGGCAAAAATGTGGAACAAATGAAATAAAAGTAGATTTTTAGCCCTAAAAGTGATATCCTGGGATTAGACCCCAAAATACCTAAATATTTTTGGGCCAAGATTTCTGTGTGGTAAAATCTTACTTATTTATCCTCTGTCTGATTAAAATGGCCCCCGAATGATCTTTAAAAATTAGGTGTGGGTACCTAGAAATAATATATAAACAAAACCCATAAATTTGGATCAAGGTAGGTGTAACTTGTCATTTATAACCACTAAAGTTATGGACTTTAAAACTATACTGTTTTCTTTCAGAGGTATTTACCTTTTAATATTCTTTTCAGGAAGAATGAAACTTTTCTTACCATCCCCTCTTTTTTTTTTATTTTTCAGTTTCTTTAAATAAAACTTTTTTTTTTTTTCAATTCATGAGGGTATATTGTCAAAATACACTCCAGGTCATTTAAAAATCATTTTTTTTTACTAAACATTTTGGAGAGTTCCAGTGGTGATTTCCTTTAGGACTGCTACATGGAATTAATTTTTCTTTAGCACAGGGACACTTGATGGATCTGTCAGTGACTGATGGGATGCATTCAATGGATTATCCGTCACTTTCTCCACTTCCTCACAATATTACCACTTCTAAATTCCACAGATTAGGTAAAAAGAATGAAAAATTAAGTCCAGAGAATATGGTTACTTTGTCAAAAGCTCTATTGTGTCTGAGTTTTATATCGAATATATATATATATCCACATATATATGTGTGTGCATGTATGTGTGTATATATATTCACATATATATATGTATGCCCTACTGTTTTAAGATGAATTTCATAAACCTTTGGTCCAATTCTCCATCATTAATCTCTGAAAAGCTTACTCTTATTTATATTCAGGTTTCACTGCAATAAATTCCTATTTTAATTAGAATTAAGGTCTTTCAAAAGTTCTGTCTTCTTTCAGTAATATATTAGAGTCTTTAAGAAGGAAAAAAAAAAAAAAAAAACCTCTTTACCACAAAATTATTTAGAAGGAACAAACGTATATGAAAAGAGAAATTAATTGAAACTGTTTGAAATGTTATTTCTTTACATCAGATTTTATTTTCTCCAAAATAAAGTAGAATAGACATCAGTTTTTGTCCTAGTCCATTGTTCCTGATATGATTACAGATTGGCTGGGGATAGAGATTGCACTGTCTCTGGATGTGGTGGGAACCTGAGACAACGACAGAAGACAATGAAGGCTCTTTAAATAGGAACAGGGTAATAAAAGATGATATTGCCCTCTCTATACATCTGTAAATATCTAAACTCTCTATGAAAATAATTAGAAATTTACTATCTATTCTGCCAGGATAAAGTTATGTTCTGCTTGAAAATAAAGCCATGTAGGATTCTTTTCATTTCCTTTTCTAGACTATGAGCGTGTGCATGTATGTATGTATGTATGTAGGCATGTATGTAAGATATGTGGAGAAGGCAAAAATAATGTAGGTTTTACAATGCTAGTCAAAATGTTTTTACAGGTATGTATATCAAATACCAACCTCATTTATCCATGTCCTCTATTTCATACTATTTTTTTTATTATGGAAAATCAAGAACTGACTGCAGGGAAACACATTGAAATGATATTGGTTCACACAATGCTTAGCCCTCTCCCTTCTAATCATTTACCTGTACAATAGCTAAAATACCACTTTCAAGGCTGTTTTTTTTGCTCCTTGCTGTAACTATTGTTGGAGATAAAATTAGATCATCAGAAGCTAGTGGTCTGTGAAGGACACAATGGCTATCACCATTGAACAATAGTGAGAGATGTTTAACCCAGAGCCTTGAATCTAAAAAGTTATAAGTATTCAAGAGTTCTAGTCACACACAAAATTCAGCTGATAATAGCTTTAGTAATTGCTAAATTATTGAAAAGACATCTTTGCTAAGGGCCCACAAAAATGTACCTGAATTAATTTTTGTGGATAATTCATTAGTGCTCTTTCAGTTCAATTATCTCTTCAATGTAGGATAAACATTCCCCAAGATTCAAGAGAGAACATTATGTTCCAACTCTCATCACACTTTTGAGAAGGGCAAATTATCAGTTTCAGGTAGTCTCTAACTGCAGATTCTTGATTCTCGAATGTACTTGTGTGTGTAATTATGTGTGCACTAGGAATATTGAGGACATAAAGTGAACAATAACAGGTATACTACTATGTTTATTTTCATCTCACTCTTTTTCAAGCCAGATATCAGGTCTGAAATAGGCATATCAACATAGAATATGAGCTGAATGCTGATGTTAGAAGAATATACAGCATGGACACATTCTGTACTATATCCCATTTTCTCTAATTCCTGTAGCAATTAAGCATTTAATTAACCCACTCAATAGAGAAATATTTATTGAGCCCTTGTTATGTGCCAGACACTGTCCGGGGATCTGATGATCTCATGGTAAATATACATGGACACTGCTGAAGGACCTTATGATATTGATCTAAAGGTCACAGGCAAATGACCAGGCAATTGCAAAACAGTGTCTTAACACTGTTGGAGCATGTAGAATGGGTGATTTATCCAGCCTTGTTATTTTCATATTTCTAAGTAAAATTTTGTAGCCCAGAAGAATGCATTCTATCTCTTTTGCATTCCTTCTGTATATTAGTTTAGTGCCAGGTAGGTGCAAAATAAATATTTATAGAACTAATATAATAATATAAGACATTTGGTTTATGTGTTAGTTAGGAAGAAACAAATTTTTACTATCAATAAATTAAAAGTATTTTACATCTAGAAAGTATTTATTCAACAAGAAGAAAAATCTCCCTCAAAATTTCCACATTTTTCAAATTATTTCATCATGAGATACATAAACGTTAAAAGATTTGTATATAACTTTATTTTGAAATTAAATACAGAAATCATCAATTATTAAGTAGGCACATCAATTTGTGGTCTATTTATCCTTCTTGAAATAAAATATATTTCTCTAAGAAAAATCAGTTAAAAATGCATTACAGACTACTATGTAAGGAATAGCTAATGACAACTATACTCTCCGTAACAATTTTAAATCTAGTTCATTCAGTGTCCATTTCAAGTAAGACCACTGGTAGGAAATTAAAACTACCCTCTTCTTTACCACAAACATTTCCCTTGCTATTTGTTAAAAATCTAAGATTCAATTTTAAATAAAACAATATTAATAACATAAACAATTGATACTAAATATTACAATTAGAACATTGTTTTAAGAATTATATGCAATTTATGGAATGGCAGATAAAAAAATTTGGTGGTGATATAGAACTTTTTAAACAGGCAATTAAATTAGTTAATTAATTTTTTCTGAACTAATTATTCTACAAGTATTTAGAGTATCATTTACACAATATGGTGACATTTCCCCTGTGATTAAAATTTCTTTTATAAAAGAGCCTCAGAACTCTCTCTTTTCAAAGATTATAAATGAAAAATTACCACAAATAACAAGCCTAACAAAACAACACTCTGACTGCATTGTCATATTTATTATAAAACACTTGGTTCACTGCATTTTGGCATTTTATACAACTGGTTCTGACAGTGATTAACATGGTTTGAGCTTCTGCAGTTTCACCCAAGAGAATTAAAACACCAAAATCTCCACAGGTGTGTAATGGGCCAGAGATTTACAATCTGTTCTGTAAAGTCAGACTTCAAAGACTTGAAAAGAATGGTAAAGTTGACAATGTTTTATCATCACTATTATTTAAGGTATTTTCCATATTCCAAAAGGAACTGTGTAGCCAACTGCAAAGATTTAATCTCCAATTTGACTTCCATGCAAGTATCTTCAAAAGACAATTTTCAATATACACCTGCACAGCACAGACAAACAGATACCACCTATGTGAAGAAGCAAACTAAATAATTAAGTATTTACTTGTACTTCCAAGGAGACTTCACTTACTGAAGTATGTTAAATCGCTTAACTGATGCTATGAAGTAGTTGAGAGTACCAAGGTAATTACCAAATGACAATCAGGCAGCAGCACCCGGGCTGTGGCAGCCCCAGGACAAGTGCCCATAATTGCTTCCATGATTGCTTGGTGTGAACCTAATATAAAAGTTACCCAATTAGGGTCAGAATGCACATGATGATTTCAATTATAGGAATGTTCATCTTCCTGAGAGCTTCTCACAGAGGGAAAAGTTCAAATAGTGCTATTTAAATTTCTAAATATGTGTGTTTACCCATTTTAGTGGATATTCAGATCTAAATGCATGCTTGATATAGAGTGTAAACTGTTCCATCTTTTAGAACATTCCACTTATGTATTTTCAAGTATAATCTTTGAGTCTAACCTTTCCATAAGTAAACTAGCAAATAAACAACACAAAAGGGTATCATTTTAATGATATGTCCTGTGGAAAATCAGTAATGGATTACTTTGTTTTCTAAACTTGAATTCTGTTCAATGCAAGCACAAAGTAATTTCTCTGTCGATCATGGCTATTACTAGCAGAAGTGAAATAAATTGAATAATGGACCAATATTTTTAGTCAATTTAACCACCAAAGGTTTTGACTGCCATGATATTTTGCTTTAAGTGTAGTTCTCTTTACTTCAAGTACATTTATTGAAAATTGTCAAGGTCATAGATGCACACATTAACCATGTCAGTCATGGTGACAAGGAGAAAAGCCTTCTTCCATTACAGCAGATTGTACGTTTCATTCCAATACTTCTCATCAGCCTTGCTTAAAAGAGGGATTGATTAAAAAAAGAAAAGTAAACAAACAAAAAGAAAATAAAGAGGAAAACTTCCAAATTTATGACCCACAAGGAATGCCTAGGTACAAAACTTTTGTTTTTATCTGAAAAGCATTTTTAAAGTGCCAGCTTTTTAGAAAATGATTAAGAATAAAATATTCATTTATTATAAGTATTTCTTTAAAACATAAATAAAAAGTCTAATTGTATATGTGCTACCAACATTTGCATTTGGATGCAAACAATAACATTCCGTCATTTTCCAATGCCATAGAATAATAAACTTAAATCTCTTTCATTTCTTCTAAATTTCCTGTAGCAGGAACCAGCGTACAATCCAGAACAAGCACCAGAACCATGAGGGTATGTTCCTAGTTTTAGTTTCCTGACCAAAGTTATTGCATTATACTTGCCAGGAAGCTTTAGGAAGTTTCAATCAATAATTTTAAATTGAAACCAGTACCGACCTAACTGAACTTGAACTCACTGTAACATTTTACTACAAAGATTGTAACGATTCATTGTTTTAAAGAAAAAAGTAGATACTTTCAGATTTACATAAAACCATAATTTGTATAATGTTAATTTTGAGGGCATGATGTGCTTTAATCTCTCATTCTGCTTGTCATTCTGTGACAGAAATGCTGAAGCCATCTGAAGGTTATAAACAATGTTCACTAATAATGAGCTCTCATGTCCTTGTAGGTTTCACTTTGATGGATATCCATAGTGTTTCCCCATGACATAATTCTACTGAGAAAAAAACACAACCTGAATACACAGCTTGTGTTTTCACCTTCAAATATAACTAGTGTGATTTTTAAAAGAAAGATAAATTTAAAATCAGAACTAAATGCATATTTTTACCATAGCCCTGCTATCATTTTTGTGGCATTGCTGGATTTAATTGGCAAAAATGTGCTATAGAAAGAAAAGTTGATATGATATAGTGCTTTCTGTGGATTATATATATTTTTAAATCCATCCATTTAGCTGTAAAACAACAATACCACTATAATGAGATAAATATAGAAAATGCATTCTCTGATAAAGCTATTTCTTTTTATACATGACTTTTAAACATGAAAGTCTCCATGTTTCAGTGTCCATTTTGGTGGATGAGGTATGCTTAACCCCAATTAACCCTTTAATACTTTCTAGCATTACCTATTGTTTCATGTTATAGACATAAGGCCATGCACAATATACATAGCCAAAGATACAACTTGTAAAACCTTTCTCAAATATATCTACTGTGCTACAGAGATTTTAACTTGAAGGATTCATTACTGGCATTCTCTGTGTACTAGTGATGACAGCTATTTAATATGTGGTTTGGGGCTAGTGTGCATTTAAAGCTGAAAGAGAACAATATTCCTAATATTCTACCTTTCTACTGTCCATATAAAATATAGAATTAAAGTATCACAGGTTTTTACATAATAAATAATGGAAAACAGCATTTATTAGAATATGCATGCCTTCTCTAAAGGCCACACTGGGTTTTCAAATGATACTCCTAAGTCGTTAGCATTTGCCATACAAGGGTTTTCTTGGTGTTTGGAGGCTTTACTTTTGCTGTAGTTCAACATTGCGGGTGACTGAGCTTGTACCTCGACTTACCAGGCCTGGGCCAGGGGACCTGATATCACCCCCTGGGGAGGGTAGTAGGTACGGGCGTTAGTGCCCTCTGCAGCCCCCCCGAGCCTGGGGAGCGAGGTCAAGGCAGCTCCCTTTTCCTCACCCAAAATGTCACGGGCAGGGGAGGCTTGCCGGAGGAAACCGCCTTTCTCCCAACCGCCCTTTCCTCACTTCCTTATCTTACCCGCACACTCCCCTGTGCCAAGGCAACTCCTGCCACCGCCAGCGCGCATGCACCGTGGCCAGAACAACTCCCGCCCGCTGCAACGGCTCCTGCGTCCTCTCAGAACCAATCCTAGCCCCTCTCCCTTCAGTATTGCCATTTAAGGCTACTTCACCTCTTTTCCAGCCCTGCCCTTCTTACCAGCCTATATAACCTGTAATCACCCCTGAATAAATCTCTTTGGCGCATACTCCTACTGGATGAAGAGTGTCTTGTCCTTATCGCCGCCCTCCACACCTTGCACGCCTCCCGCCGAGGACCCGGCCAAGTCCTCCGCCTCGCCCTCGCCTCCGGGAAAGAGCCCCCGCCGCCGGTACCCTTTAAGCAGCCCCGAGAGCTGAGGGCTCAGCTACCGGCCGCCACTCCCCCCAGAAGCAGTAACCGCAACCGCAACTGGTGCCCCGTGTGAGGAGCGTCTCCACACAACAGTTTGGCAGGTCGCCCGCTCGCCCGGACGCCTCTCCAGCTTCCCGTTTCCTCGCCTGCAAGGTAAGGGCCGCCTCTCCTTCGCCGCTTCCGGAGCCGTGGGAGGTTCACTGCTCCGAAGCCGCTCCTCCCTTCCCCCACGCTCTCTTCGTCCGGTGGGAGTGTGCGCCAAGGAGAGCTCTCTTCGTCCTCTTGTATGCGCACTTCTATGACCCCCGTTCCTCCTAACGCTCTCCCTCTTCCCCTCCATTACTTTGCTGTGGTTCTTTGTATCTTTGTTTCCTCCTTTGGCGCCGTGTGCCTCTTTGCAACCGCCCCCCCCCCCGACTGCTCCCGTTGCCAAAGGGCACTGCTTTCCGCTCTCGCCATCTCCTTCGGCCTTGCGGCCACAGTTTATCTCATTCTCTCTGCTCGGTAAACAACCCCCCCTCCTCCCCCCTCAGCTATGGGTAATCGTATATCTACGTGCCAGGCACCTCAAGTTCGTGCTCTAGCGAGTCTCCTAGACACTCATCGCTACAAAGTGTCTGTTCGGCAGCTGCAAGTATACTGGGACCTCCTGCTGCCCTTTAACCCATGGCTCACCACTTGCCATCTTTGGGACCCTGTTACTTATGATCGTCTTATTGATCGAGTCACTAACGCCATGGAACATGAGAGCAAGCGCTTCCCTCCCGGCTTGCTCCCCACCTTGATAACCATCCGCTCCTGCCTTCAAGGCTCCCTCCCCCCTGATCGAGGCCCTGTTAAATCCAAGCGATGACATCAGCCCTAAGCTGAGCCGGAAACCGCATGCGCTTTACCCCGCCCTTCCACAGGGCGGAGCTAGTCCGCCATCTTGTGCCTTGAACCCCGCCCTTTCACAGGGCGGGGCTGATCCACCATCTTGCGTCTTAGCCACGCCCACCGCGCCACCATCTTGCGACGCTTGGGGCCTCCCACTCCCGCCTCCCCCTTCGGCGAGCTCCCCCTCGGAGCCGCTACCGGCAGCTGCCGCCGCTCCTTCCACCCTGCCGACTAACAACCCCTGGCTGCCTTCTACACCTCAAGGCAACCCTTGGGGCAACGCTCCCCCTACCCCCACTCCCGCGCCAAGCCCTCTGCAAGCGCGTCCTCCTTTCTCTCGTGCTTTTCGCTGCTTTCCTCTTAACCTTGCCCCCACCCCACAAAGGCCGTATGACTGGTATCCCATTGACTCAGATACTATCAAGCAGCTTCGCAGGGCCGTCAAAGAGGACGGGTTAGGTAGCCCATACGCTTCCCAAATACTGCAGGATCTCGGCATGGACTTTTGCATCCCCCAAGACTGGGCCTCGCTTGCCCGTTCCATTCTTAACCCTGGTCAGTTTGTTGACTGGCGTGCTCACTTCCAGGCTGAAGCAGCTAAGCAAAGTGAACAAGACGCAGCCCTTGGAGTCTATCATCCCCCCGAAGCCTATATGGGCACTGGAGCGTTTCTAAATGCGTCTGCTTATATTAATGCACCTGCCACCTTGTGGCCTATTCTTTGGGGAATCGCCTTACGAGCATTTGCCAACTGCTCTGCCTGTCGGCCTAATAAATTCACCAAGCTCTTCCAGGAGCCGAGTAAGCCTTTCGCCACCTTTGTCTCCAGAGTCGAAGAAACCTGCGCCAGAAAGGTAAGTGATCCCCAGGCCCAATATTACATGTGCCCATCCTCAAATCCTGGAAAATCGTACTGTAATTCCCCCAACGAGTACTACTGTGCATACTGGGGGTGTGAAACACTAACCACTAATTGGAAGCCTCCTGTTCCTGATCATTACCTTACCCTAAAGTGGGCCCCTACAGGGTGCAAACTCCCTACTGTTAACTGGCTCGGCCAAGAAAGTAAGGGATCCTGCACACATCTTAATCTGACAGTGCAGCTCCCCACTGATCCCTCCTGGTTACTCGGTCAAACTTGGGGCTTCAGAATCTATGAAAAAGGAACCGACCGAGGATCACTTATTCTAATAAAAAAGGAGGCTGTAAGCCAACCATACCAAAATACTGCTTTAAAAACACCCTCTAGCATAGGTTCCAACCAAGTCATTAACCCCCTTTTTCCACAGCCCTCCAGCCACACTTCAAGTACAAGCAGCGCATCCGGAGGCCGCACCTCAGCTGCAAACAACGCATCGCCAACCCCACCACCCCAGCTTCCTCTGCCCCCTTCTCGTTATTCCTCTCCCCTCCTCAGCCTCATCCAAGCCGCCTTTGCCTCAGTAACTCCTCCCAATGGCTCTGCTCCTCTACAGGACTTACCCCCTGTCTCAGCACAAATATCATCAGTGAATATAAAGAAACTTGCCTCCTAATTGTCCTTATCCCTAGGGTCTTATACCACAGCGAGGAAGACTTCTTCCTCCGTCTGGAAAAAACTGCAGCTCCTGCCCTTCTGCAAAAGCGAGAGCCCATCACCGCCCTCACAATTGCCTCCCTCCTAGGTCTTGCCGGCACTGGCACCGAAATCGCTGCACTAGCCAGTCAAGGCTCCGCCCTAACTCAACTCAGGGCGGCTGTTGACGAAGACATTCATCACTTACAAAACGCTATTTACCATCTAAAAAATTCTGTCAATTCCCTCTCTGAGGTAGTGCTCCAAAACCGCCGAGGTCTTGACCTTCTCCTCCTCAAAGAAGGAGGCCTCTGCGCCGCCCTAGGAGAAGAGTGCTATGTATATGCCAATTCCACAGGTCTCGTCGAGGACAGCCTGAAAAGGGTCCGAGAGGGACTGGAAAAGTGTAAAAGAGATCGTGAAGCCACCAGTTATTGGTCCAGTTTTTTCACTCCCATCCTCCCATACATCCTTCCTTTTCTTGGCCCCCTATTAATAATTATTCTAGCTCTCATCTTAGGACCCTGCCTCATCCGCAAAATTGTCCAGCTTGTAAGAAAACAAACGGATGCCATTTTTTCCTCGTTCGTGCAAATCCAGTATCAGCGACTCGCCACCTCTGACGCCCCCCACTCCAAGATGACAGCCAACCCTCCGCGACCTCAACGCCACCGGTCGACTCGCCAACCGCAAGGCCCTTCTCAATCACCTGAACATCGCTCTCACCTCGAGTTCCAGCTTCTCTGAACCCCTAAACTTTAAACCCCTCACCTTCGCCCAGCCCGCTGCAGCGAAGCCATTGTTAAGCGCCCAAACACCACACCAACACTGAGCTCCAGCCTCGCTGAGCCACCGTCAACCCCTTTTTCCCTTCCCTGACCTCCCCCTTCCCTCACCCTTAGCAGACCTCTCCGGTAAAGCCTCTTCCTCTAATTAGAAAAGAAAGGGGAATTGCGGGTGACTGAGCTTGTACCTCGACTTACCAGGCCTGGGCCAGGGGACCTGATATCACCCCCTGGGGAGGGTAGTAGGTACGGGCGTTAGTGCCCTCTGCAGCCCCCCCGAGCCTGGGGAGCGAGGTCAAGGCAGCTCCCTTTTCCTCACCCAAAATGTCACGGGCAGGGGAGGCTTGCCGGAGGAAACCGCCTTTCTCCCAACCGCCCTTTCCTCACTTCCTTATCTTACCCGCACACTCCCCTGTGCCAAGGCAACTCCTGCCACCGCCAGCGCGCATGCACCGTGGCCAGAACAACTCCCGCCCGCTGCAACGGCTCCTGCGTCCTCTCAGAACCAATCCTAGCCCCTCTCCCTTCAGTATTGCCATTTAAGGCTACTTCACCTCTTTTCCAGCCCTGCCCTTCTTACCAGCCTATATAACCTGTAATCACCCCTGAATAAATCTCTTTGGCGCATACTCCTACTGGATGAAGAGTGTCTTGTCCTTATCGCCGCCCTCCACACCTTGCACGCCTCCCGCCGAGGACCCGGCCAAGTCCTCCGCCTCGCCCTCGCCTCCGGGAAAGAGCCCCCACCGCCGGTACCCTTTAAGCAGCCCCGAGAGCTGAGGGCTCAGCTACCGGCCGCCACTCCCCCCAGAAGCAGTAACCGCGACCGCACAACATGAAATGCTACAAATTGAATCCATAGGTGTTTTAATCAAAAGTTCTCATTCCACTCACATTATATTTGGTTTCCATAGACCTACTGGCAGCTTTCAATATAAAAAATGACCTCATTGACTTACCTCAGACAGAAGTCTGTTACAGTAAATGATGGAGGTTAGTTATCTTTCTGAGTATATCCAGACTACAAAAAAAGACTTTATATACAAGCTGATACTGTGGGTTAAATTTGGAATATGTGTGCGAGATGCTCACAGAAATCCCTTATTTGCTGAATGAATTTATGGCTTCACCTCCTGTGCAGTGCTGGGTAAATGTAGCCCAGGGATTTCATGAACACAGGACGGAAACATAGGCCTTAGCAAGACTTTGAATACTCAGGCAGAAAACAGCTGTTGTAACTCTCATATCCAAACTAAGACTTTATCCGTGACACCGTGTCAGCATAAATGATTTAATGAAAGTACGCAATGAACTCAACAGAGGTGTCCTGAGAATCTCAACATGAAGAAACTAACTTACACTCTTCATGGATTTAAGTACATGAATTTTGATATGTACCTTAACTGTGTATTCCTTTCTATATTGTAATAGAATCATCTCAATGTTAGTGGAAATGTGACAAAAAATTTATAACCATGTAAGACTCTAAAAAAGTGAAGGAGACACTTTTATATTCATATAAAAACAAATATATAAATGATATAAGCAAATAGGATAAAATGCCAGTCTACATTTTTAAAAACTTCCTTTTTTTCCCCAAGAATATGCATCTCATTATGTAACAGCTTTAATGCTGATTTATTGGTGAACATATAGAGAAGTTATCAAGGACACTCTTTCATTAGGTTTTTCAAAAGGTTCTAAATATATGCATGTCACTCTAATGAAAAGAGTGATGATAGTAATTTTTAAATGACCTACAGATGTGTTTATATAGCACCTGCCTATGTCTATTGAGCAAATTTTTCATTTAATTTCACATACATCAAATGGGGGAGTGTGGACAATTGCAGATACAGCTCTTCAGTTATTAATATGAAGAATTCTAGCAATATCTTAAAAAAGGATGCTTTAAAATGTGAAATTTGGGGACTATCATGAAAGGTAGAAGAGGGATTTCCTCATTTACTTTACAATGTAGTGTCTGAAAAGCAGAACTGTTAGGAGACACCCCACCTGCTTCATCAAATACGCAGCTATCCCTGTACTAGGAACATCTGGTTTTAAGAAGGTGAGACATAATTACTGCAGGGAGATCTGCACTATTCCATACACCTAATCTCATTGGGCAGGACCTGTAATATGCTGGGAGTCCAAACAAAAGTCGTGTGGGCTTAATTGTTTTTGAAAATCCTTCCCACGGATGATGCTTCTTTAAATCCCATCCAGAGTTGTTGGTAGTGAAAGGTTCCACCTAACAGACTTTTCAAGAATACCTGAAATTTACTTTTACCAATACTAAATGCTAACTTTCTCTCATTTGAAAGAAATCTTCCTAAAATAAATTAAATGCATTCTTGTTTTCTTAAAGAGTACAGTAGAGATGACTATCTACCCACCAAATATTCATAGGGAGGTTTTGAGGGAGGTTTTTAAGAAGTGGATGGGTCTTTTCCACTTTTTCTTGTTCTTTCTGCTGACTGGAAACAGATTCCATGACCCTGTACAATAGTGGACCTGCAAGATGGAAGGAACTTGAATCCTATATGGCATAAAGCCACCCTCTGACAGACAATACTCACATTGGACTATTAGGTGACAGAGAAATTACCTCTATTGTGTGGAACTGCTGTAATTTCAGAAATTATTTGCTGTAGCTGCCAGATATCTTCAAAATATCAGGACCATCACTATGCTTGCTTATTATGGATCAGAAATTCATGCATTCAGTAATCATTTAGCATCTGCTATGCACCAGGCACTGTGCTAGACTCCTGGAATAAAAGATGGCTATGACACAAGTTTGTCATGGTCTAGATATTAAAGAGATAAATGCAGAATTATGATATGGTGTGTGCTGGAGGGTTGGAGAGTAATCCTGTGGGTGGCAGCATGAGCAAAGCTATGATAGAGAAATAGCATTCCAAGGGTGCCAAACTGTAGATGGTTTTCTGGAAGATGAAGGCAGAGCTGGGAATCTCCCAAGGGGAACCTTTGAAGCAAGGGAGTGGCTGGAGGAGCTCTGAGCTCTGCAAGGTGTGGACAAAGGTATTGAGGCAATCAGGTCCAAAGTGAGAAAATCAATTAGTAATCAATACCCTTTTAATGCTCCAATAAAATGGAATGAAGTCGTGGATGAAGGCAATAAGGAGTGTCAAAATTGGGTACAAATTAGAAGGCAAAATCAACAGGACCTGGAGTGTATTTGGATTGACTGGATTTGGGGGAGAAGGTGAAATAGATTTACCTTACTCTAAATGGTTGTGCTAAAACCATTTAAAACTAAGGAGGAAGCACTAGATAAAGAAATGTGATGAATACAATTTTTATGTTGAATGTCAACAGTCCATATGCTATAAAAGCAACCACCAGTTAAAGATGTCAATCTGAAGTTTAGAAATATAAGTCAGAGATAAAAGCAAATTTGAGTTATAGAAGAGAACTTGTGTTTTTTGCTTACTTCTAAGTTTACATCTGTGTTTTGAATGTTAATGTTGGAAATATAACCTTTGAATATAATAGGTGTATCACATATTTTTTAACTTATTTTACATTTTCCATTTTATTTGTTAAGAATGCTGGATGAGTCACTAGTATTGTAATTTTTAGACCTTGTCAGAAATACACATAACTTTCTACATTCTGCTTGTCCATGGTTTTCAATGCTTTCTTTGGTAGTAATCTGTAATATTTAATTTCCTGCACTTATTGAAATCACATGTATTCTAGAAACTGAGAGAATTTCTAATGCATATTTTCTAAAATGAACAAATTGATTTGCGTTTATCTTTTTTACATGTGCATATTTACATTTTTCAATTTAATTTTATAGACAATAGAACATAACTGTATTATTGGAAACCCTGGATACAATGGCATTATAGCATAGCTGAATTTAAATGCTTTGCTTGATTGTTGCCCATATGATATTCTAAATTGGTTTTGATATTTTTCCTGATAGAATACTATCTGTGCTTAAATATAACAATTTAGATTAATTTTAAAGGAACATTTTTTTTTTCACAAGTATTGGATCACGTTTTTTTTTGGATCTCTTGTACTATGCCAGGCACTGTGGAGAACGCTACAGATGTGAAATTCAATAAAATATTTTATCTCAATTTGCTTATTGTCTATTAATAGAGTTTAGAGAGTATTAGTCTCTCTTTCTTTCTCATAAACCACCCACTTAGACATTGGCCTGGAATAAAGAAAATCAGAAAAAGAATTAATACTCCTGATGTAAGGAAATAGGCCTTTGTTATCAGTACTGTATCAGGAGTATGCTAGACCTGCTGCATACAGATAAGAAGAATTTTTTTCACTAACTCATGAGTTGGCTAAAAACTCTGCTCCAGAACACAGCTTAGTATATCTGCTATCCAACAGGTTTCGTCCTTATATGCATTTCCATTCTCTGCATATTGCCCCACCCTTGTTATCTGTATGCTTGACCACACCAAAGTATATCGTGATGCTGTTTAAACTTGTTCTGCTCGGTTTTAAAGATGCAATGCTATTCTGAAAGTGCTTTTTCATGGGCTTGGATTACTTTGAATATCTCAACAAAAGGATAATAAGAATAAACAGAGATTAATTTGTTTCTTTTAGAAATGTTACCTTTAAGTCCCAGGGAAATACGCTCATTTGCATGGTTGAAATATAGCATACTGAGTTCCTTAGCCCCTTCCACCCTTCTCAGTCAAGCCTAACACCCATGAATCACTGGCAAGTGTAATGAGGCTGTAAAAGAAGACGTCCTGGTAGAGAGATTGTGCCAGGTCCCTTAGGACTCTCGAGACAATGATTTATATTTCTTTGAGTTTACACAACTCCACCGTCGCACTATAAAGTGTTTTAGAAATGACCAACTGCTAACCTGCAGCTGCTTTTGCACAATTTCACATTAATTGCAACCCACTATCTTCAAGTTTCTTTTCTATTTGCAACTACAATTTTTCATTTAAATCAATGTTTGGTTAACTCGGCACTAAAATAGCCTCTCAATCTTAAGCTATCCATTCCTGTATCACACATATATTATACTCTTAATTTACAATTAACTTAACAGCATGCAGCAAATATGTCTTCATAATGAATATTTCTTCTGGATGTTAATGCATAACTTTTCTAAGGTTAGTGCTCAATTTCTCTCAAATTTTTTATCAATTTTATTGACTATGCTGTTTCTTTCCTTTGGTCAATCACTTTTTAAACCAGTTAGTCTAATGCATCATGGTGAATGATTTTCAGAAATCATTAGGTACATGAAAATGCATATACAGCTCACACGGCTTTAAATGACACTCCACATACCTACCAGTGGCACTCCTAGACACTCTGCCCACTTCACTGTTCTTCATTTCATTAACCTCTGCATATACAGGCTACTTGTAAAAATCTTTTCTCTTGTTCTGAGTTATACTATCTCTTTAGGAAAGATTGGTATGACACTGCTGTTAATGAGACTGGCCTTAGTTTTGCCAACAATAAGTTCTTCTAGACGTGCTTCTAGAAAGCAATTCTCAGAATAGTCTACAACAATGGTTCTCAACTAGGTTTGATTTTGTCAAAAGGAAAGCTACTGTCATCTAGTCGGCAGCAACCAGTCTAAAATGTCCAGTCTAAAATGTCAATAGAGCTGAGGTTGAGAAACCCTGGCCCACAGAATAGCATAAAAAATGCGTTTCAATAGCGCAAGCCTTGGCTATGGAATCCGCTGTAAAGTCAGTGAAATATGTCTGAGTCCACAGGCGGCCATGCTCACCTTCCCCTATTTGCTGCAATCTTTTTTGCTATTGATAATTTACTTAATATCCCAAGGGGGAAAGTACAAGACAATTAACCTACTCTGTCTTCCCTTCTGGGCTCTGAAATACGAGGGCATTTTAATGTGATACTTGGAAAGGTCATTTGATGTATTTGAATAGATTTTGTTGTAAGATAGCTTAAAGTTCTAGTTTTGCCATTCATCAGCTATGTGATGTTCCAGAACTTGAGTTTTCCACATGTAAAATGAATTTAAAGTACTAGCTTATACATCCTCAATAATAAATGTTAATTAGCTTACTTTAAGAAATTGGATTCAAATAATGATTCTAGCAGTAACAATTTGGTGAAAGTTAGTTGGAAGAAATAAAAGTAAGAATTTTGTGAAAGTTAGGTAGAAGGAATATATATTCAAAGATGAGTCATAGAGACAAATAAAGTTTATTTTTCTTGTGACAGTTAATTTTTGAAGTTTCAGCAACTTTTTTTTTTTTTTTTTTTTTTTTTGAGTTTAGCTGCAATTTCTATAATTTCCTACTGAGGGAGATGGAGAGTTTTTACAAACCATTTCCAAAATCAAGCCAGTCTCCACTAGGTCCCTTTTATTTTTCCCCACATTCATTGAAACTCTTATGTGAAATATTAAAAAAAAAAGGATATTTAATTTAAAATCTAGAATAATAATTAAGTTTAAATTTAAGATGATCTCACTGAAAATACAAAATTTTTAAAAGCACAACTTTCCAGTAGCCTTATTAATCATAGAAGAAACTCTTCCAACTAATCAGTATACCTCCATACAAGTAGAGAATGGAATGTCAAGAATCCCTATACATTCATACAAGCAAAGAATGGAAGGTTAATGATATCATGTATCTTCTGTTTCAATTTGTATCCAAATCAATTATTCAGAATTTTATCTTGGAGAAGAATTCAAAAATTTTCCTACCTTTTTGCTTAATTTTGTATTTATAAATAATAATTTTAAGTCACTGCTTTAAAAGCCCTTTTTCAAAAGCTTCATAAAATAGTAGGAATTGAATGTGGAAGTTATAAAATAAAAACCAAATGGAATGTATCATGCAAGCACCTATCTATAGTTGTAGTGCTGATCTGTGGGATATTTGCCCTTAAATAACCCTTTCAATTCTATTTGACTTCAATACAGCTCTGATACTTATAATCCCATTAACAAACAATCATCACCCCTATCCATCACATTCAGAGAACCTCTTTTGTTGCTCAAATGTGGACTTTCTCTAAGCCCAGCTCTGCAAATAAATTCTTCACCCCCACCCCCGACCTCGCAACGTGGGACAGGACCCACTAGATGAATGAGTCTCCCTGGCAAGGTGGGACATGGATTCCAGGAAGGAGGGGTTGAGAATGCCTTTTTGACCAAAAGGGTAAAAAGAAAGGCAACAAAATAAGTTTCAGTGGCTAAGAGATTTCAAATAGAATCAAGAGGCTGTCCTGAAGGTTGGTCCTATGCAAGCTTCAGCTAGATATGCCAAAGGGCCACAGTATGATAAGCCCAAGTCAACAATAGTCCCCAAAATCCTAAAGAATACTCAGATCCCTAGCTGAGACTCTATAAAAGTTTCATTTACTAAGTTTATTCTTCAGAAACTTAAATCCTCCAGAGAGCTCCTATGCCAGCTAAGTCCCAAAACCCAGAAGCGATAGACTTTTCAAGAACATCAACCAGATGTGTCCCCTTTTCCCATAATGTTGACACCCCTTTGCAACATTAACAAGTTGGGGTGGTCACTCCCTAGAAATCCTTGAAGATCAGGAAAGTGGTTAAACTGGAGGAAGGGTAACAACAGAGAAGATGGAATTTAACAAAGGATTACGAATAATGAATTTCTATATAATTTTCTTTTTCTTAGTTGCTGGGTATTGGAAAAGCTAGAAGGAAGGGACAAATGGCGGAATTGTAACCCAAAGCATTCTTTGAAATTTGCTCTATAGCTCTTGTTAAATTGTAATTTGGAAGTTATCACCTACTTGTATATATGTTTTATCTCACAGTAAGGAAAAAACTGAAACTATGGTACTGTAACTCATAACATTCTTAGAAATTTCCTATATAACTACAATTTACAAAGGAAATAACTGAAACTGTGGAACTGTAACCCATAACATTCTTTGAAATTTGCTCTCTACTTGTTAAATTGCACTTGGAAAGTTATCACTTCTATGCATATATGTTATATTCCACAATAAAAAAAATGATTGAAAAACAAAACAAAAAAAATCAAATGGAAATAGAAAATCAAATAGAATGCTAAAGGCATAATATTTGAACATTCCTAGTTGTACTTTGTTCTTATCTATGTTCTGGCACTCATTAATGTGCCTTCTAAAATAATATTGTGTATGTGCTTCTCTTTCCCATACCTGCTGAGCTACTGAAAGTCAAGACTTTGTATCTTGCATGCCTTCTCATCATGTTCCTCTACTCAAAGTCTTTCCCTGGCTTCTGAATGTCCAGAGACCAGAGTCCTTCATATACCTGCAGACTCTGCATGGTCTATTCCTGGACAAGCTCTTCAATCATGTGCCACTTTGCCCAGGAGTTCCACACAACAGCTACCCTGAGGTTTCCTCCACTGCTTTGAATGTTTCTGCCCCATTCCATGATAGTTCTTCTTTCTCCATCACTCCTTAGTATTTTTCCTCATGTTTTTCTCCAAGCTAACTCACAATCATCCTCAAGACTCATTCAGAAAATTCATTTGGTCCTGAAATAGGAAGACACCTCTGAACACTACCTAGCTAGTGCTTTCACTTTGCTACAACATCTGTTGAAATTATCAGATAATACTTCTGCCTTATCCACTAGATAGGCAGCTGTTGAGGGATGGCATAATGCCTATTCAAATTCTGACTAAAGTATCACTACATTTTATATATAAAATTCACTACAGATATACTAGTTGGAATGAATTATGTAATTCAAAGCATGGTTTGAAATGGCCTGTTGAGTGGATCACAGCATTCATACCTCCATTTGGGTTAAGGGTTGACACTCTATTTTAAGGTCACAGTGTCTTATTTCCAGCTCATGTTGCAAATAAGATGGAATGTGGGCAGCAGTCATCCAGTTTTCTCCAAAATAGATTGAAAATAAATAAATGACAACCCACTCTTCTTCTCTCTCACTCTGTCTCAAACACATCAGCCTCTCTAGTGTTTCTGAAACACAGGAGACCCACTCCTGCTTTGGATCTTGGCACTTGCTAAAATACACTTTTCCAGATATCCTAATGGCTATATTCTAAATCCACCTTATGTATAATTGCAACTATTTTTCCCTGTTTTATTTTCTTCTGAGCTCTCCCCACTATCTACTATAACACATAAATAACTCATTTGTCATATTTTATCATCTACTAATCCACTACAATATAAGCTTCTTTAGTGAAGTGATTTTTAATTGTTTTGCTGCTGCTCTATCTACTGCACCTAGATCAGTGCCTGGCAGATAGTAAATTCCCAATGAACTCTTGTTAAATAATGAGTGAAGAGACTGAATGAAAACTTCTTATTAACTTTTACTCAAAAAAATTTAACTTAATCTCCTCAATGGAAGGGAATCTACATAAGAGGTCAGGATAACTTCTCTGACTTGAGCAGACTACAATATAATTCAATATCACATTATGCTATTCCTCCTAAAAAGAAAACCTTCTTTTCATTATGCCATGTAATTGAATATAAATAGAGGTATATTTAAAAAGTTGTCATGACAAACTTTATCATTCTATTTTTTTCCCTGGTATATAATCTCTTCCTAAAAACAAAGCATATTGGCAAGTAAAGGATAATATTTGTACTTAGATTTAAATTAAGAAAAATATACACATGTATACATGTGAATAACTGTAATCTTTCAAAGTGTAATAATTTCAAAGTAACAATCTAGCATTTATTAAAATTAAAAAGACTGTTCTCACATTTCTTTGCAACAAAGTTAATATATTTATTGTATTATTCAACTAGTCAAATTTTAATTATAAACAAGGATAAATGATTGCTTAATCCTTCACTAATTTCAAATCCACTGGTTTTGGAAATAGGAATATTTTTTTAAAATATTGAGTGGAAAGGAAGGAGAAGCAATATATCTAATGAATATGTTTTTATTATTGATACAGAAATCAGCTTATGTATCAATCCCATAACCAAAAATAATTTGAAATGAATTCTTCTTACGAAAAAAAAAAATGATCTAAGGGTAAGAAAACAAAAATTCCTAAATAATGACTCACTAGGTAAAATAAATACGTCATGCAAAAAAAAATAATAATAATACAGAAAAAACTAGATAATTTAGCACACAGAAAAAAAAGCATGCAAGAATTTCCCTGAAGCTTTAAAAGCATGTATGTTTGTATGTGAAGAAAGGAATGGGGGATAAATTGAAGGGCCAAGAACAGAGATTAAGGGAAACATGAAAATTGCATAACCAACTGTCATTTTCACAAAATGCTTATATTGTAATTCAGAAAGGGAAAATTGTCTAACTGTGATTCTTTTCTGAAGTGTTCTAATAGAATGGAATCCTGCTGCATGCTTTTTTCAGTTATGAAAGTCACTGACTTCACATCCCTGAGGGTAGCTTGAGCCTTGGTGTTCTCCAGGTCAATAGGCTATGCATTTTCTCCTCAATACTTTAAGACATAAAAAATAAACAAAAATATCCAAATATTATTATCCAGAAAATAATGGTAGGGAGAACAAATTGTTTTTTTAGAAGATTCCTAAGAATATGTTTGTTGTTCACTAAAAAGAGCAAGGGTGTATGTTCAGAGTGTATAGAGATAGATAAGCCTTCAGGAATAAATATATGTAAAAACAAAACAAAACAAAACAAAAACTAAACATTGCAAAATGCTTAAAAACTTCTAGATAAGGACTCAGTAGTAGTAAACCAAAATCTCTCTGTAAAGTTTAGCATGACTCTAACAGCACTTTTTATGACATTTGAGGAAAACAGTTCAAGTACATTAACAGTCAAAACCACTTAGATGCAATAGATCCATAGAACATAATATCATTTGAAAGGCTAAGGTGGATTTGATGTGGTACTTCAGTTATTTGAGACAGAAGATGATTTTATTTTTTAATCATAAAATTACAAATATCTAAAGACATGTTAAGTGATCTGGACACAGTGGAAGCAAAAATGTTATTTTTTGCCTCCAGATATTGTGAGTCTGTAAATACCCATCAAGTCAGGAAACAAGAAAACAAAACAAGAACAGCAACACTCTTTGTACCTGAGATAAAACAAAAATAAACATAGTCAGTTCTAGTCACCCAAATAAATGAAACTGTGTTTCTTTTAAGGCTAGATTTCCAATCCAAACCAACTTTTTCCCTTTTGAAATGTATTTCGCTAAAGAAATGTCACTATCTTTGTGGCTACGATAATCATATTATAAATTTGCTGATTTCCCCCCATTCGCTGATTAATAGTAAATTTGTTAATTCAGATAATCTTGCAGTTATTTCCCTTTAAATACCTGTGTTTTTATATGGCAGGAAAGTCCTACTAAAATCTGTCTCCCTTACAATTCATTTGTAAGTAAACGGCTTTTCTTTCCTAAATGTGTTTGCTTTTGTCCTAGTTTGCTAATGCTGCAGAATGCAAAACAACAGAGATGGATAGGCTTTTATAAAACAGGGGTTTGTTTCACTACACAGTTACAGTCCCAAGGCCACAAAGCGTCCAAGGTAACACCTCCGCAATCAGGTACCTTCACCGGAGGACGGCCAATGGCGTCTGGAAAACCTCTGCTAGCTAGGAAGGAAGCTGGCGTCTGCTCCAAAGCTCTGGCCTCAAAATGGCTTTCTCCCAGGACGTTCCTCTCTAGCAAGCTTGCTCCTCTTCAAAACATCACTCCCAGCTGCACTCTGTTTTCTCTCTTTGAGTCAGCTCATTTATATGGCTCCACTGATCAAGGCCCACCCTGAATGGGCGGGGCCACGCCTCCATGGGAACAGCTCATCAAAATCATCACTCACAGCTGGGTGGGGCACACTCCAAGCAAATCTAACCAACACCAAAACTTCTGCCCCACACAAGACCACAAAGATAATAGCATTTGGGGAACACAATACACTCAAACCAGCACAGCTTTCAAGTGTTATGTTCCCATTACAGAAAATGATACTTATTAGTTTTAATCAATATGTAAAAATTCAATAAAGTGGTTTAGTATATATCAGAATAATGTATCATTGTAAGATTAACTAAAAGTCCTTAATTATTAACCTTTCAAGAGCTAATCAAGTCACTCAAACCAAAATGTGCATTACATGTACTTTTATATCAAGGGCTCAAATGTTATAATTCTATATCTGCTGTAACTGTAACAGTGTTTAAGGGAATAATAAAAGTCAACTTCTAGGTAAAGTTTAAAATAGTATTTCTAGTAACCACTGTTTAATAGACTTAAGGTATATATACTCAGATATTCTTTCCACCATTTTTCTAGCAGGGAGCCTGCATTGTATAAGTACTCAAGAGAGGAAATAGATAAGGAAGTCAATGACCTACAAGTTAGGCAAAATGTCTTCACTATTCTCATATATTCTCCCTTAAAAAGATAATCCCACCCCAGAGAATAACATTCTTAATCTCATTTTAAATGGCACTAATCAAATATAACCAGACTCGGGCCTTAGAAGCCTTTTGATAATTTAGAAGCACTTTCCTGAGATTTCAAGACTAGACATACTTGCAAGCAGCTGAGCAAACCCTGCATTCCCTCAGCCTGTGAAGTAAACTTTACGTATGTGGGAAGCATACTCCTGTCAGTTCTTACCCCGGCAGCTTTTCAGAGCCTTGTGTGTTCCCTGCTCCAACTGAGCAGGTGGTTCAATATTCAAGGCCACAAAGTTTAATCTAGTTCATGGAACAATCAAGTGAACATGAGCAAAGACTTAACAGGAGTTTACCCCTTTTTCTATCTTATTCCCCTACAATAACCTTTAAAAAGAAAAAGAAAAAACAAAAACTGCTAAACAAGGACTAAATTGTGCATTATGTCCTTTTTATTTGATATCATTTTTTATGTCCCTGTTTGGGAAAGGCATATATCGATTTTAAAATGTAAAATATTTCCTCTGCTGTGGTAATTAATACAAGCTGGTGGTACCCACCCTGTCAGTTCAAGTAAAACCACTTTGACTCAGAAATGATGACCCTTTTTTTCAGTTCAGTCAAACCAAATTTCAGAAATATTTTATTAGAGTAGTCTTCTGGAATACTGTTCATCAAATAATCAACAGATCTAATGCATATATGTATGGAATGTTCACACACTCTTTCGGAGGAAGGTATTAAGTGACAAACATGTAAAGGTAGCATCAACCAATTACCATCAATGTTTCAATGTGTAAGGTACTGCCAACATTTTTTGTACACTAACTTACTTTAAATAAACATCCCTGGTTTAAAATTATCACATTTTTCCATCAACCCATCTTTCAAAACTCAATTTAAGTGTCACTTCTTCTTTAACGCTTTTACTAATAGGGAGAATTATCTTCTCCTCAGTTTTCACTAACAACCCAAACCTTCTTGCCCTTCTGAATGAAATAACTGAACACATGAAATGCGGATAAACTATGATACAGTAGTGTCAGGATTGGGAAAAGAAGAGACCAGGAGATTTTTCTGAATGATACTAGGAAAAAATACATGGTGGAAAGATGCAGAGAGGGATTGGGAGGCAAACTAAGAATAAATTGGAGTGCACAAATATGGCAGTCTGGTCAAAATGAATGATAGGATAGATATTTATTTTTGTGACTATTAATCGAAAATCAGCCTTGCTATTAGACATATTTTGTCACAGAAGAAAATCGCATTGATACTAAAATGATTTGTATTCACTTTGGATATGAAATGAATTTATAGTAGAGTGGTATGGAACTATTTATCTGGATATTATTTGGGAACTGAAACTGTCTACTCCCACACTCACCCCGGACACTGAGAAGCTCACTACTGTCTACATTAGCAGTACTTCATGATATTCTTCTGTCTTCATTAGCTTGACTTTATACTTCCAGGAGTCTCCTTATCAGGCAAATGGTTTGATTGATTATTATAGGAACTTCCTGAAAATTTTCAATGGAGAACATCAGCAGTTTATTGCCTAAACTTCTTTGTATCTCTCGCTTCAAAATCCTCACATTGTTTTTCTCCACAAGCCCTGTACTGTTGTTTCATGGTCTTTACCCAATCTTAATCCAGCCCCTGCTTTGAAACACCCACCCTAAACCAATGTCCAATTATCAGTGAATTCTGACCTTGCTTTCCTCATTCTGTGGCAATACCTAACCTTTGTGAGACACTATGTTCTCCCCCCATCCTAGTAAACAATAAACTCAGCTTTGTCTTATCTTCTCATCAACAAGCTGTGTTAGTGATGTTTGGAGAATATATTTCTGATATATTCAACCTATGTTGTATATTCAAATAGACTTTAAATATTTGTCCTCAGTCAGGAAAAAAGTGAAGAAAAATGATCTAAAAGAAGTAGCGTATGGGAAGTTTTGGGCTTTTTTATTTTTATTTCTTAATTTTTGAGTAATGAAAATATTAAAAAATTGATTGTGGTAATGAATCCACAACTATATGGTGATACTGTGAACCACTGATTATAACTTTGGATGATTATCTGGTATGTGAATATATCTCAATAAAACTGCATTTTAAAAAAACCCACAATTATATATTTTGGTACAAGGACTATAGTTCATTTCATCTAGCAACCTAATTACTGAGCAACCCATTCTTTAACAAAGCTCTAATGATTAATATTTACATACCTGAGATGTGCTATTTTTAAGTACCTTTCAAAAAAATTTAGTGTGAGGAACATGTGATGAAGCAAAATTGTCCTTTCTTAAAGGAGTCCTTTCTGCCAACTAGAAGGAAGTTTGATAAATGATTTCATATCCCCTTCCTCATTGGTTAACATCACTTAAAAAATCCCACCAGGCTTTCTTTCTAAGCAAACTCTGCAGGTAAACTCACTGCCCTCCCCACTACATAGGACGTGACTCCCAGGGTGTGACTCTCCCTGGCAACATGGCACATGACTCCCAGGGATGAGCCTGGTCCTAGCATCTTGGGTTTGAGAATGCCTTCTTGGACCAAAAGGGGGAAGAGAAATTAAACAAAATAAAGTTTCAGTGGCTGAGGGATTTCAAATTGAGTAGAAAGGTCATTTTGGAGGTTATTCTTACACACTATAAAAAATATCCCTTTTTAGTTTTTAATGTATTAGAAGAGCTAGAAGGAAATACCTGAAACTGTTGAACTGTAATCCAGTAGCCTTGATTCTTGAAGATGATTGTATAACTATACAGCTTTTACAGTGTGACTGTGTAATTGTGAAAAACTTGTGACTGACACTGCCTTTACCCAGTGAATGGACAGATAAGAAGAAAAATGGGGACAAAAAATAAATAAATTACAGTAAGGATAAGGGGCATGGGATGTTTTGGGTATTCCTTTTTATTTTTAATTTATTCTTATCTTTTTGGAAGTCATGAAAATGTTCAAAAATTGATTGTAGTGAGGAATTCACAACTATATGATGATACTGTGAACCATTGATTGTACACTTTGAATGATTACCTAGTATGTGAATACATCTCAATATAAATAATAATAATAATAAAAAGAAATAGTAATTCAGAGAACCTCATAAGAACACTCCCCACCCCCACCCCCCACTACCAATGCTAAATGTAAATATACACAGTTGGAGAATTCGGGAGAGGGGAGAAGAGGGAATGAAAAGTGGAAAATTTTAGCTTTAGAAATAAACACCCAGGATAAACATCAGCGAACAATGATACCCTGAAAACTGCAGTATTTGTATTTAATGATGAGTTCCACCATTACTGAGGTTCATATACAAACACGGAAAGCAGCAAAAGAGACAGGAGGTAAGAAATGCCACTTTGAGGAAGAAGACAACATCATTTCATTCAACCGTTTCATTTATGGTTAAACCCTGGACACTGAACCTTAATAAATGCTGAGAGGCTGTGTGAAGAGAAAACAATCTCTGGACTCTTAAGAGAGCAATTGAAATCTCTGAATAGGAAGTAAAAGACTCCTTTTAGAACAGTGTAGGTAATGATTGCATTAAGAAAGTCTTGACACAGATTTCCAGAACAGAGTCCACATTAGGTAACTGAAAAATACGGGATTATACAGAAAATTATGAGCAATAGCAAGGCTAGCAAATTACTTGCCACAGCAATTAGCAGCACTTTTGTAATAGGCTAACCTGTTATTTTCATTGTATCCTTTGTACTTTAATAGAATCAAATTGAAGAACTATACCACCTTATTGAAAAATAAAGAGAGAGAGGATCTAAGATGATGGCATAGAGAGGAGTGGAAGCTAAGTAGTCCCCCTGGAACAACTAAAAAAAACCAGAAACAACTAGTAAATAATCCGGAATAACTGCAGGGGGACAGATGTAACCATCCACTCATCATACACCAACCTGAATTGGGAGTAATGCCCGAGATCACAGCATAAAATCTGTAAGTAAGAACTGCAGATCCAAATCGGGAGACCCCTCCCCCACAGCCCGAGCTACAAAGCCTTGTGGTGCCAGAGAGAAGCTTTCTCCCAGTGAGCGAATATAGCTCAGCTGAGCTCCAACCTGGGTTTTAATTAGCAAGTGTGAACTGCTCACTATGAGGTATGAATCCCCAACAAGTAGACAGAGGCTTTAGGTGATGACTGACCTTGGAGAGCCAGAGGGTCACCTCGGACTAGCTCTGTCCCTTTTTCGACTCAGTGGAGAAAGCCTCAGCCATTTTCAGTTCCCAGTTTGGTGACCCAGACAGGGGTGTGGCACAGGCAGAGAGAGACCACTGAAATGCTAACAACCTCCCCCTAGGGCGTCTATCTTCCCTAAGAGGAAAGGGGTGGGGCCCAGCTCTACTACCTGCCTTTCATTCAGAACTTACCCCAGTCAAGAATTATAGGCTAATCTTTGCATCAGGCAGAGAGCGCCTCTGCACGTCCCAGCAGCCCGGGGCTTCCCTTGAGGGATGACGTGCACTAGTGACATAGCACAGCCTTCCCTCAGCAGAGGTCCTGGAAGATCACAGCTGAGAAGGGGGGCCTGCTCAGAAAACCCAGGGACACTACGTCAATGCTGGTGGTTTGTGGGTCAGTGACAGAGAAAAGCTGGGGCAAAACTGAAATGAAGGCTTAGACTCTTGCAACAGCCTTGAATCTCTGGGAACATCTGGGAGGTTTGAATATTAAAGTGGCCCTGCCTCCCTGACGACCCAGACACACGCACCATGTTCAGAGCGGACAGCTCCAACAACAAATCCAAACTGAGTTCACCAACTGAAACCCACAAAAATCATTTCCCCACACACCACAGAGACAGAGTTGGTGAGAATTGACTTGACGGGTATAGGTGACTCGCAGTTGCCATCTGCTGGTTAGTTGGAGAAAGTGTACACCACCAACTTGTATTTCTGAAAAATTAGATCAGTATTTTTTTTTTTTTTTTTCACAAACTGAAAGAACCCTATCAAGCAAAGCAAATGCCAAGAGGCCAAAAACAACAGAAAATCTTAATGCATATGATAAAACCAGACAATATGGAGAACCTGATTCCAAACACCCAAATCAAAATATCAGAAGAGACAGAGTACTTGGCACAATTAATCAAACAATCACAATTGAGGAACGAAAACATGGCACAGGATATAAAAGACATGAAGAAGACCATAAAACAGGATAAAAGGGACATAAAGAAGACCCTAGAAGAGCATAAATAAGAAATTGCAAGAGTAAATAAAAAAATAGAAGATCTTATGGAAATAAAAGAAACTGTTGGCCAAATTAAAAAGACCTGGATATTCATAATACAAGATTAGAGGAAGCTGAACAACGACTCAGTGTCCTAGAGGTCCACAGAACAGAAAATGAAAGAACAAAAGAAAGAATGGAATAAAAAAATTGAAAAGGATCTCAGGGATATGACAGATAAAATAAAACGTCCAAATTTAAGACTCATTGGAGTCCCAGAAAGGGAAGAGAAGGGTAAAGGTCTAGAAAGAGTATTCAAAGAAATTGTTGGGGAAAACTTCCCAAACCTTCTGCACAATATAAATACACAAAGCATAAATGCCCAGCGAACTCCAAATAGAATAAACTCAAATAAACCCACTCCAAGACATATTCTGATCAGACTCTCAAATACTGAAGAGAAGGAGCAAGTTCTGAAAGCAGCAAGAGAAAAGCAATTCACCACATACAAAGGAAACAACATAAGACTAAGTTGTGACTACTCAGCGGCCACCATGGAGGCGAGAAGGCAGCGGCATGACATATTTAAAACTCTGAGAGAAAAATTTCCAACCGAGAATACTTTATCCAGCAAAACTCTCCTTCAAATTTGAGGGAGAGCTTAAATTTTTCACAGACAAACAAATGCTGAGAGAGTTTCCCAATAAAAGATGTGCCTTACTTCAGATACTAAAGAGAGCCCTACCGACAGAAACAAAGAAAGGAGAAAGAAATATAGAGAATTATAACAGACATATATAGGACCTTACATCCCAAATCACCAGGACACTCATTTTACTCTAGTGATCACGGATCTTTCTCCAGAATGGACCACATACTGGGACGTAAAACAAGCCTCAATAAATTAAAAACAAAAAACAATTGAAAATATTCAAAGCACAATCTCTGACCACAATGGAATACAAATAGAAGTCAATAATTTTTGAATTGTAACTCCACTATTTACTTCCTACATGATATAAAATACACAAACTCTAATGACAAATCAGTGGTTTTGAACTCAATGTAAAATATGTAATTTCTGAAAGAACTATATAAAGGTGGAGGAATGGAGGAGTATAGGAACATAGTTTATGTGTACTATTGAAATTAAGTTGGTATCAAAGAAAAACAAGAGTGTTATGGATTTAAGAGTTTAATTTTAAGCCCCACAGTAAACACAAAGAAATTATCAGAGAATATGACCATAGAGATGAAAAGTAGAGTAGGGGTTAAGAGCAATGGGGGAAGGGGCAATGGGGAGTTAAGAAATTAGTGTAGGGTTGAGGTGAAGGGAAATTTCTAGTAATGGATGGTGGGAAGGTGATAGCATTACAGCATTCTAAATGTGATTAATCCCACTAATGGAATGCTAGGGAGGGGGTGGAATGGGAAGATTTAGGCTGTATATATGTTTCCACAATTGAGAAAATAAAAGTCTAAACAGATGACAATTGAATGCCAAGGATGACCCTGGATGGGATCTGAGGATGGAGGACTTGAGGCTCAAAGGGACACAGTTGAGACATAAGGAAAAGGAAATATAGAATGTAAGCTTTGTATCATTGTTGAATCTCTTGTACTTCTTAGCTGCGCTTAACGGGATTGCATAAAAGAATGTTCTTCTTCATGGGAATTGTATGTGTGGATTATAGTGTTTGTTCAAGGATGTGTGCAGCTAGCTCTCATATGTTCAGAAGACAGAGCAATAGATGATGGATGATAGGGATAGAGGGAGAGAGGGAGGGACGGAAAGAAATAGTGGTGTGACAACATGTTAAAGTTAGTGGATCGGGGTATCAGGGGGGTCAGGGAATGCTGGAGTTCTGTGTAGGGGGTTTGTACTGTTTTTGCAACTGTTCCTATAACTCTGAATACATTTCAAAATAAAATATAAAAAAAAAAGAAAAATAAATCACTTTTTGTATGAACAAACAATATTTACATAGGAATAAAATCTTTCAAAATTATTAAAATAGTAATTCATTAATATCTTCATTAATACATTAATAACTTTTCATTAGTTATTAACCTTTCCATGTTAATTTTTGTATTATCATTTTACCTTTATCATTTTTCAAATATATAGCTGAAATTTTTTCTCTTTAGCCTTTGATTGCCTTATTCTGGCTGAACCTGGTAAGATGTAGACTTTTTATAATGCTCATTTTCCTACAGATGAGAACAAACACTTAACTAGAAATTCTTAAAATAGGATGTACTCATAGTGTGGTTGTGTTTGTCCATTTGGTTTGCTGTACATATATTTTTTTAAAGGTAGAGAGGCTTGTTGGAAGACTACTTCCTTTCTAAAAGTTGATATCCTGAGTCTTTCTTGAATTTCCTTGTGCTGAAGTCAATTAACAAAGAGCTTCATATTTAAACAAATTAACAACATTATTAGACAAAACACTAGTTGCTAACAATTGAACCAGCGTAAGTGAAGACATAGAAGGCAAATCTCTCAGGGGATGGAGACAAAATGTTTTATTTCTCATGCAATCTTGGAACAGAATGAGGAACTTTTGTAGTTGGTTGGACACTGCACAACTGGGGACAACATAACATCTCTGGACGAGATAAAAGGATATAGGAGAGGGAAAATAAAGGTGTGGGGAAATACTGAAAGATAGCAAGGATTCATTAAAAGAAGGAGCCAATGGAACCTTATGGCTACTTGCCCTAGTTCATAATCTTGCCTTTTTGGATAAAAGGTCCCTCTCAGCTCCCAGCACAGTAGCTAACTTGGACCTGGACCTCGGGAAAGAGCCATCAGCATCTCTTCCCAGGGTGCACACATGACAGTCTCTGTACAATAGACTTAGGATCTCTTCTATAATTTTAAAGCAGTATATAAAATACCAGAGTTGAGATCTGGGAATATCTTTAGGCAGGATTTGAAGTTTATTCTCCATGCTTCACTAGCTTTTATTCAAAATCCCTTCTTAGTTTTGACAGTATGCTTTCTCTATATGCACATGGGGTCCTGTGTCTGCTTGGTGAAGCACGGCTTAGTGAAAACGGCATGAATGTAGAATCAGACAATTTGGGGTCAGAATCCTAGTGCTGTTACTTTCTGCCTGCGTAACATTGGATTGTTTATTTTACCTTGGTTTTCAGTGTCTGCATTTTTAAAATGGGGATAATATTTTCCGACTGTGCCTACTAAAAATAGTAGATGAAAATGTTGCAGCAAACAATGCAGGTTCATGGCTCCAGTCTGCCTAAGATGTCCCACGGAGACCCTCCGCCAATCAGCTGAACATTTTGCCTGAATTTTGCTCCCACCTCCCTCCACCCAAAGCCTCCCATCCGGTGTCACGTTGATTAATAGGGTTGCTCATTGGCTGGTTAAGATATCTGAAAATTTCTTGTTATGGTTTATTGGTGGTAGCATTTATGTCTCCCAAATAGTGTGTGCATTTCATTTTTAAGGACGCAAATAAAAATTCAACTAATGTGAGTCTGTGTGCACAGGTAATGTTATATGAGTGATCTCAATGAATTAGGGAGAATAAAGACCTGGATATTCTCTTACATTGCACTGTTTACAGCCATCCATTTTATCTATACCCTTCCTTTACTACCAGTTGGAATACATATGTGTGTGCGTATGTGTGTGCAAAATACTCATTGCAAGAACAAAGGTGTTTTTGATCATTTCAATCATATGCCCACTTTAAGAGAAATTGGATAGGGAGCAAAGGAGCAAATGTAGTCCCAGTTACAAGAAGAAAAAGTTAGGACAGATTATTAATTTTGCCTCAAAGTTGGTTACAAAGCACGGAAGGACTAAGATCACAGTTAGAGCCCTTTTCTTTGGCTTTCAGACTCACTTAAAAGGTTATGGTATTTTTCATATTAAATAAAAATTGGAAAATATAAACAAGCTTTTAAAAGGTGGCACATCCTTTCAAATCAGACACATGTATTCTCAAGACATAAAATCAATTTCTCCTTGTATCTGAAAGTTACCTGAAATATGGTATTATATACCTTTTTGAAGGCTTGAAATGTTGATATGTACAAACCTTGCTATTGCTGACTTCTCTAATGTGAAAATTTAATGATTCTCACAAGTTCCTAAAACGTCTCAACCCTCTTCTCTGAAATTATTGCAGAAAAGGATTTTGTAATAAAGTACTTAAAGAAAACTTCAATTGTGTAAAAACCTCAATATGAGTAATTTTCCAAATTCTATATTAAACACATTTAAACATAAATTCTAAATAAAACCCAAAGTTTAGACAGCTGTGTTTGTTGCTTTCTTACAAATAACGGGCTTACCCAATAAGTTGATTTAAGTAGCCATTAAAAATTACAGTCTTGTCCCAAAAATTGACTTATTGATCTTTTTTCTCTAAAATAGTTTGTTTCTCTTAAACTCTCAATGGCATTTTAACAAGAATATGCTTCCAGCCCTTTGATCATTGCTATAAAATATAATAATTTTTATTCCTTAATAAGGATAAAGGACTAAAATTGATCTCAGCTGTACAGACTAATAATACCAACCTATTTTTTCCTGTTTTCAGTTGTCATGATTTAATTCATACAGAGTTTAATTAAAGTGAATACTGTTTTAAATGATTTCTCCTTAAAGGTAAAGATGTTGACACTATTGAAATCACAATTTAGTTTTTCTTGTAGAAACAGTAGTACCCACATTCTGGAAATGACAGAAGCTATAAAATGGAGCAGACTTGCTCTTTTATTAAATATACTTCAAAGTTTCTGAAGCTTTTCAAAAGAACATGTGTGTATCATTTTCCTAACTTGCCATTATTAACTCGTTTCCCTCTGTTAGATCACAATCATTATTGTGTATGTATTTTTTTTCCAAAATTAAAAGCACAAAGGAAAATTAGGACCCACCCTTCCTCAATACTGTTGTCCTTACTCAAAAGCAGTGATTTCTGGATATTGTTTCAATGTAGATAATAGAATATAAGTGAATTTTATTTGACTAAGAATCATTATTTTTCATCTAACCAAATGGGCCATTCAAAGTTTAGTGACTGTTTTTGCATATTGCCTGAAGTGGATATAAATGAAGAGAAAAAGTGCTTCATCTTATAAGTGTAGGACACTTACCCTGTGAAAATTTAGATAGTGGGAGGCTTTTCATTCTTTGAACACTTCCTTACTTTCTGGCACAACCAGATTTCCTAGGCACATCTCGTACTTATCCTGCCCCAGCCCTAAAATAAGCCATTTCTCAAAAAAGAAACCAAGTTCCAGGCACTAGGTGTGGCTGTTTGCACCTGGGCTATAGCTGCTCCCAGGCCCTCTCAGAAGGGTATATATATGTATATTCACATACATATGCACATGCATACTTACATGCAAATTTTTTCTATATCAACATATGTGGAAAGTCATTAGATCACACTGCTAAACCTCCAATTCTTTAAGGTTTATTCAAGGGTTTTTCCTTCAATAGTGAGAAATCTGGCTCTCATTAGCCTTGATACATTTGTTTATTTGTTTAATTAACCTGTTTGTAAATAATCTGTCAACCATGCCAATCTGCCACCCCATTCAGTTGCCTTCCTCACTAAGCACTTGGAACCACTAAAATCTACATTGCTTGGCCACTTTCTTTACTTGGCCATTAAACTTTCTGGATCTTCTCACTGGGTTTTTTATTTTTTATTTTTTGCCTTCAGCCCCTCACTAGAAATTAGAAATGAAAGTAAGATGGAGGGAAAGGAAAAAGGAAGGAAGGGAAAAGGAAGAAAGAAAGGAAAGGAGGGAGGAAGGAAGAAAGAAAGGGAGGAAGAAAGGAAGGAAGGAAGAAAGAAAGGGAGGAAGGAAGGAAGGAAGGAAGGAAGGAAGGAAGGAAGGAAAGAAGGCGGAAAGAAGAAAGTAGGTTGGAAAAGGAAAATTGCTTGGTTAAAATAGTAAGTTTGCCAATGAACGTCAGTTTTAAGAACCTGCATTTTCCAGCACAAGACTACAAAAAGTAGAGACTTCCATTGTACTCTGATCTCAACTTAAGTATCCTTATTTGCTGTTTCCCTGATACTCTACATTTTCTTCTCATCCTGCCTTTGTTCATGCTATATTCTGCTTTTTAATCATCTTCCTGAGTACACATCATTATTTTTTTCTTGTCTCTGCCACTCTTTCTTCCAAGTCCATCATCTCCCTGAATGTTCTCCACTTTTCTTGAACAACTTTTTCTCTCTTATACATACAATATTTTCCTATATGTTATGATTATGCTCATGTTTCTCCTTCACCAAGATTGCAAATCTTCAAGGCCTAGGGCTTTGTTTCTGGAATGTAGTATGCTCCATAGAACTTATTACAATCTTTAAATGATAAAATGTTCAGTGCTTATAAGCTTTGAATTATTCAAATTAGTAACTGGTCTTCAGAAAATTATAATTTTGAAAATCTAATATTTGAAAATAGACTTAAAATCCATTTTGAGATGAGACCACACTCTAAATTTAAAAGCCAAGCAGTCTTCAATTTTTTTTTCCACAATAACTCTCATTTTAAAGAAAACAAGGTCAAACAATTTCTGAAAATTGTACAAAAATTACCTAAGAACATGATTTATTTTCAACAATCTTTCTTTTCTCAGGTATCTGAGTCTTGAATGAATGTTTAAAATAGTTGCTTGATATAGTACAACCCTGCATAGTGCGAGAAAGAATTGAGATATGCTTAATATGAAATTCTCAAAAATAATTATAGTATTTGATCTATAATAGAACAGTAGAACTAAATAATTAAGTGAAATAACATTTCGTACAAATTCATTTCTCAAGTGCAATCCCTCTATGAGGGCTATACAAGGAATAAAAAGTGACACATTCCATGTACGTGCACTGAATATCCTATAGTTTTGCATATATGATTTTTCCAGAAGTTAAAACTTAGTACTTTAAAACACATCCAAAATTACAAGGAATCCTAAGATTCTAAAACCAAATCATGTCTATGTATATCTAGGTAAACACAAATTAATAAAATATTTTAAACAATTTACAATTTTGAAGTTCCAGAAACTCAATTTTGTCTCATTGCCATTATTAAAACAAAAGAACTTAACATACACTGATGTATGAGTCTGTGCTACCGTATATACATATATATGTATATACGTGTGTATCTGCATACATATATATTCTTGTTTAATAAACACAATAATTTTTATAATTTTGGGGTTAATTTAAAAACAAAAAGTGGAAACAAAAAGAGATTGAAATGTGTTTAAATAAATCGCAGAGGTAGTAAGTAGCTGACTGGGATTTAAGCCTGTTATTCTAATTTTAGATGCCTTCTTCTTAACTCCTACATGATAATGGCTCTCCAAAATATTAAAACTAAGAATACTAAATTCCCTATTGACTAATCTATGAAAGTATTTGTGGAGGCCTACATAAAACTTGTACTCAATTTTAGGTATAATTAGTCATGGTGCTAAAATTAAATTTTTAGAAAAATCTGTCTTTCCTTTGGATATGTCAGATATCATCTGGCAAATTAGCTTAACATGTTTGATGCATATGAACTACTGTATTCTAACTGGATATTGTTGGTTTGCTAAAATGTGTAGACAGTGTTCCTCACAGAGGTGGACTTCAGAAGAAGTGGGTCTAGCCCTAGCCCCACTGCACCCTAGGTAATTATTCTTGGGCGAATTATAGAGTTATGTTTTTCTTATATAAAATAATACTAACAGTTCGTTGTTTACTGGAATGTACAAGCATATCCATTATACATGGAATTTGTAGGCACATCCAAAGCTAACCAATTCTCCGTAAGCTGACAATACAAATATCAAGGAGTTAATGTGTCTTTTGCTGATGAAATATATATTTTATAAGTCACTCTTTACAAACAGAGACAGTGATTCAGTGAGAAACTATCATACTGACTCTCACACTTGTGTCTTTATCCTTTCTATTCTTATTACCTGGAAGGCCTTCTATTTTCTGCATCACTTATCGATCCCATCAATGTCCCATTTAAGCCCATTCCACTATGTATTCTTTCCTGATCTTTGTGGCCTAATATATTTATTAAGCCTAATATAAATATATATTTCTGCATTTTTGTATTTAAAGTTTTGTTTTGTTTTGTTGACTGTCCTTATCACTATTTTAACAATTATGCACTGTTTTGAGATCTCAATTTTTTTGCTTATACTGTTCCATTACTTTTATATAAGCATATTTGTCTCAAACTAAACTTTTATCTGTTTACAAGCAAAAACTCTGGAAAACACTTCACATATTTTTCAGAATCTAAGAACTAAACATACAGTATATTCTCAATAAATATGTATTCAGTTTAATCAAATGAAAAATTGAAAAAAGAGGGAATGTATGAGGGGGAAATGGATACAAAAACAAGAGAACTCAGAAATCACTCAAGAGCACTGTAAAAGTCTCAGCTCCAATCTTGCTTCATCCTTGAAGTTTTCCCTTATGATTCAAGCATTCTTTGATCTTCCTCTTCTATGCACTGCCTTAGTAGATGTAATCTAGCCAATTCAAGTGACACAGGATTCTCTTATTTGTTGTGTTGAGAATGGTCCCTGTATTTGGAAATACGGTCTTTTCTGATGAAATTAATTAAATGTCATACTGTATTAAGATAGGCCCTAAATCCAGTGACTAGTGTATTTCTGACAGAAAGGAGAGGGTGTTCAGAAACAGAGACACACAGAAGGAAGGAGGATATATAACAGAGGCAAATATTGGTGTGATGCAGCTACAAGCCAAGGAATGCCAAGGATTGCCAGCAATCACCAGAACCTGGAACAGAGGTATGGAAGAGATTCTCCCTCAGAGCCTCTAGGAGGAGCCAACCATGCTGACACTTTGATTTTGGACTTCTGGCCTCTTGAATTGTGAGAGAATAAATTTCTGTTGTCTTAAGTCATCCAGTCTGTGGTAATTTTTTATGGCAGTCCTGGAAAACTAAAGTACGTATATTATTCAGCATGTTTAGTCTGCCCTGCCTATTATGATCCTGAAGCAAAATAGGGATGCAGAGAATGCTGATTGGTTGCATGATTTCTTTGCTACATCATATGCGAGATTTTCCAATAGACGGGTAAAGAGCAAAAGAGCTAAAGGCATTTTTCATTATTTCCAGTTATATAAAATGAGGTCAGGGAATTGCTATTCCATGAGAAACTTCGAAAGAACTTTAGAAGATAAGTAGATACTTTAGAATTGTGGTTGAGCATAGTGTTTCTGGATCCAAACTGTCTGGTTGAATTCCAGATCTATGAAAATGGAAATTTTGATTAACCTCTCAGTGACTCATAGATTTTAGCTCTAAAATGTTTGTAATTGGTATATAACCTAAAAGGTTGTTGTGAGCAATAAGTTAATTAATATATATCATTATGTAGAACAGGGTTCCTCAAACTTGGAATATTTTGGGGAGATAATTTTTTGTTTTGGGAGGCTGTGTTGTAAACTGTAGGATATTAAACTTTTCCTGTCTTCTACTAACTAGATGCCAATAGTGCCTTTGCCCCATAGTTGTGGCAATGAAAAGTGTCTCCATACACTGCTAAATGTCTTCTGGAAGAGAGAAGCAAAATCACCCCAGTTGAGAACTTTAGTCCTAAACTCCACAGTGCATTATGAAAAGAGCAACATTTACTTATTAGATATTAGTACTAGTTTAAGATCTGAAGATTGAAAAGTTTATAATGTTAAGCTTAATGTGTAGGACATAATTTAAATACCAAGAATGGGATATTGTTATCAGTGGAAAGTGTTCTTTAAGTTGATGGGTCAAATTGGCTAAGTTTTGATGTCTAAGCAAGTACTAACTTTATTGTTACTGTGAGAACATCTCTTGGACTTAAATCATTAGTCAGTTGATTACATCTATGACCAATTACAGTTGTAATCAACAAAAGAGATTGCCTTCAACAATGAGAAAAGTTTCATTCAGTTGAAGGACTTAAGGAAGAACTGACGACTTCAGAAGACAAAAAGAAAAACCTCAATCTCTACTTCAGCCTGCCAGCTTCTCTTGGGGAATTCATCAAAACCTTCATTAGAGTTCCCAAATTGTGGCCTGCCCTATGGAATTCAGACTTATCAATCCCTATGAGTCACATGAGCCAATTCCTATAATAAATCTCATAATATTTACACACACACACACACACATACACTTTAGGTTCTGTTTCCTAGAAAATCCTGACAAATACATATTTTGGTACTTAGAGTTGTTCCTATGACACAGAATCTTAATTATGCAGTTTCTGAATTGGTTCCAGTTTTTGAAATTGAGTCTCTAATCTGATTGGATTAAAAACTGCTAATGACCCTATTTCTAATGATCAAGATGACATTGATAGTCCATGGTGTGAACTGGCAATAGAGACATACAAAATATCACCTTTGGATATGGCCAGAGGCAAGGTTCTGGGTGGCACTGTATTTGATACCTTAACAGGGTTTTGAGGAATAAAATGTATAACGATGCTGGCTGGTTGTTCCTAAATACATTAAACGCAGTTATTTAAAGAAAGGAATGCACTCAAGGCTTCAAATTCCCAGCTCAAATGATGCATGAAGGACATGAAAGTTTCTGTGTGTGTCCTGAAAGAAACTCATATGTCGTATAGCCACAGACTTGAGATTTCTGAACACCAGACTAAAAGTGTGATTGTGTGAGTGACTGAATGACATCATAAATTGAATTCCCAACCACGCAGGGTGTCTGTTGTTAAAGACAGGGTATTGACTGGGAAAGAATGGGATGCTGAAAATTGTAATGGTGATATATGGACTGATGATGATGGTGAGGACATTGAAACTCAAGATTCAGTAAATCTTCTTTGCCAGATAAACATGTGATGGTCCACCCTGAGGACCACCTGAAGAAATTCACACTGCTGAGCATGAAAAACCTGACTCTTGTGGAAATTGCCCTCACACCTCCCTCTGAAGGGATTAACCCTGTTTCACCAGATGAAACGGTAATGAATGCCCTGAGGTAGGTGGCTTATAAGACACTGGTAATTCCCTCATGACCCACCTCCTACCCTCTTTTTCTTCCATGCCTATAACTAGACTGAACCCAAAGATGTCCTGAAAGGTGAGGTACAAAGTGTGACCCATGAAGAGGTGCACTATACTCAAAACAACTGCGTGATTTTTCTAGTTTATATAGGCAGAAATCAGGGGATATGTGTGGGAATGGATGTTAAGGGTGTGGGAGAATAGTGAAAGGAATGTAAAGCTTTACCAGGCCAAATTAATTGCTATGGGCCCAGTAAGTACCAACTCTGGATTCTGGATTCAGTGTTTACATCGAAGGGTAAGAAAGGGCTCTAATAATTTGGGGGGTTGGTTGAAGCACAGAGCAAAAAGTGGCCTACTGTACCTGAACTTGAAATGTCAGAACAGCCATGGGGTGACCCAAAGGCTTAGAGAGACTGGAATGTTAGAGTGGACTTATCATGAAAGACCTGCTTACTCACCCAGGAATATCTAGTTTACAAACTTTTTCACCAGGCAGGACTGTGAGGAATAAATTTGTGAGAGCAGTCCAGCATCCCTGAGGAGGTATGTGGTTGCCTTTCTCTATAAGTCAGATATTATTATGAGAAGTGCTGGGAAACTGAATTTGGATCTTTAAATACTGTGGGTATGATCTGATCCCAGATTGGCAGGAGCCAAGTGGAAGCATTTAATTGCAAAATACAAGGTGGGTATGGCTACCAAAATGGAGAGCAGAGTCAAAGACCTAATCAGAATAGTTTGACTTGCAGAGACCTATGATCATGGGGTAGTTAGAAGTGAAAGAGATAGGAAGTTTACTAAATTCTCACTTCATCTGCATAAGCAGAACAGTTAAGAGATAAAGGGGCAAAAGCTTAACTTTAATCACAGAAAAAGAGTCATGGTCCCTCAGTAAATTCCCAGATTTGAAAGAGTTTACAGATCCAGGACACTGTGGATGAAGGGAAGGTTGTGTCCCTTTGGGGAAGGACCCTGTTTACACTACCAAAATTTTATACTATTAATCTTCCTCCAAGCCTTTCAAAGGGACCTGTGGCTTTTTTTCCAGGGTTATTGTACTTGGATAAAATATGATCAGACTTTACAGGGATTATTAAGCAATGTCTCTGAATTTACATTAATTCCAGGAGACCTAAAAGTCACTGTGGTCTATAAGTCAAATTAGGGGCTTATGAAAGTCAAATAACCAATGGAGTTTTAGCTCAGTTCCATCTCATGGTGGCTCCAGTGAATTCAGTGGGTACCCAAACCTATTCTATGGCTATTTCCCCAGTTTCAGAATATATAATTGGAACAGATATACTTAGTACTGACAGAATCCTCACATTGGTTCCCTAACTTGTGAAGTGAGGCTAATTATGGTAGAAAAGAGTGAGGAAAATTCACTAAAACTGCCACTACCTAGCAAAATACTGCCTTACTGGAGGTATTGCAAAGATTAGTTCCACCACCAAAGATGCAGGAGTGGTGATTCCCATCATATTCCCATTCAACTCCGTTTGGCCTATGCAGAAAAGATATGGATCTTGTAGGATGACAGTAGGTTACTGTAAACTTAACCAGGTGGTGACTCTAATTGCAGTTGCTCTTCTACATGTGGTATCATTGCTTGAGCAAATCAACACATCCCTTGGTACCTGGTATACAACAATTGATCTGAAAAATGGCTTTTGGTTCATACCTGTTAGTTTTGCCCATGAGAAGCAGTTTGCTTTCAGCTGGCAAGGCCAACAATACACTTTCACTTTCTACAAGACATCACACTGGTCTATTTTATCTGACATTGCACTGATGGGAACTAGTAAGCAAGAAGCAGCAACTAATTTAAACTTATTGGTGAGACATTTGCATGTCAGGGGGTGGGAGATAAATTCAACAAAAATTTCAAGACCCATTCACCTCAGTGAAATTTCTAGGCATCCAATGGCATGGAGCATGTTGAAATATCTCTTCTAAGATGAAGGATAAGCTGATGCTCCTACAAACAAAAAAGAAGCACAATGCTTAGCTGGCCTCTTTGGTTGTTGCAGGCAATATATTCCTCATTTGGGTGTGCTCTTCTGCCCACTTAACCAAAGGACATAAAAGTTGTTAGTTTTGAGTGGGAACCAAAGCAAGTGGGTTTGTAACAGGTCCAGGATGCCAAGCAAATTGCTATGCCACTTTGGGCATATGTTTGAGCAGATCCAATGATGCTGGAAGTTTCAATAACTAATAGAGATTCTGTTTGCAGCTTTTGCCTGGACCCCCAAGAAGTATCACAGTGCAAACCCTTAGGACTTTGGACCAAAGCTTTGTCATCTTCTGCAGAAATAGCTTTTGGCCTGCTAATACATTTTAGTGCAGTCTGAACATTTAATTATGGATCACCAAGTTATCATGAGACCTGAGTTGCCCATCATGAACTGGGTGTTATCTGACCCACAATGTCATAAGTTGGGCACGTACAGAAGCAAATGGAAGGGGTATATATGAGATTGGGCTCCATTATGCCCTGAAGGCACTAATATTTACATGAGGATTTGGCCAAAAGTCTCTGTGCACAATGTTTCTGCAGAACTGCCATCCATGGATTTGAAGAATGCCTTATCCACCATCAAGCTGTTCCACACAACATGTCCCCCATCAACCTGAAGCAGCTCAATTAAACTGCTAAATGGCTGGCAATACTTTGCAGGACTAGGACAATGTTCTCCAGGAGGATGTATATGCTATAACTCAGTGTCCACTCTATGGTGCTGTTTCTCCCATAGCCAGGACTCATAGGTCCAGAAATCAAGAGATGGAAATAGGAATAGAACAACTCACTGTTATCCCTCATGATCCAATAGAAAATTTTTTTCTTCCTGTCCCCACAATCTTAAGCTCTACTACTTTACACATCTTAGTTCCAAAATGAGGAGTGCTTCCACCAGGAGACACAACAATGATTCCCTTGAACTGAAGTTAAGATTGCCACATGGCCACTTTGCTGCCCATCCCTATGAATCAATAGGCAAAGAAGTATACTGGCTGGAGTGATTGACCCTGATTATTAAGGGGAAATAGGACTGCAACTATACTATGGAGGTAAGGAAGAGCTTGCCTGGAATTCAGAAGATCCCTTACGGCCTCTCTCACCGTGCGCTGTGATTAAAGTCAATGGAAAACTGCAACAACTCAATCCAGGTAGAACTAATGGCCCAGAAACTTCAGGAATGAGGTTTTGGTTCACCCCACCAGGCAAAGAACCATGGCCAGCTGAAGTGCTTGCTGACAGCAAAGGAATTTAGAATGGGTAGTGGAAGAAGGTGGTCATAAATATGAGCTACAGCCAAGTGACCTGTTACAGAAATGAGGACTTTACTGGTCAGGAATATTTCTTCCTTGTTTTGTAATGAGTAAATATATAAATACATAATGCAAATATATTTGTTTTCTTCCCTATCTTATTGCATTATCATATAACATAAGTTGTATTAACTTTGTGCCATAGTATTTAGGTTATGGGTTATCATGTTTAAGAGTGAATATTACCCAAGGACTTTCATCCATTTCTAGTGAAAGGGTTAGTGCCTTTGTAGTTGTACACAGGAGGGTTTAACTGTGTTAGGCAAATATATGAGTGTTATTGTTTTATTTAAAGATTAAGCATGATTTAAGGAGATGTGCATGAGATGGACTGCAATAGTTAAGTTCATGTGTCATCTTGACTAGGTTATGGTGTCTGGTTGTTTAGTCAAGCAAGCAGTGGCCTGGTTGTTACTGTGAGGGTATTTCTTGGATTTAAATAATTAGTCAGTTGACTGCACCTATGGTTGATTATATCTATAATCAATAAAGGAGATGGCCTTCAGCAATGAGGGAAGTCTCATCTAATCAGTTGAAGGTCTTAAGGGAGAACTAATGATTTCAGCAGTCAAAAAGATGAATTTCTGTCTCTAATTCTGCAAGTTAGCTCCTTGTCAGGGAATTCACTGAAATTTTCATCAGAGTTCCCAACTCATGGCCTGCCCTATTGAATTTGGACTTGCTAATCCCAGAGTCACATGAGCCAATTCCTATAATAAATCTCATAATATTTACATGCATACATATTTCCCTGGAGACTCCTATTAATTATTTACTTAGTAGGACCAGAAATTTAGAAAATGTTAAGGCTGAAGTGATAGAATATCATTTATACAGAAAGTGATAAATAAGGTAAAAACATTCTGTTACTTGGCCTGGGAAAAGGATATACAGAGATAACAGGTAAAAGAACAGAAACAGGTAATAAATTGGGTATTTGTTTCTTAATGCAGCTGGTGGTACCCCAACTTATTAATTCTCAACAGTGTGTTTTCTTGAGGTCAGTGAGAACTTTTGTGAGCTAGTTTTTGTAGTAAGATGTGTTCACACTAACTAAAATTGAGTAATGTAGAAGGAAGAGTGGCCAGTGTTAGGGTTGAAGGATAGAACCAAGAACTGACTAGGGCTTTACTAATTAAAGAAAGGAAGACAAATAATGTGTTAAAAGAAGTGTTTTCTACTTATAGCTTAAGTCATGCCTTTTCCAAACCATTTAAAGCTATGATTCCATTCTTGCTTGCTTGGTGTGATTTAGTAAAATAAACACCCATTCCTGATCTTTCTTCCACACCCTCCATTCTGTAAGATTTTATTTTAAAGATTCAATTAACTCATCCTTCTGAAAATGAGAGAAAACTATGTCTAAAGCAGTGTCTGCCCAAATACAAATAATAAGGACTCAAAGACATTATCCAAAAGGCTTCTCCCCACTTTTTATTTCACTAGGTCTCTAGAAGACATATAACACGTAAGCTTATAACTTAATGAAGTGCCCAAAGATTATGCTTTGCATCACCTTGTTCATGTGACTCCTTCCACAAATGTAATTTTATTCTACTTTGATCCTTCTGATCCGGAATCTGATGAATAAATAATTGATTAATTTATAAATTATAATTTATGAATCACTATATTTAATAAATGTACCAATTTATAATATCCTACAATTAAAAAATAATTTTCCTTATAAAGTTAGCTTTTGCTTTTTCCACTATAAACATGAAGTGCTTTTACTACTTTAATTTTCCCACCTAATTGCAATGTAATACATTTTTTCAGGTGTTGAGATTTCTTCTTTATCAGAAATTGAGTGTGGGCTCTTTGTTTTAATTTGTGTCTCTAGTGTCTAGCAAAGTAACTGACACATAAAACATTCTACTAATGCTTATAGAATAACTAAATAAATCCTGTTTTAAATTTCCTTATTCCTCATTTATAGAAATCATTACCTTCCAATGCATGTTTAAGCTTCATAAATGCAGGACTGATTTTTATCCTGCATAGCATTTATATCTTATTCATTTAGCATATCTTTTAAACACTATTTTCTCTGTTTTTGATAGGTACTGGAGAGAGATAGATGGGCCAAATAGACATTACCCTGCTTTCTTGGAGTTTGCAGTGCGATGTTCGGTAAAATGATCTCTCTTGTGATAATAGAGCATTCTTCTACTTTCATGAATTTATGCTAATCAGCTTAACAGTATCCTTTAATTTGTAAATGGATGTCACTTCCACCTCATTCCTCTCTTTAATTCAATGCCTTGATATAAACATGGGTCTAAACATTTTAATTAGCTATAAGAATTTTAGATTCTTCATTATCAGTACAACTTTGTTTAGCATTTTTATATTCTGTATGCTCTTGATTTATTTATTACTTTCTTTCTTGAAAGAAGGAAAAGAGAGAAATAACTAGGCCATGACTATGAGAAAAAAATAAAAGTGTTTGAATAATAAATATTAATATAAGTTGAACTGGGGCCTGAATCCTGCAATACAATGACTGAGACTTTAATTTTACAAAAATGTAAACTCTAGTCTTCTACTAGTAAATTCCCTAAGTTCTTAACCAAATGTAATTTGAGGTTTGGGGGAGCATTTGCAGATGAGTTTAGAAGTTGAATCAATGACAGCAAATAACACAATAATTAATATATTAATCTAGAAATAAAGTGATGATTATCATACAGAGATTTCAAAAATTCATCATCACAGAAAATTACTGTTTAGGTGTGCTAAAGCTGTTGAAATGCAATATATGAGAAATGGGTTGGCTTTTTCAATGGAGATTTATTAGGTAACAATTTACAGTTCTAAGGCCATGAAAATGTCCAAATTGAGGCATCAAGAGGAAGATACCTTCTCTGAGGAAATGCTGCTGGCATCTGGGGTTCCTTTGTCACATAGCAAGGCACATGGCAATATCTGCTGATCCTTCTCTCCTGGGTTCTGTTTCAATGACTCTCTCTCAGCTGGGTCCTTGCTTATTTCTCCCAGGGCATTTCTCTCTCTCTAAACTCTCTCCAAATGTCTCTTCCTTTTATCTTCTCACGAAGGACTTCAGTAAAGGATTAAGACCCACCTGGAAAGGGTTGGGTTATATCTCAATTGAAACAACCTAATCAAAAGGTCCCACCCAAGATAGGTCTGCCCCCACAGATATGGATTGAAAGAACATGGCATTTTCTGGAGTACAGAACAGCCTAAAACCAGCACAATTACTAAATGTTGTGGATGTGGTTTTAAACAAGAATAAACACATGAATTGACAAGATTTCCCGTAACTGTCAGAGTTACATTTAAAAAGGTAAATCACAAATGTTTTCTACTCATTTTTATCAATCTCAACAGTATCACAACTATTATACTATTATCAATAAATTGAACCCCCCAAATATGAAATGCATTGTGGAATATACATTCAAGATACAAGCTCTAACTAAGAAGAATATTTTTTCATAATTTACATACATACACACATACATGCATACACATGGGGGGGCAGAGCATGGGGGCTGAGATTTATTGAATTAGCACTTAATCTAGAAGAAACCACAAAAAAAAATAAATGTTCTTTACAATCTCTAAAATTTCTTCTTGAAGAATTTGAGGAGAATATTATGCACCTGTAAAATTTCCTGCTAAACATTACATAGAAGAAATTTTAATTTTTAGTAGTTTAATTTCTTTATAAAGAGTTGCAGACAAATGCATACTACTGTTAGAGATTCAATATTTCCTAAGCTGTATTGATAGATATATGCCTTGCTTTTTTAAAATATGAACAATTGAAATGTGTTTTTTTCAAAGAATTTTAACCCATTATTCAAATATCTACTGACTTATTTGATAAGAAAAAATTCACATGCTTTGCTTATTTTCAATTACCTTGGCTTCTCCATGACAAAAATAAAAAAAAAAAAGAAAAAGAAAAATTGTAATCCCAATTAGCAAGCACTAAATGTCATGTATATTTTCACTGATAGTGACAATTAATAATTTCATGTATTATTGGTGTATCAAATATTATAGTGGAATGATTTTTAAATGTCAGGGGAGATCTTAGAAATCAGTTAGAAAAGATTTTATCCATTGGACAAGTATTTATTGAGCACCAAGGAAGCATTAACTATATAGCTTTCCTTTATCGCTATGTTATTTCCTCTGCCATTATTGTCCCAAAAAACATGGCCCAGAATTTTCTTTATATGACTAATTATCATAAGCCATGGGTAGTAAATTCCCTAGCAGAAGTTAGCATAGCCAAGTGATACCAAGTCACTAAACATTCTCTGGAAACTCAATCCACGAAAGTTAAATCAGTGGTTTGAGATAATGCCTGTAAGTTATTGCCCATGGAACCTGAAGGAAATATGAGGAAAATAAAAGACAATAAAAGAAAGAAAGAAAAAGAAAGGAAGAAAGCAAAGAGAACAAAAAAACTGATTTAATTATTTGCATTGATCTCTACCCCTAAGGGAACTGAGATGAATCATTACTGAGAAACGGGTCTAGAAAAGAGAAAGTAAAATGGAAGGTACATTCCCTATTTACTTAATACGTGCTACATATAGTTATACTTGCTCTCTTAAAGGTGTATTCTCCTTTCAACATTTTAACTTTATCCTTTCAAATATAGTTTATGTTTGGTCTAGATTTTAAAGATGCTTTTATTATTTAACTACATGTAGCTTATTTGCATTTTTTCTTACTCAATTAAGAATAACAACTGACACTTTGTACATCTTTACCATGTGCCAAGCACAATACAGAGTGCTTTGTGCATATTTTACAAAATGGATTGATATCTCTATCTTACAAATCAGAACTAAAGTGCAGGGAAGTGAAGTTGAATATTTTACACAGACTCATAACCATATCATAAAGGTTAACTATAAGATTTAAATTTTTCTTATGGCACAAAGGAAATTTAAATTATCTTAGACATGTACAATTCTGCTTCACCTCATCTGCTTTTCCTAAGTGGAGACAAGTCTTTAGATTATTTTTTTTTAGATGTAACCATTCCCTCATTAACTCTGATTCTGGGCACTTAGGCATAAATGTAATTTATGATCTATATACAAGTAAATTTCCTTATCCTATCCATGTAACTGAAAGTTCATTGTGATTCTTGAATAACTGAGAATCAAAATTCTATGCTCTTCATTCTGGTATTCTGTGGAAAAAATGCAGATATCAGGAATCAGAAAAGCTGAGGTGAGTTCTGGTTTTGCCACTTCCCGGCTCAAGACTGAGAAATACAATAATCTACTTGAAAATGTAAGAAATTGAATTCATTGAAAACCAGCTATGTACCAGAACATATTACCTACCTCACAGGGCTTTTACTGACTTAAATGAAATATTGCATATATATATTGCAAAGCAATATTGAGTGGTGATATTTTGTGTATCTCTATTGCCAACTCATACTATGGACCATCAGTGCCCTCTTGATTGTTGGAGATAGATGCATTAGTAACTTTAAATATAAAGAGATTAGAAAACTATTTCCAAAAATCTCAGAACCATTCAGAAAAAAAATCTCATGCATAAGGTTCTGTTTCTCAAGAACCATTCCCAGTATCAAAGCTGTATTAGCTGTATTGAATATATATATTGCATGCATATAAATATATATATACAGAGAGAGAGAGACAGACAGAGAGAGAGAGAGATGGTTAAGTTCATGTGTCACCTTGGCCAGGTTACAGTGTCCAGTTGCCTGGTCAAGCAAGCACTGGCCTGATCATTACAATGAAGATATTTCATGGTTTTTAATCATCAGGTTGATTGCATCTATGGTTGACTACATCTACAACCAACTGAGAACAATGAGAGAAGTCTCAACCAAACATTTGAAAGCTTTAAAAGGAGAAGTGATTATTTCAGCAGTCAGAAGAGAGAATTTCCATCTCTACTTCAGCCAGCCAGCTTCTCATGGGTAATTCATTGAAAACTTTCATCAGAGTTCCCAGCTTGTGGTCTGCCCTATGGAATTTGGACTTGCCCTTCCCTCACAGTCACATGAGAAAATACTTACAAAAATCTCATAATGTTTGCCATATATATATACACACACATGTATACATATGTGTGTGTGTGTGTGTGTGTGTGTGTGTATTCTCCTGCCAGTTCTGTTTCCCTAGAGAACTATGACTAATAAAGCTTTGATATTGGGAATGGTTCTTGAGAAACAGAACCTTATGCATGAGATTTTTTTTTCTGTGTGGTTCTGAGTTTTTTGGAAATAGTTTTCTAATCTCTTTATATTTAAAGTTACTAATGCCTCTATTTTCACAAAATATCACCACTCAATATTGCTGTTTAAATGCTTACAAGAGGTAAGGCTCTGGGTAAGAGTGTTCTTGATACCTTAACAGAGTTTTTTTGGAGTTAAAAGGGACAATGATATTGGTTGGTTGCTCCTGAATATGCTATACACTGCTGCAAAAGAAAGGAATGAACTCAAGGCTTCAAATTCCCAACTAAAACACATCACGAAGGATGTGAAAGTCTCTATGTGTGTCCTGAAATAAAATCTTATTTCACATAGCTGCAGACTTCAGTTTTCTGAAAATCAGAGTCTCATTGTTTAAATGGATGAATTACAATATTAACTGAATTCCCAACCTTGCATGGTGTCTGCTGTTAAAGTGAGATCTTTGATTGGAAAGGAATGGGAGCCAGAAAAGTGGAATAGTGAAATATGGGTTGATAATGATGGCAGTGGAGACACTAAAATCCTAGAATTGGCTGGATTTTTGTCAGATAAACTTTTAATGTTCTGCCCTCTGATATCAGCTCTGAACCTCCAGTCTAGGCATGAGAAAACTGCTATCCAACCTTCCCCTGGAGAGATTAACCTTGTTGTACCTGATAAACCTATAATCACCTCCCCTGAGCAAATAGCCCTCACTCCTCTGTCTGAAGAGATTATTCCTGTTTCACCAGATGAAACTGCAGTGGAATGTCTTGAGGTGGTTGGCTTGTAAGACACTTCTAATTCTTCTCATGATCCACCCCCATCACCCCTGTTTTTGTCCCAATAGGCCCTACAAAAGTGAGGTACAAAGTGTGGCCCAAGAGGAGGTACAATACACTCCAAAAGAACTGCATTGAATTTCTAACTTATATAGACAGAAATCAGGGGAATTTGATATTGAGCATGTGGGATGATGGTGGAAGGAATATAAAGTTGGATCACACTGAATTTATGGATATGGGCCACTAAGCAGGGATTCTGGATTCATTGTTGTAACTTGAGGGATTAGAAAGGATTATGTTCAGGTTATTAGATGAAGCATAGACAAAAAAGTGGCCTACATTGCCTGAGGTCAGAATACTAGGACTGTTCTGGTATAATGTAGACGAGCAGATCCAAGGGATTAGAGAGACTGGAATATTAGAGTGGATTTATCATGTAAGAGTTGCTCACCAACCTCAGGAATGTCTAGACAATATAGCATTCACCAGGAATAAATTTGAAACTCACTCCATCATCCCTGAAGAGCTCTCTGGTCTTTCTTTGTAGGTCAGATGTTACTATGAGAACTGCTGTTACTTAACTTGGATCCTTAAATACAATGGGAATGATTGGATTGGCAGAAATCAAGTAGTAGCACTTACCATAGACAAGGTGGGCATGGCTATAATAGACAGCAGACTCAAATAATTAAATAATAATTATTTAATTAATTAAAATTATCTGACTCACAGAGACCTATGGCCTTGGCTCATAGAGCATGGGTTACCTAGAAGTAAAATAGATGAGGAGTCTACCACATTTTTACTTGACCTGTATAAGCGAAGTGTTCTAGGTAAAGTAAATAAAAGTTTAACTTGAATTACAAAAACAGTCATGGCCCCTTAATCAATTCCCAAACATGAGACAGTTTACAGACCCAGAGGCCTTTGAATGAAGGGAAAATTGGGTCCCCTTGGGAAAGGACCCTGTTTACATTGCCAAAAATTTGTAGTGTTAATCTTCTTCCTAACCTCCCCAAAGAGACCTACAGCTTTTTACCAGAACAATTTCCTTGCAGAAAAGAAAGTGTTCAGATATTTTGGGGATTATTGGAGAGTTAATTGTAAATAACTAATTCCAGGAGACCTGAATTGTCACTGTGGTCCAGCAGTCAGTGTAGGGTCTTATGGAAGTCAGGTGATCAATGGAGGTTTAGCTCAAGTCCATGTCACCATGGATCGAACTGGACCCATTATGTGGGTATGTCCCTAGTTTCAGAATGCATAATTAGAATAGACATACCCAGCCACTGGCAGAATCTCAACACTGTTTTCCTGACTTAAGGAGTATTCTTGTTTGGAAATGCTGCTGCTATGCAAAATACCAGAAATGGATTGGCTTTGTTATACAAAATACCAGAAATAGATAGGCTTTTATAAAGGGGGTTTATTTGGTTACAAATTAACAGTTCTGATGCTAGAGAAGTGTCCAAACTAAGGCATCAATGAAAGGATACATCATTGAATGGTCAATGGCATCTGAACACCTCTGTCAGTTGGGAAGGCACATGGCTGGTGTCTGCTGGTCCTATGCTCCTGCATTGTATTTCAAAATGGCTTTTTCCAAAATGTCTCTGGAATTGTCTTTCTTAGCTTTTCTGGAGCAAACTCTGAGCTAGCATCTCCAAAAGTCTCCAAGTATCTCCAAGTGTCAGTGTCAGTGTCAGCTCTTAGCTTTTCTCCAAAATGTCCTTCTCAGCTGCTTCCCTGTGTGAGCTCTCCTTAAAGGACTCCAGTGGTCTAATTAAGATCCACACTGAATGGGTGTGGTCCACACCTCCATGGAAATAATTCAATAAGAGGTTCCACCCTAATCAACAGACTGATCAGTCTGCCCCACAAGATTGCATTAAAGAATATGGCTTTTCTGGGGGACATAATATATCCAAACTGGCACAAAGAGTGACAGCTATTATGGTAGGAAAGGCCAAGTGGAAGCCACTAGGACTGTTTCTACCCAACAAAAGAGTAATTCAAAGGCAATACCAGACCCCTAAATGTATTGCAGAGATTAATGCAACAATCAAGGACTTGAAAGATGCAGGGGTGCTGATTCCCACTCAACTTTCCTATCTGTGCAGAAAACAGATGGATATTGGAGGATGAGAGTGAATTACTGTAAACTTAACCAGGTTATGACTCTAATTGCAGCTGTTGTTCCAGGTGTGGTTTTTTGCTTGACTAACCAACACATTCCCTGGTACCAGCTATTGATCTGGCAAATGTTTTTTGCTTTGTTTTTTTGTTTTGTTTTTGTTTTTTGTTTTTTGTTTTTCTCTTTTTGCTGAAAAGACCAGCAATACAATTCCACTGTCCTACCTTGGGTATATCAACACTCCAGCCCTATGTCATACACTAGTCAGCAGAAATCTTTCTCATCTCTGCCTTCCATAAGACATCACACTAGTCCATTACATTGATGATATCATGTTAGTTGGATCTAGTGAGCAAGAAGTAGCAACTACTCTTGACTTTTTGGTGACACATTTGTTTGTCAGAAGGTGGGAGATAAATCCTACAAAAGTTCAGAGTCCTTCCACCTCAGTAAAAATTCTTCATGTCCAGTGATATGGCACATGTTGAAATAGCTCTTCTAAAGAAGGATAAGCTGGGGCATTTGGCCCCTTCAGCAACCCAAAAATAGATACAATGCCTAATTGGACTCTTTGGATTTTGTAAACAATATATTCCTCATTTAGGTGTGCTACTCTGGCCCATTTACTGAGTGACCCCCCAAATCTTCCAGTTTTGTGAGGGGACTGGAAAAAGAAGATGCTCTATAACAGGTCTAGGTGGATATGAACCTGTTCTGCCACTTGGGCCACATGATCCATCAGATCTAATCTTAATGGAAGTGTCAGTGGTCAAGTGAGATGCTGTCTGGGGCCTTTAGCAAGCTCCTAGAGTAGAATCACAACAGATCATTATAGGGTTTGGAGGAAAGTCTTGCCATCCTTTGCAAATAACTATCATCTCCCTTTGAAAAACAACTTTTGGCCTCCTATCTGGCTTTAGTAGAGACAGAATGCTTAACCACAGACCACCAACTTTCCATGAGACCTGAGTTGCCTATAATGGACTGGGTGTTCTCTCACCTGCCAAGCCATAAAAGTGGGTGTGCACAGCAGAAATCCATCATAAAATGAGATAGGGCTCAAGCAGTTCCTGAAAGCACAAGTAAGTTACATGAAGTGGCTCAAATGCCCAACTCCCATCCTCCTGTCATGTTACTTTCTCTTTCCAACTCATAGCTATGGCTTTTTGGGAAATTCCTTATGATCCATTGTCTAAGAGAAATCTCAGATCTGCTTTACAGCTGGTTCTGCACAATATATAGCTGCCACCTGAAAGTGGGGAGCTCCAGCACTATAGCCCCTTTCTGGGATATCCCTGAAGGGCAGTTGTGAAGGGAAATCCTCCCAGTGGGTGGAACATTAAGCAGTGCACTCAGTTGTTCATTTTGCTTGGAAGGATAACTGGCTTGTGGTGCATTTACATACTGATTCATGTGCTGTCATCAATGATTTGGCTGGATGGCCAGGGACTTCAAAGAAGTATGATTGGAAAACTGGTGACAAAGAACTCTGGAAAAGAAGTATGTGGATAAACTTTTCTGATTGGGGAAAAACATGAAGAAATCGGTGTCCCACATGAATGCTCTCCAGAGGGTGACTTCCGCAAAGGAAGATTTTACTAATTAAGTGGTTAAGCAGTCCTGTTCTGTGGATACCAGTCTGCCTTTTTCTCCAGCCACCCCTGTTACTGCCCAATGGGCTCATGAACAAAGTGATCATGGTGGTAGGGATGGAGATTATGCCTGGGCTCAGCAACATGGACTTCCACTCACCAAGGCCACCCTGGTTACAACCCTTGCTGAGTGCCCAATCTGCCAGCAGCAGAGACCAACACTCCATTCCTGATATGGTGCCATATACTGAGGTGATCAGCCTGCTACCTGGTGGCAGGTTGATTACATTGAACCACTTCCATCATGGAATGGGCAGAGTTTTATTCTAACTGGAGGCAATGCTTCTGCCAAAACTGCCATCCATGGACTTACACAATGTCTCTTCCACCATCTAGCTATTCCATACAACATTGCTTTGGAACAAGGAGACCACTTCATAGCAAATGAAATGATATAAGGGCACATGCCTATGGAATTCACTTACTATGTTGTCCATCATCCGGAAACAGCTGGATTAATAGGACAGTGTAATAGCTTTTAAAGACTCAATTGCGGTGTCAACTAGGTGGCAATACCTTGCTGGGCTGGGGTAATGTTCTCAGGAGACTATATATGCTATAAATCAGCAACCACGATATGGTGCTGTTTCTTCCACAGCCAGGATTCATGGATCCAGGAATCAAGGGATGAGAATGGGAGTGGCACCACTTGCTAGTCCACAAGTCTTTGTTCCAAAATGAAGGGTGCTTCCACCAGGAGACACAACAATGTTTCCTTTGAACTGGAATTTAAGACTGCCACATGGTCACTTTGGGCTCCTCATCTCTAGGAATCAACAGGCAAGGAAGGGAATTACTGTACTGGCTGGGGTGATTGACCCTGATTAAGGGGAAATAGAACTGCAAATACACAATGGAGGCAAAGAATAGTTTGCCTGGAATACAGGAGATCCCTTAGGGCCTCTCTTAGTATAGGCATGCCCTGTGATTAAAGTCAATGGAAAACTGTGACAACCCAATCCAGGAAGGACTAATGGCCCAGAAACTTCATGAATGAAGTTTTTTTTCACCCCAGCAGGAAAAGAACCATGGCCAGCTGAGGTACTTGATGAGGGAAAAGGGCATTTGGATTGGTAATGGAGAAAGTAATCATAAATATGACTGGTCAATCCCATGACCAATTATAGAAATAAGGACTGTAATGGCCAGGAATATTTCTTCTATGTTCTCTTGTTCTTATGAATAGGTATATATACACAAAGCAAATATCTTTGTTTCCTTCCCTATCTTATCACCTTATAATATAACATAAGCTGTACTAACTTTGTGCCATAGTATTCAAGTTACAGGATATGCCGGTTTGGATGTACTATGTCCCTCAAAGCACCATGTTCTTTCATGTAATCTTGCGGGGGCAGACGTATTAGTGTTGATTAGGTGGGAACCTTTTGATTGTTTCCATGGAGATGTGACTCACCCAACTGTGAGTGACACCTTTGATTAGGGTATGACCTCTTGATTGAATGTTTCTATGGAAGTGTGGCCCCATCAATTCAGGGTGAGTCTTGATTTAATTGCTGGAGCCCACAAACAAAAGGACCTCAGAGCATCTAACAGTGACATTTTAGAGAGCAGCTGAGATTGACATTTTGGAGCTGCAACCAAGAGAGACATTTTGAAGACAGCCATTGAAAGTAGTCTTTTGCTACTCCAGAGTTTGCCTGGGAGGAACTAAAAGAATACCCCCAGATGTCTAGAGAGAAACATTCTGGGAGAACACTATTTTGAAATGCAACCTGGGATCACCAGATGCCAGCCACGTGCCTTCCCAGCTAACAGAGGTTTTCTGGATGCCATTAGCCTTGCTTTGGTGAAGGTATATGTGTGCTGATGCCTTAATTTGGACATTTTCATGGCCTTCAGACTGTAACTTTGTAACCAAATAAACCCACTTCATAAAAGCCAATCCATTTCTGGCATTTTGCATAATGGCAGCATTAGCAAACTGGAACACAGGGTATCAAGCTTAAGAGTGACTGTTACCCAAGGACTTGCACCCCATTCTGGGGAAAGTTAATGTGTGTCCAGTTGTACACAGGGCAGTTGAGTATTGCTAGGTGAAAATATGAATGTTATTGTTTATATTTAGAGATTAGTTATGGCTGAAGGAGTCATGTATGGCTGCTAAATTGACAAGGGGAGATCTGTGATGGTTAAGTTCATGGTTCAGCTCAACCAGGTAATGGTGTCCAGTTTTCTGGTCAAGAAAGCACTGGACTGATTATTACCACAAGGCTATTTCATAGATTTAAATCATCAGAAATTTGATGACATCTATGGCTGATTACATCTACAAGCAACTGAGGAGATTGCCTCCAACAATGAGAGAAGTCTCATCCAATCCATTGAAGGTCTTACAAGAGGTGATGAGTTCATCAGTCAGTAGAGAGAATTTCCATCTCTACTTCAGCCAGCCAGCTTCTGCTGGGTAATTCACTGAAAACCTTCATCAGAGTTCCCAGCTTGCAGACTGCCGTATGGAATTTGGACTTGCCCATCCCTACAATCATGTGAGGCAATTATTATTACTATATTATTGGAATTTCTAGAGCTGTTGCACAGATTACTTCACATTAAGATTGTGTCTGAATAACACAACTGTTAAACAAAATTAAAATATACTGTGTACTCTTAGAAATCTCTCTAAAGGAAAATTGGATTAAACATTTACTAAGTTTGTTTCCACTAAACAGATGAAAATTGGCACATATTTAATAAAAGTCTTTTATATGTACAAAACACTAGATTCTGCCTGTGACATAAGACACTCAAGTTTAATGTGAAAAAGCCTATATGTAACCAGCTGAGAAGTCTTGCACATTCTGCAGGCACATACGTCTTCTATGCAAGTCATTCCTCCACTGAACTCAATCAATTAATTCAGTCTGATAAGGAATGTTAATATCACTTCATAGTAAACAGGCGTCTGTTAATAGATCTTTCCAGATATTTGGCATATGCAGAGGCACTGAAGGAAGCAATAATGCTTAAGGAAGTATTTTAAATGTCTGTAACAAAATGTACTAAATTTTGAATACTGTAAATATTTCCCTACAGTATAATGTCTAGATACTAATATGGAAATGGCTCCAAGAATTAAAAATTTGGGAGAGTATGTGAATGTCACAATTCTATTTATAAATAAGACCTATCAGACAAAGAAATTATGGAAGAAGGACAAGGATGAAGATGAAAAAGTTAAAATTCTGTTTTAAGTAAATGCTCATTTGTATTACTCTGAATCTGGGTTTACTCTTTGGGCATTTAGAAATTTCATAGAAGGAAAGGCAAAATGCTTACATTTTTGACCCACTTGTTTAATTTACACTGAAGCTACATGGTTAAAATGTAAAACAGTCTTTAGAGAGAACTTTATTTAATTTTCTTGTTAAGCTCCATTTCAAGAACACAGCAGGCTCACCTGACTGCAGAAAACCTTTGATAAACAGTTATTTAAAATTCAGAAAGTGTAACTATGTTATACCCTTCAATCCCTAAGCTTTTTATTTTTACCCCAATTACATATAATATGAACAAATTTGTTTTCAGGCTTTTTTCTGTATCACCAATTTATAGTTATATGTATGACTTGGCTCACAGAGCTGTTCCTTCAACAGTTAATGTATTTAGAGGAACAAGGAAAATGTAATATTTGCTCCTCTTAAAATTAGATTTAAACCATATCATTTTAACTATACATACATCAAAATTCAGATAAATCATCATATTAAAATATGAATGTTTAGCCAAGTCTGAGACTAAAGATGTATAGTTTAACATTTTACTTTCTTGGCTTTTATGACAATTGTTATTGGTCAGCATAGCCTTGGAGGTGAGATAGACAATAGAAGGACAAAATATTAGTCATATTTTAATGTAAGTAGTCAAATTTTGGTAATGAAGCATTTATATATGTGCATATATATAAACATTATTCATACAAACTTTCCATTCATTGTGATTTTATTTTTTATACACTTTGAGTTATGTTTAAAATGGAAAGAAATTGTTAAAATTTCTAAAATCTGCCATAGACAAAATTTCCATTTTTAACTTTCTGAAGAGAAGCCATGAAAATTTTTTATTTATCTCTTATTAGCATTAGTTTCAGCCTTCTCAAAACATTTACATCCTAAACAGAAAGTCACTGATATTAGTTGGTGAATGTAATTGTTGGTATCTAATTTACTATTCCAGTTGACTAGTTCAAGTTTATAATTGACAATAAAACCTTACATTTCACAATAATAATATCAAGAGTTTTATTTGTCTCTGTTAATATATCATTTTTAAAGCACTTAAAAATTGAAATAGGAAAGAAAAACAGAAGTTAATTGCAATTAAGCTTTATGAAAGCAATTTGCTTTTGATATCTGAAATGTATATTAATACACAACTTTTCTCATAATTGTTAATTTTGAAATTACTAATTATAATTTAGCAGTTTTAAAACTAATAAAATTATGACACTAGGATTAAAGTTTTTTATTAATAGCCACTTGAAAAATGACTTTAATTAAATTCATGAAAATTTCAAAAGATTTGTTTGAAAGGTAGGCTGAGGAAAACTTTCAAAGGACTTGTGTTCTACCTGGAAATGGGGAAGACTCAAAGCTTTAAGGTAGGGGAGTTATATGATCAAATATATACATACTATTCTTGATGATGTATGGATGGCAGCATGTTTGAGTCAGAAGGCAAGGAATTCAGACATGAGTTCAGAAAGAAATATTAGTGGTCTGAAATAAAAATAATTATGTTGAAAGATAGGGCCTGATAAAATCAAGATGTGCTGGTTTGTATATATTATGTCCCCCAGAAGAAGCCATATTCTTTAATTCAGTCTTGTGGGGGCAGACATATCAGTGTTGATTAGGTTAGAACCTCCTGATTGAGTGTTTCCATGGAGATGTGATCCACCCAACTGTGAGCAACAAGTTTGATTAGGGTGTGACCTCATGATTGAATGTTTCCATGGAAATGTGGCTCCACCCATTCAGGGAGGGTCTTGATTAGTTCATTGGAGTCCTATAAAAAGAGCTCACAAACAGAGGGACCTCAGAGCAACTGAGAGCAACATTTTGGAAGAGCTGCAGCCCAGAAAGGAAAGTCCTGGGAGAAAGCCATTTTCAAACCAGAACTCCAAAGCAGATGCCAGCCACGTGCCTTCCCAGCTAACAGAGGTTTTCCGGTCGCCAGTGGCCATCCTTCAGTGAAGGTACCCAATTGTTGATGCCTTACCTTGGACACTTCATGGCCTTCAGACTGTAACTTTGTAACCAAGTAAACCCCTTTTATAAAAGCCAATCCATTTCTGGTATTTTGCTTAATGGCAGCATTAGCAAACCAGAACACAAGGTGTGTCTAGAAATTGGACTTTATAACATTGGGTACCAGATAGAAGACGTGTACCACATTGGTTCAAAGTGTGTGAGAAGTTCAGTAATGTTCATGGTTTTCAGTTAAGAGGATTAGTGCATTTCAACACCATAATAACAGTAATGAATGCAGTCAGAGAAGACAGCTTATTTGCATTTATGTGGTTTCAATTTACACTACTGAGGCAAACAGTAGGTAATGAATTGTGTATGGACTAATCAACTTTGAGATGTCCATGCTGTCTTCAAAGACATGTACTAGACAGTAGGGAAAATAAGTGAAACACTCAAGAATCAGTTCTGGCCACAAAGTACAGATCATGGAAGTCATATGAATGAGCAAACTTCTCGCAGAGGAGTAAGCAAGGCATGAAGACAAAATATAAACGCAGAAGTTATAAATTTGGTTATATAATCTTTTAAGATTGAGTTTGAGAAAAATATGACCCTCAACAAGAAGAAATAGAGATGGTGTTAAATCAACATTTAAAGGAGGCAATGGTTAGAAGTGCCAAATGCTATAGAAAGATGAATTAAAAGGTCATTCATTTTGGAAATTAGGAAGTAACTGATGTCGTGTGAGAGCTTTTTTTATTCTTCTATTCTGGTAAAGAATGGAAACCTGATTGCAATGAGTTGAGATCTCAGTTAAAACTGAATGTGTCAAATAGGTTAGAAATGCTAAAAAGATTTGTGGTTTGCAAGGACAACCTGTCAAGAAGATTTGAACTTTTTTGTTTGGGATATGTTGTTTATTTAATTATTTTGCATCTCTTTTTTTTTTTGGTTACATCTTTAGAGCATGGAAGCAATCCTTCAAAAATAATTCTTCTTCTCTTTTCTGCTGTTAACTAGCTTATTTTATAGTCCCCTTATTAATTTAATAGTTTTTTTCTATTAAATTTTAAAAATAAAATACACTGAGTTACAGTGGCTAATCTATTTCTGGGATTTCCCTTCATATTATTTATTTATTCTCAATGTAAAAATCATATTAATAACTGGTAGAAACCACACCCTTAATTTTTGCTTCATGCTTTATTTTTAATTTATTCTCATTATTCAAGAAGAAACTAACTCAGTATTTATACTTGAAGAAAAAAAATGTTAAAAGCCAGAATATGTAGATAGATAACCCATAACTTTTAAAAGGCCTTTTAAAGACATTAGTGAATGTTTAAATAGGAAAAGTTATTCCTTCTTTATAAAGATAATAAAATTTTGATAAGCTTTAGAGTCATTTTTCTGAGAGGTCTGAGTAAAAGAAGTATTAAAGGTCAAGTTGATGGTTATTTAATAAGTGGTATGCTTCCAGTCATAGTTGAATGCTGACTTACCACCATCATAAAATTAAATTGACCCACCAAAAAGGTAGTATTACATTGTGTACAATCATTTTCATCAAAATCATTCCTACTGAGCCCTGAATTGGCAATTGCTATATTACAAAGTACCCTGCAGTAAATAACTCCCACTGAAGTCAACCTGAACTATTCCGAAGTCCATATGTCATTTTTTAGATGTAAGCCCAAGACATCATTAGCACTAACGATGTGAGGCTGCTTTTTGTTGATACCTATTGCTATTTAATGACCCAACTACCTGAGGCAGTTTTGATAAACTGAAAATCTTCCAGCTTTTGCTCCAGGAGAGATTTGATTACAAGTTGTTGACTAAGCAAGCCTACATAAAAGCTTTTCTGCTATACTAGCAGAAATCTTGAAAAATCCAGGCCTTCAAATTATTTTTTCTTCTTATACAATTTTTTTTTAATTTCAGTTATAACTAGCATGAAATTGTTCAGTTTTCTTCATATTTAGGAGTAATGATAGTTCTATTTTATTATCTGGATATTAAAATCTACCCTTACAGTGGTGCACACATTTCTAAAGAAATTAATTACATGTGGTAAGGTTTTCTGACTAAGCAAGTGAAAAAACCTGTCCATAAAAACACAGAGTCCATCAATGCACCACCAAGGCTATTACTATCTCTCTCAGCATACCCTGAAGCATGATACCCTCCTATGTATTAATGATGAACCTTTACAAAATGATTTCCTTAATGAGATATATTGACCTAATCAAATGCTTGAATTTTAGCTTGTAGTCTATGTCCTCTATGTTGGTGAAGGCCATGTGAAAACATTTTCAGTAGTAATTTCAAAACAGCAGGAAGAGCAGAAAAATATGTTTCTTCAATAACTAAAATTATCTAAAATCATTAACCCAATTAACATTGTCACCTGGTCTTCATTTAATGTGCAAACAGGCAGTTTACTAAAATAATTATTCAACTACAAACTGAGTGGTCAATTAGATACACAATTACACAATTTGCATGCACAGAAGTGAATTTTATCACTAAAAAGGTGTTCCTAAGCATTATAGATATAATATAGATATAAAATTTAGCCTGTAATCAAACATGTAACCTTCATTTGCCTACCTTCATTGCCTCATTGAGACATTCTTTAATAAACAGTATTTAAATGACTCTGTGATAATATGAATAATGATATAGGTATTTTGAGAAATTAAGCTTATTTTTATGTGTACCACCATTAAAGCATATAATTATTTCATTAATTCACTAATTTATTCATTCAACCATTCATGTAAACACCCATTTATTCTTTTATAATTTATACATTAAGCTAATACAGATTGAATTACTTCTTTAAGACATGTTTCTGTGGGTAATACTATGGTTATGTCTCACATGGGTATTATATTAAGTGCCAAAAGGGGAATATAATTTATATATCTTTCTTGAAGAACACAGTAAAAAGGACTAAGAGCCACAATAATGGGGAAAGAAAGTGGAAAATAACTTGTCATGCATGAAACAAAGTTTACTTTAAGAAGTAATCAAAATGATTAAAGTGTCTAGTAGAACAATGGAAATAATTCATTAATTCAGTCAATGATCCATAGACACTTATCAGTTATTTACTATGTAGCAAATATTGAGTTAAAAAATGGGAATAAAAATGCCTTGTTCATAGATTTTTTAGTGAAATCCTCAGTATTATTTGGAAACTAGTAATGGATCTTTCATCTATATTTATATATCAAGAAAGGTTGAATTTTTATAATCCTTTTATAATACAGAAAACTCAAAGTGTATGGAATTCAATTTAGAGTGACTCCACATAATATGTTTTGCATGAAATTTTGAATTCGCTTTAAAGTAACATATACACAGACACATATATAGCATATTTTATGTAATAAAAAGTGAAAATAATAATATCAAATCTAATTGCTTCACATTTGTAGACTGAGTTTTCATCTTGAATGAATTCCAGTTATTCTCTCCCAAATTATTCCATTATTTGAGGGGTTGAGCCCCACAAAGCCCCCAGGAAAGCATCTTCACCTTCACAATTTTTAAAATATCTCTGCTAAGTTTGCACCAACCCTGTTTTCATTTCATCAACTTTGATCCTCTCTAATACATCCCTATAGTCCATCACACTTTTAAATGGTGAGGTTTATTTCCCCCCACATTGTAGACTTAAACTCATTAGACAATTCATTCACAACATTTGCAACTTTCTCATCTTTCTCGTATGTATTTTTTTTTAAGTTATAGAAGTTATGGGTTTACGGAAGAATCATGCACAAACCCAAAGGTTCTCATACACTACCTTATTATTAATGCCTTGTATTGGTGTGGTATTTTTGTTACAATAGATGAAAACACATTTTTATAATTGCACTATTTACTATAGTCATGATTTAACTTAGGGTCCACTGTTTGTGTTTTATAGTTCCATGATTTTTTTTTAATTTTTTGTTCTAGAAATATATACAACCTATCAATATGTTCATCATGATGTATTAACATCACTACCATCCATTACCAAAACATTTCCATCACCCTAAATAGCAGCTCTCTACATTTTAAGCACTAACTCTCTACCCCTACCCCATTCCCTAGTAACCTATATTCTAGATTCTGACTCAATGAGTTTACTCATTCTAATTATTTCATATGAGTGAGATCATACAATATTTATTCTTTTATGTCTGGCTTATTTCACTTAACATGACTTCTTTGAGGGTCATCCATGTTGTCATCTGTATCAACACTTCATTCCTTTTATAACTTAATAATATTCCATTGTGTGTATACGCCATATTTTGTTTATACATTCATAAGTTGACGGACACTTGGGTTTCTTCCATCTTTGGCAATTGTGAAAAATGCCACTATGAACATCAGTGTGAAAATATCCGTTTGAGTCCCTACTTTCAATCTTTCGGGCATATACCCAGAAGTGGGATTGCCAGGTCATATGACAATTCTATATTTAACTTTCTGAGGAAATGCCACATTTTCTTCCATAGTGGCTGCACAATTTTACATTGCCACCAGCAATGAATGAGTGATCTTATGTCTCCACATCCTCTCCAACACTTTAACTTTCCCTTTTATTATAATAACCATTCTAGAGAATGTGAAAAGATATTTCATTGTGGTTTTGATTTGCATTTCCCTAATTGCTAATTGAGTTGACCAACTTTTCATGTGTTTTGTGGCACTGGAGAAATGTCTATTTCAGTCTTTTGCCCATTTTTAATTGGTTGTTTTGTTGTTGCTGTTGTTGAGTTAAAATATTTCTTTCTATATTCTGGGTATTAAACCCTTATCAGAAATGTGGTTTCCAAATATTTTCTCCCGTTGTGTAAGCTGTCATTTTACTTTCATGATAAAGTCCTTTGATGCACAAAAGTTTTTTAATTTTGATGAGGTCTAATGTATCTATTTTCTTTTATTGCTTTTGCTTCAGGAATATACTCTAAGAAACCATCACCTAACACAAGTTCCTGAAGATGCTCCCCTACATATTCTTCAAGGAGTTTAAGAGTTTTGGGCTCTTTGTTTTGGTTTGCCAAAGCTGACAAAATGAATTATACCAGAAATGCATTGACTTTTACAATGGAGATTTATAAACTTAGAATTTACAGTTCTTGGGCCATGAAAATGTCTTAATCAAGGCATCAACAGGCTGATACCTGGACTCTGAAGCCTGGCTCCTGGTAAGCTTGGGCTCCTCAGTCATACGGGAAGGCACATGGTGGTGCCTGCTGTTCTTCCTTCCCCAAGTTTTGTTGCCTCCAGCTTCTGGCTAGAGTGGCTTACTTTCTGTTTTCTTTGTGTCCTCTCTTTTAGCTTCTGTCTTTCTCAGCTACTCTGGGGACTTTTTCTGTGAGCTTCTCTTTATTTAATCTCTTAGTTTCTGTATGTGTTTTATCCTCTTATAAAAGGCTCCAGTAAGAGGATTAAGACCCACCTTGAATGAGGTGGGTCACATCTCAATTGAAATAAACTAATCAAAAGGTCTCACCTACAATAGGTTACACCCACAGGATGATCCTTTCTGGGGTACATAGAGCCCCCAAACTACAACACTACTGTGTTTATGTCTTTGATCCTTTTTCAGTTGATTCTTGCATGTGTTTTGAGGTAGGGGTCCACCTTCTTTCTTCTGCATATGGAGATCCATCTTTCCCAATACCATTTGTTGAATAGACTATTATTTTCCAATTGAGTGGTCTTTGCTCCCTTGTCAAAAATCCATTGGCAATAAATGTGAGGGTTGATTTCTGTACTCTCAATTAGATACCATCTTTCTGTATGTCTATCCTTGTGCCAGTACCATGCTGTTTTGATTACTGTAGCTTTGTAATAAGTTTTAAGATTGGGAATTTGAGAGCACGTTTTTTTTTTTTATGGTCAAACTATGTAAAAGAAGTCTAAATCTACTTTTCCGCTATTGAACAGTCTTATATCTATCATTTTTTGAAAAATTGGTTACAGTTGTTTGAGAGTTTTATTTACCCTTTCTCTGCTTTTGTCTCTATGGATAGAAGTCAACATTTGGTTTAACAATTCTAGCCACTGAAATTGTACCTGCCCTAGAAGACCACCAAGACAATCAGCTCGTAAGCATAGGTATTCTGACATATGTGAAAACACTTTATTTTCAATTTATGCTTTGATAACTGTTACTATGGCTTGGTGATACAGTAAGGTGTTATGCTTAACTTTTTAAGAAACTGACAAAGATGCTTATCTTTCTTGTTGTTCTCATCCACTGTATAGTCCACAGGGAACAGATGATACTGTGGCATTATTAAAAGTAATAATAATAAATGGGTTTCATAAATTGGGACATTTAATATTTTTATTTGGTGTGAGGTATGGACCAGAGTTTTTATTTTTATTTTTTTATTTTTCAGCATATGAATATATAACTGTTTATTGTCATTTGTTTAAAAGACTCATTTCTCCACTGAACTGCCCTTGAATCGTTGTCAAAAATCAATAAACTGTAAATATGTGGGTCTATTTCTGAACTCTCTATTCTCTTCCATTGATCTGTTTGTCCGCCTTTAATCCAATACCACACCGCTGTGATTATTGTAGCTTTATATTAAGTCTGGAAAGCAGGTAATGTTAGCTTTCCAAAGGTATTCTTCTTTTTCAAAATCATTTTAGCTGTTTTAAATCTGCTGCATTTCCATATTCATTTTAGAATCCAGCTTGTAAATGTTTTAATTTTTATTGATCTCAAAAAATCAGCTTATGATTTTATTGATTTTCTCTATTTTTTGTTTTCTATTTAAATGATTTCCATGATTTTTTAAAAATTTCCTTTCTTTTCCTAGTGTTTTTTTTTTAATCTTTTTAAGTCATGGATTTGAGAACTTTTCCTTTCTAATAGAGCTGTAAATTTCTCTCTGTTCTGCTTTAGTTGATATCCTACAGATTTTGACATGCTGTGCTTTTATTTTCATTCAGTTCAAATTAATTTCTAACTTTTTGTTTGTTTTCTTTTATTTTCCTTAACCAATGGAAGTATGGTTTTTTAGTTTCCAAATATTTGGTGATGTTTCATGTATCTTTCCTATGTTGATTTGTAATTTAGGTCCACCATAGTTAGAAAACATACTTTGCTTGACTTGAATCATTCTAAATTTATTGAGACTTGTTTTATGGAAGAGTTATGGTCTACCTTGATAAATAGTCCATGTGCACTTAAGATTAAAGTATATTTGACTATTGTTGGCTGACTGTTCCATAAGAGACAATTACATCAAATTCATACATGAAAGTTCCCAAGTGTTATAGCTTCCTGCTGATTTTCTGCCTACTTGCTCTAAGAATTATGAGCTTGTAGATTTGTAGAATTGTCCTTGGAATTCTATCCATTTTTGCTTTATGTGTTCATTTATTAAGCGCATTACTGTTAAAGATTTTTGGATCTTCTTGATGAATTTACCCCTTTATCATAAGATAATGAAATACTTTAGTGCTGGTAAAATTCTATGAAATTTGGTGTGTCTGATACTGATAAAACCACCTCAATTTTCTTTTGATCTGTGACATCATAGACAATTATTTTTTCATTTTTTACTTTTCATTTATTTGTGTCTTTTACTTAAAATTCATTTAAAATAATTTTCCATTTTTAAGTTATCATTCCACAGCTAGCTAACAAGCAGGTATAAATGTAGGCAATTTTAAAAAATATATCATGTCTCCTTATGATATACTTTATTGACAACTGCATCAAGAATTCATTGAAGCATTAAATGTGACCAAAATATTTTCTTATCATCATATATTTAGTTTGAATGTAGTCTTTTTCATATAGATTTAAAAAAAAGAAATGGAAATTTTTTATGTGACAGAAGATTTCAGAACTTTAGTGGAATAGGCAGCTTCACATCATGCCATTCCACTAGTGATTTATTTCAGTATACATTATTCCCCAGAATGTCACCATCTTTAAATAAAAAATAGTCCTTGTCATCTAGAAATACTTTAGTGCCTTCATATTCTGGGGAGACAATTTGATCTCCAACTTTCATGCTAGCTGGTTGAATTTCTCCACACTTTCCTTTAGATCTCGATCCAAGAGTTACTATTACTGTATCCAATACTTTTCCTTCAGATTTTTCAAAAGCATAATATGTTACTTAGTTAACATTTCCACTTTTCTCCTTTCAATCAATACTAGGTCAGAGAGGGGAAAAATCTGTCTAAATGCCTGTCTTGCCATAACTCTGGTCACCACAGCACATAACCGTCATTTCATTTTAAAAGAGCCTTGCAAATTTAGTAATGCTAAGGCCGGATATAAATATATTATATATTTTTTAAGTCTTTAATTTGTTATAAGGGGCATTCTTTTTTATTTTTTATCCCAAAGTCTTAACTTCCATAGCTTCTATTAAAAATAACAAATGCTGGCAGATAAATTTTTAAAAATTATTTTAAAATTAAATAATCTGACTCAAATAATATCACATAAGAAAAGTATAAGGATAAAAAGAATTTTTAAAGTATAACTTACTTCTACCAGAATTTTGGGCCAAACTAAAGAGACCTCTTTTTACTTATCCTACAACCATTTTCTTACAACCTATTAAAACTGCTTTAGCATCTTAAAGATGTTTCCTAAAAATTCAGTTTTCTTCTTCTATTTCATGTTCTTGCCATATATTCATTTACATCATTTTATCCAATCACCTATGCCTAATGAAGTTATGTAAATTGAAGCTGGCAAAAAATGTGTCATTAATTTGGCACTATTTCCTTGGTGGTCAGTAACAATATTCCTACTATGTAATATTATAATTTCATATACACATGACCCACATGCATTGCTCCAAAGTGTTTTCTAACAGACAATACATTGGGAAGAGTTTATAAAGACATATTGTCTTCAGGCAAAATCCAAGTGTACTTTTATCTTTTTTGTTCTTCTTAATTTATTCACTTTATTCATATTAGAAAATTGATTGGAAAATGTAGAAATAAATAAATGGAAAAGCACAATAAGTGCTCACAGTGAGGCTAGTGTTGATGAAGCAAGGCAATAAAATTTTTTAATGTGTTTGCCTTCTCGATTACTTTTAAAACATATTTTAAAATTTAAAATAATACTAAAGTTTAAACAAGATTTCAAAAAACGGAAACATGCTAACAATAGAAGGAAATGTGTGCTATTAATAGATGAGCAAAAGAGACAGAAAAATTCATCAAGTCCAACATTCTTATTATATAAATTAAAAAAAAAAAACCTGAAAGTGTTAGGTGATGTTGCCAAGTTCACACTGCTGGTTAATGACCAAAATATTTCTAGGCAATTAGGAGGTCCTTGTGATTCTAGGCATCATGATAATTTCTAGTGATTCTTTAGAAATGTGAGGTTTCTCTTATGTGGACCTGAAATAGAACTGCACTAGGAATGACTTTTTTTCCTAACACGTATTAAAGGAAATACATTATCCTTAAGATGAATTTAACCAGAAGAGCTATGAGAATTGGTGTATCTCCTAAATTGCAGCTCATAAAATTGATTTTCATATTTTTAGAAATTAAGAAGAACACTTTCTAGGTAAGAAGGTGAAAATTCTTTTTCTCAAGTACTTCTTACCATTTTTCTTTGGAAAATACCAATCTGAAAGTGAATATTATCATTTGTTATCACAAAAAATATCCTTAAGGAAAATATGAAATTCTAAATGGTTTAATTTAAGAAATACTAATTGTTGTAATATATACACAACTATAGATACTATTGAACATATTTTTATTTAAACATATTTTAATATTTTTAAATTATATAAAATATGCATGGTATATTTGTGTGCATCTATATATACACACATACTTTGGAAATTTTAGAACAATAAATGAATTATATTCATATAAAATTATAATATAGTATAAGAATATTTTTTACCAGTACAGAAACAATGCCAAATCAAATGACATCTATATCTATCCATTTACCTCTCTCTCTCTCTATCCTATCTATCTGTGTATTTATTCATCCAAATCTCTTGAAGAGCTTTTCTCTAGGCTTAATATTTTCAAGATTAGGCTACCTACTAAACATTTGATTCAGATGTTCAAGTATCAAATTCCGTTTACTGATCTTGAGCTTGCAACATCCAAAATTTAAAATTTGATCCTTTCTATTTCCGAATTTAAGACACTTGAAAAAATATTCCTGTTAAGGTTGATTGATATTTAAGAGAAAGTCTATTGTAATGTGGTCATCCTGCTGTGTCCAGCTCAATTTGGAAACACGGAAGCAACCCCATAGTTGTCACTGGCAAAGCTGTGAGCTACACAGCATTCCAATTAACATTAGAAATTCTCAGCAAAGATGAGGCAGGTTGGCAGATCAAACTGGAAATTTTAATTTTAGTTGCAGCTTATACAGGCAAAGATTTATTTAAAATAAGTTTAAGTGATAGTGACTTTTTTTTTTCTCTAATTCTTTTCCAGTTAAGCACAATACATGGTGGAACCATATATGTGTCACATTTCACAAAAGCCTTTTTGTATGTTTAAAGCCCTTAAGTTTTCTAATGGTCACAGCAATTTTGACCTGCAAGATACATAGAGACTTTTTGATATGAGTTTAAGTTAAATCCTAATGGTTTCAAAAACTTAGATATCAGAGCTAAGTTTTTGACAGACAACAGAATGACACTATTATTTTGCCAATTTCAAATTATTAGCTAAAATAACAACTAGAAGTGAACTTCTCCCTTCAACAATCACAAGAGATTCAACTAGCAGGGCTGGAAAACATTTTCCGTAATTTAACATTCTGTCTAAGCTTTAGCTGTTCAAGTGAGAGTACAAGGGAACAGAAAGGATTGCGTGAACAGCTAAACTAACAGTCAAAATGCCACCTTCAAATGGCTATGCTTTGCAAAAGTTTATACCTACTTCAGAATAGTATTTTAATCTATAATAAGGAATAATATGAATTACAGAAGAATAAGCTACTCAAAATATATAAGTAAAATTAAGGTTTTCAATATCCTGTTGACAGAGAAGAATGGCTATAATGAAATTATCTGGCTTGTAGGATCACTTTTTTTAACCTAAGTATTATATACACTATAATATAATTATATATTATAAGTATATATATTATATAGGAGTTTTTAGAATTGTAATATTGTATAATTCTACACCATGGCAAAGCTATTCCTCTCACCTTGCAGCAACTTGTTTAATTTTATGTGAAAAGTATAAAAGGAAACATTACGTTTCTATGACCTGAAATTACAAAGATAATTATAAAATAACAGACAGTTAAGCATCAACTTAGTATCTTGTTCCAAACATAAATCAATCTAATATTTTCTCCAAAAATTTGATATCATCCATTCTTCCTTATTTTCCTCACTGTCTGTGGTAATTGTGTTCATACTAGGAAGAGTTATAAAAGAGCTTAGTTGCCACTCTCACCACCCTAATATATAATGCATTTAAAATATGATAAAATCCAACATTTCAATACTTAAATCTCCCAGGAACATAAGCTTGTACACATGTATACAAATAGGCCTCTATTTTATTTGGTGGGTCGGGTGGGCAGAGAGAGGCACTAAGCTTTTCCACAAATAGCATTTAAAACTGAAACACTAATTCTTAACATTTTTGACCAAGTGACCAAACTTAATTAACTTCACTGTGTCAAATCATCAGAAAATTAATTGCAATAATTTTATTTAAAAAAATACTATAGAAGTTCTGAATATTGAAAATATTGATTTCAATTTCAAAACTGGTTTAATCTCACATTGGTTTAATGCAAATAAACTCAGGTTTAAGAGAAAGTTAAGACAGTGGCTAATGAAACACAGTCAGCATTTCCTTATAAGGAAAGGATTTCTATATATTCCAACTAAACACTGGTTTAAATCAGAATATTATCATACACACTATTTAATTAGCAATAAATTACCAATTGCTAATTCATTTCTATGTCAGGAATAAAAAGCTGCATGAATCTTTTCAAAACTGACTTGTTTCAAGTGCATATTCAGTGTTGTAAATTAAATATAAATTTCATTATTGTGCATGCAATGTTATTAATTTATACCATAATTATTCTAGTAGCCATGACTGAAAGTTTGAAAGCTCTTTGAAATAAAGTATATTTCTGCACTTATTTAAATTTTTCTTATGACGTTTATATTCTGAAACCATATTATAAGCTATACAACTAGAGATTATCCCTGTAACACTGAAAATATAATTATATATTTTAATTGCATTTTTAGTTTTCAAACTAACTATACTTTTTTCCAGTTATCCTAATATTTAATTTGAGTGTTATAATTTTTTTTTTCAATTTTGTGGTTAATATTTAAAACAGTTCTTTGAACTCACAGTATAAAATTGCAAATAATATATTCAGAATTCCCAGAGTCAAAATTGGTTTAAAGTTTGCTATCATGATACAAATTAGTACTTTCTTCTCTTTCAACAACAGAACTGTTTCCAACAAGACTCAAGTCATGGAGAACTTGTAGCATTTGTAATTGTTACGGAATGAATCGTGTCCCCCACAAAGACATGCCTAAATCCTAAATCCCAGTCCTATAGGTGTGAAACATTTTGTAACTAGGATCTTTGGAGACATTATTAGTTAAGACGAGCCTAAACTGAATCAAGGTGGCCCTTAATCAAATATGATTGGAGTACTTATGTGCCGGTTTGAATGTATTGTGTCCCCCAAATGCCATTGTCTTTGTAGTCTTCTGGGACAGACCTTTTGGTGCTGGTTAGATTTGCTTGGAGTGTGCTCCACCCAGCTGTGGGTGATGATTTTTGATGAGATGTTCCCATGGAGGTGTGGCCCCGCCCATTCGGGGTGGGCTTTGATCAGTGGAGCTATATAAATGAGCTGACTCAGAGAGAGAAAACTCACTGAGTGCAGCTGGGAGTGATGTTTTGAAGAGGAGCAAGCTTACTAGAGAGGAACGTCCTGGGAGAAAGCCGTTTTGAGGCCAGAGCTTTGGAGCAGACGCCGGCTGCCTTCCCAGCTAACAGAGGTTTTCCGGATGCCATTGGCCATCCTCCAGTGAAGGTACCCGATTGCTGAGGTGTTACCTTGGACGCTTTGTCGCCTTAAGACTGTAACTGTGTAGTGAAATAAACCCCCGTTTTATAAAAGCCTATCCATCTCTAGTGTTTTGCATTCTGCAGCATTAGCAAACTAGAACACCTTATAAATAGAGGAAGTTTAGACATAGGAAAGAGGAGACAAGAGGATACCATCAGGGCAAGAGGTGGCCATGTGATGAAGGCAGAGATTGAGTTATGGATTGCCTGCAAGCTACCACCAGCAGACTACAGACTTGAAAGTACAGTTCTGCTGACAAGCTGATTTTAGCTTTCTAGTCTCAAAAACGATGAGAATAATTCCTGTTTTTTGAGCCAACCAGTCTGTGGGATTTGTTTTAGCAGCTCTGATAAATAAAACAATAATGATATATTGTTTTGGTTATTGTGTGATTTTTTTCATTATTATTATTGTCCCATCAATTTTTTCCATCTGATTCTTCAGATATCGATGATTTATTTAAAATACTTTTGCTAATATGTAGAACATTCAGTTCTGAATTTTTGTATATACCAAAACACCAAATGGCAAGAATCAGAAGAATCAGTAAGAAGTAACCATTGCTGAAAACATCCTAGTGACTAAATTTCATAAAATTTATTTGCATGCACAAGTGCTCTCAAAGGAGTTATAAACTTTCATTCATTGATAATTTTTAACTGCTCAAGAAAGAATGACTGAAATGAGAAAAAACTATAAGTTTTAATATTATAGAAAAAATGAGGAAAATGGAGAATATGGCTATTTTCATTAAGGATAAAAAATTATCACATTTGATTAGAAAACTAGGTGCAAATGGCTTTTTGTATTAGAATAATATCTGTTTGGTTTGCTAAAGCTGCCAGAATACAGTATTCCAGAAATGAGTTGGGTTTTCCAATGGGAATTTATTAGGTTGCAAATTTATAGTTCCAAGGCTATGAAAATGTCCAAATTAAGGCATCAAGAGGTAGAAACCTTCTCTGAGGGAAGACAGATTGCATCCGGGGTCCCTCTGTCACATGGGAAGGCACATGGCTTGTTCTGCTGAACCTTTTCTCCTGGGCTTAGCTTCTGGTTTCAGTGGCTTTCTCCATAATATCTCTGGGCTTCTGTCTCAGCTCTGTGGGTCCTTGCTTGCTTCTCCTGGGGGCAAACTCTGGACTACATATGTCAGCTTTTCTGAGATCTCTCCAAAACCTCTCTGCCTTTTATTCTCTCATAGAGGACTCCAACAAGGGGATTAAGATCTACCTTGATTGAGTGGGGTAACATCTCCATGGAAACAATCTAATCAAAAGGTCCCACCGCAATAGGTCTGCCCCCACAAGACTGGATTAAAAGAACATAGGCTTTTCTGGGATACATAACAAATTCCAAACCAGCACATTATCCTTAAATCCCTTAAATTGATTAAATTATGCATATTTAATTTTTGTCAAAAGTTGTTCCTACACAGAAATATTTAATCAGAATACATTTTTCTTGTAAAATGGCTCATACATTATTCACAAAGTTTTCCTTTTAAAGTAAAATCCCCAGTATTAGATATAAATATTTGTCACTTTATGTTTTGTTATTCAATTTGTGCTTTTTTTAAGTGGATAAAATAAGTGATTTTTCATTTCTGTTACTAGAGTATTTTAAAAAAATATTTTGTCTTATTTCCTGAAAGAATGGTTAATATAAGAAGGCTACTATCTCTATGAAAGGCTTTTCAAGTTCGTTAGTCAACATTTTAATGAATACCTGCTGTTTTCTGACCAATATAACTATTCTTAATTGAAAACAGTAAAAGAATTTCCATTTTCTTTTCTTTAATTGTCTTTCCAATTTCTTAGATAATTACATTTCACTAGAACAACAATCAAGGCTTTAGAATTATTTAAATATACACTCAACATTTGAAATTAAGATTACTTACTCAGCTATTAAAACCATTTCCACCTCTCCGAAATTGTCTCTATATTCTTTTAGCCTGAAAACACAAGCTATTTGGAGAGGAGGAGGAGAGGAGAATAGGGGGAAACAGTAGATTATGAGAGGACACATTGTGTCATCCTTACTTCAAATTTAGGTGATTCAACAACAAGAAATTATAAAGTTTCGAACATTAGCTCTGTAGTAGGTTAAATTATGTACCCCCCAAAGAACACATATTCTTGGGCTTAATCTGCATTCTTGTGGATGTGAGCCCCTTGTAAATGAGATCTCTTGAAGATGCTGTTTTAGTTAGGGTGGACCTAACTGAATAAAGATGGACCTTAATCTTAATACTAGAGTCCTTTATAAACAGAATAAATTCAGACACAGTCAGAGGCTACAGGGAGGAGTCAGAAGCTGCAAGTCAACAACAACCAGGAAGAGAAAAGAGAGGATATCACTACATAAGGGAAAGGCAAGAAACCCCAAGGACTGCTGTACAGACAGAATGCTACTGGCCAATGCCTTGATTTGGACTTCTGGCCTCTGAAACTACAAGCCAATACATTTCTGTTGTTTAAGCCAGTCCACTGCATGGTATTTGTCGTCACATCTGGGAGACTAAGACCTGGTCTAAATATTCATAAATCACTTCCTCTTGCTTTTAACTCTATATGCAAAATATAGTTTATCTATTTACTTCTTATCACAAAATATAAGTCCATCAAGGAAAAGGGAAAAACCTTGTATCTTCCATCTGAATCCCAGTGCTGGGCACAATCACTGGAACTGAGTAGTCTCTCAATAAATATTTGTTAAATGGAAATTTTTAAAAGAATGTGCTGAGGAAAGAATCATGTCCCCCACAAAAGACATGTTCAAGTCCAAACCCCCAGTCCTATGAGAGAATCCATCTGCAAATAGGACTTTTGGAGATGCTCTTATTAGTTAAGGTGTGGCCAAACTGAATGAGGGTGGCTTTAATCAAATAGGGTTGAAGTCCTTATAAGCAAAGGAAATTGAATGTCAAAGTAGAAAGTCAGAATAGGAGAAACCAAAAAAGATCACCACGTGATGAAGGACTGCCATTATCAGAACACTACAGACTTTGGAGAAGTGAAGTTGTGCCAACAACATGATTTTGGTCTTCTAAGCACAAAACTGTGAGCTAATAAATTCCTGTTGTTTAAGCCAAGCAGTGTGTGGTATTTGTCGTAGCAGCCCTGGCAAACTGAGACAATGGCGAAGATTGGTTTTTAAAAATCTGGACACCTGATAGAAAATTGCCATAGTCACTCAGAGTAGACATTCATTATTAACTTCTTCGTGATTTAGAAAAATAATTCATTGATATTCAAAAGCCAAAAATGGAAGGGTAGAAAGAAGATAAAAATTTACTCAAGATGTCAGAAGGGATATATATAAAGAAAGAAGCTAACTTCTAGTGAATTTATATCCCATGCCAGGTTCCATGTTTAACACTTTCCATTTCATTAACTCATTTAATTCTGAAAACAATTGCATGGAAAGGGCATTATTTCATTTTAACAGAAGAGGTTCCTGAAGAATTGAGGGGTTCCAAGACTTGTCCAAGGTCAGAATTAATGCGAGACCATGATTCAAAACCATATCTATCTGCTTCACAGCTCACACTGGTTTCACTATTCCACACTGAACATACAGCAACCTGTGTTGCCAGCACCTTTTCTAGGTAAGAAAAAGCAGGCAAAGTTGAAACACTTGGTTTTGAATTTCAAGTTTTTGTAGATTCTGGATCTGTACAGAACCAGCAGTAGAGGGCAAGATCTTGCAGAGCTGGCAGGGGAGAGCATATTGAGATAAAGTGAATGCACAGTTAATTAATGGTAAATAATACTGTGGCACTGCTGCTCATTTCAAAGGCTAGACCTGATGCTCCAATTTCTGTGGAAGCTGGGGCAATAGCAGCAGGGAAAGATGTCCACTGAAAACTTTTTGCTGAAGAGATTTGCAAATGAAAATTGGAATAAATCTATCAGGAGACATAAAACAATTTCTTAAGAGAGAATTTATAAAACCCCTATTCTTCTTTAGCATATAGAATCATGCTCATTTAAAATATTATGTTCAGGTATATATATTTAAGGGTTTATAGTTAAACTAGAGACAAACCATATAAGCAATAACTTGTAATATTTAGTTATAGAATGTTTAATTAATTTAGAAGTTACAGTTTTGCTCATCTTTAATTCACTATTCTGTCTGAAGAGGTAAGGATCAAAAGGCTATGGCTTATCTGGGGGCTTTGACTGACAGCTGACAGAGCCCTGCTCAAGATTCAATAGGACTGTATTTAACTGATGTAACCATTAAAAAAGTCAAGGTAGTATGTGGAAGTGGTATGCGTATGAACTTTTGGTCTTAGAATCCAACAGACTTTATTTTGCTGCTCCGTTTGTTTCTTAAGAGTTGTGTGACGTTTCATAAACAATCTCAGTCTCAGTGTTCTCATATACCAATAGGAAGAGTAATACATATGTGTGTAGGCAAGAATTTAACCTTGACCCAAAAGAAGTCTGACTTTTACCCTCAACTTCTGGGAGGTAATTTCTATTGCTTTTGTTTGCCTAGGAGCCTTGAGTCCCCGTGAAGAGTCTAACAATGTGATTTAGGGAGAAGGGCTCGGCCACACCTGTATTGTTTTAGAGTAGGGCTTGCCATACCAGAGAGACCTACAATGTGCCTTAAGGTGGGGCTTTGGGTCATAGTAGTCACCTGGAGACTGAGATAAACAATGTGGACAATCAATCAATCTTGCCTTCATAATGGAGCCCTGTTCCCTGCCCCCGACAAAAAATCTGAACACTGATGCTCAGGTGAGCTTTCCTGGTTGAACTTATTCCATGTGTGTTGCCACATGTAGACACTGAGTGATGTCCTGACTCTATAGGCAGAAGATAATGAACATTTGTGTTATGTACTCCTCCTATGGACTTCTTGGCTGATTTTAATCTGTATCATTTCCTTCTAATAAACTATAACAATGAGGATAATAGAATTCAGGGAGTTTTCTGAGTCCTTTCAGTGAATTATCAAACTTAAGAGTGATTTTGGGAATGCTCTGACCTTACAGTTTGTATCAGAAGTGAGGGCAGTCTTGGGTACTACTTCCCTACTCCCTAAAGTTGAAGTTGCCTATAACACCTCAGAGTATGCTTTCCTCATATAGAGAGAAAGAATGTGAAAGCACTTAACAGATGGTATGCCTTTATAAAAATCTCAACTTTGTTTTTACTCATTTGTTTGAGCAAATATTTTTTAAGTGCTAAATTCTGTACCACCACTGTGATAGGTGTAGCAGACATGGAACAGAATATGTCCTTGTTGTCCTCTATGGGGGATACAGAGAAATATAAATACATTGTCTAAATACAGCCAGTGTTATTTAGCATTTTCTACACTCTAGTTACTATGCTAAGAATTTTACTTACATTAATTCATATGATAATCTCAACAACTTTGTTCTCTCAAATACCATTATCCACATATTGCCATGTACAGGCTACTCTGGGAAGAACTGAGACTGGCTTAATCATATATGTATCTCATAAAGAACACTGTGAGTTTTCTAGAGATATTGAACTCTAGTGGGGAAGAATATTGGGGCAAAGAAAATAAATTATGATGCTGTTGTTTTAGCATTCTGATGAGAGAGATATTTTCTAGAAATATAGAGAGAGATGAATCTAGGAATATATCTGAGGTAGAATTGATAGGATTTTTGGATACTCTGGTGGCAAACATGGGATCCGGAGTGAGGCTTATATGACAGAAAGATGTGGAAGGAAGAAGGAAGAATCTTGTTTAGTTTTGGACATGTCCTTAAGGTCCCCATGATATGTAGAAGCAGAATTATTAAATAATCAGTATGATACATAGGTCATGTGTGAGATCTAGACTGTTGAATAATAGATGACAGTGATGATGTAATCTAGAGATGTACCAATATAATGGTGGAGCCTCCAGACAAAAATAAAAAGCAGCGTTCAGGCAAGTAGGAGGAATGGTAAAGAAAACAACTAGGAAAAGAAGATTAAAGAACAGAGCAAATCAAGAAAAGAACATGTTTTCAAATGAAATGCTAGCAAAAGAGGTCTAGTTAAGGTGAAGTCTTAGGCATGTCCTTTAAATTTAATCACCAGGATGTGATTGATGACCTTGGTGACTGATTTTCAGTGGAGTGGGTAGCGGTAGAGATTGCATCAGGTTGCAGAGTGAGTGATAAGAGAGGAAAGGAAAAGCAAATACAAACAACTTTCCATGAATATAGGTGTTATGGGAAGTTAAGATTAGAAGAGCTGGGAAGTCTGAAGGAAAAAGGCAAAATTGCTTTGTTTGAAGTATTAAAATCGGCAGGACTGACCCTTGGACTTGGAGAAGCTCAGGTAGAGGCAAAATATCACAGTATCATATTGACAGTAGTCGTCATCGGTATTAATATTGACTTCACTGACTTCCCAAAGTTTCTGGATATGTCTCTTTTACAGGGTTAGCTCCGCAAAAATTTAACTTCCCATCCTGTTTTAGTTTCCTAGGCATCTCAAAGCAAATACCACGAAACGGTTCGGGTTAGACAATGGGAATTTATTCACTCATGGTTTTGAAGCCGGGAAAATTTCCAATCAAGGCATCATCATTGTGATGCTTTCTTCCCAAAGATCCTCAAATCCTCTCTCACAAATCCTCTGTCACATGTCACCTGCTGGTCTCTCCCTTCTCTTCTGGGTTTCACTGACTTCAGCTTCTTGCTTCCATGGCTCCATGGCTTCTCTCTCCCTCTCTCTTTCTATCTCTCTCTCTCTTTCTCTCTCTGCCTCCCTCTCTCCCTCCCTCCCTATTCATTCTGTTTATAAGGATTCTGGTAATAGGATTAAGACCCATCCTGAATGAGGTGGGTCACAGCTTAACGGAAGTAGCCTTATTGAAAGGACCTACTTACAATTGGTTCACATCCACAGAGATGGATTAACTTTAAGAACATGTTTTTCTCAGGTACATATTGTTACAAACCACCACACATCCAATCCAAGAACTTTTTGTCTCTGCATCTTTGTGAAAACCATAACTCCTGTTCTGATCTGGGCTATACCTGGATATCCTTCCATCAGGATGGGTCTCAGTGTTTTGTCATGGGAGGAGCCCTTTTCAAGTGCTCTTTCTCATGATGGAGAATGCTTTATAATAGAAAGAATAAAGAAAATCTTGATTTTTTTCCTGAAGATATCATATGCAGAACAAAAACCAAAATACTAACTTACTCTTTTAGTTTTGCCCACTCTTCACACTTTCAGAATATTTACACGTTCGGAATGAACATTTCTATTACCAATTTCCTGAGCCTGGTAACAATTCACAGTCAAGGTATTGTGGCTTTATGAGCAAATACATCGTGTCATCAGGCTGCCAACAGGTAAAAATGAAACACTTTTCACCAAAGGTGTAGACTCCTTGTGAGGAATGTTACAGCCTGTGAATTAGATAGCATTCCTTTGCATGAGATGTATATTCAAGTGTAGAGCATGAAACCTGTGCCTTGGGTTTTGTTTGGAAAGACGAAGACATGATTAAAAGAGGAAATCAACTAAAATGACATCTTGAGGCAAAAGGAACAGGACATACTATCTAAAATAGATAACTGAGAGGCAAGAAAAGCTGAATCTATTACAGAGTTACATATTTTTTATATACTCTTGAACATATTCCTGCACCATTTTCAAGACGGATCACATTCATATTATATTGGGACTGTTAGGGACTTTGAAATGTGCCTTGACCCTTAGATAAACAAGATGCTTCCACAAACCAATATTTCAAGCTTCTTTTAGTATATTTCTGGTCACTAGACATACTAAGAGAACAGCATTAATATGCTTGGCCAAAACTGACCTTACTGATTTTAGTCTGTCAAATGATAAATATGATTCAGGATATATGTATTATTTAGAAAAACACTCTATGCTATTAGTGTGAAAAAATATAAGAATACAAAATATTCTGTCTAAAAATACATAGTATTAATAGTATGAGATTTAAAAGTGAAAGACTTTCATATTTTAGTGAGTACTTATTATTTGGTACTGTGCCTCCTTAGGCTTCATTTCCTCTTAATTCTGGAAAACAACATTCTTTATTCATGTACTGACTGATCAAAGACTTATATGTAGCACAGTTCTGATTAGAAAAACAGATCTTGATATTCATAGGCCCAATTCATGAAAAATTAATAGGGTCAGATCATATTGTTTTCAACCACTTAGGCAAAACATGAAAAAGTTTACATGTAACTATTAAAGAGAAAGTTATCTAAATTTTAACCAATAAAAACTTCTTCTATAACACTAGTTAAAGATAAGCAGTAGATAAACACTGCTATAACTCTAGTCTACAGTGCTAGTTAAAATAAAGATAAATTATGAATACATTTTGAAAAGTATAGTTTTATTTTTCTTGTAATTAAAGATTATTCCTTTTAAAATGCAAGTTTTATCACCTTAAGATTTGTCAAAGAAATTCCTGAATTAGAGCAGACTCCAGTAGAATTGAGAAGGGATCAAAGAGGGATTAATTACCACTGTAGAAAATTTTATTTTCGTTTTCAATGTTCTTCCTTTCAGAGACATAGAACATAATAACTGGTATCTGAACTACAGTAATTGATGTTATAAAGTCCTAGAAAGTATTATAAATTAAAAATAAATGAGGTAGACCCCAAAAGGAAGTTACAAAAAAACAAAACAAATGCTTTATCAGCACAAAGAGCAAGCTACATTACTGAGGGATTGCTGACATTGGAAAAGATAATGCATTAATACTTAAAGGGAAGTGTGTCAATATATTTTATTATTTTTGGCTCAATGTAAGTGCATAAAAATTCTGAAACTGGAGCGAACAATGTAGAAGTCTGATGGCCTGTTGTGCATCTGCTACCTTGTCAACACTGTCTCCTTGAACCAAACTGATGTCAGGGGACAACCGCTGGCAGCAATAGAAATCAAACTATGGAGACTGCCTGCGGAGAGAAAACTTTAATACTGCAGCTTGGGTTATGTGAAAACTACCCAGGATCTATGAGATGCCAATCAGTTTCAGACCACAGAGAAAATTGTGGAAAAGGGAAATTCACGTTTTAGGTGTGCGTATATATTAAACAGAGCAAAGTTTTCATTATTCAATTAGATCAGTACTTGATCTAAATGTCCTAGAGCAGGGTTTCTCAACCATGCTGATATTATGGATCAGATAATTATTTGTTGTAGGATATGCCCTGTGCATTGTAAAATGTTTAGTAGCATCCCCAGCTTCAATGCATGATGCCAGTAATACCTCCATTCTCCAATAACAGACAACCCAAAATGTCTCCATACATTGCCAAATGTCCCCTTAGGGGCAAAATTCCCCCTAATTGAGAACCACCCTACTAATTATTTTAGTGATGTTAGCTATGACAGAATTTCATATAGATTAATTCTGCTTTCTGGTTCATATCTGTAAAAAGGGGATTAATAATACCTATTTCAGAGAACTGATGAAAAGTAAATGAAGAAATGAATGAAAGGGCTTAATAAATTTTATCTGCTGAATAAATGATAGCTATTATTATTGATTCATTATCAGAACTCCTGATAATAATGTGAGATCTGGCCTCTGAGGCCATCACCATGTTCTTAGCCTAATTTATCATTTTATCTTTTTTTGCCTTTAACTTTAAAACTCTTTTAAAAAAAGAAAAAAAAGACCTTATGAAGTTGCTTTTTAAAGTACATTATTTCATAAAACACACTGAAAGTAGTCACAGTTTAAACATGCAATCTAAAGTGAAGAGCCCCAAAGTTTTCACTTTAATAAGTAAATTCTATTATTCATTTTGTTGAATGAAATATAACATTAAATTTTATCACATTATTAGGAAAGGAAACTAATGATAGATATTTTAATGGAAACTTACAGATGATGCCTTTACTTGTTAAATTAACACTCTGAATCATTCCTCAGTGATCTGCCCACCTCAACATCATTTCATTAATCATAGCATTTTCTGAATTTTCTAAGTCATTAGTTTAAATTACAATAAAATAAGTTTTATTTTTTTTTAAATAATCATATATAAAGTAAATCCTTGATGATTCTGAAGATATTATACTATTTTTTGGTCTTTTATTTTTACTGATCAGAAAAAAATAGTTTAAATCTTGTTAATTTAAATCTTGTTAGTTTAGATCTTGTTTCTTTGTAGGTAACGTACCCTTCCCCTCTAGTTGCTTCTTTTTTTTGCTTTTTTTTTTTTCTTTTCCCGTGTTTGTTTTCTGCACTTTTACTAAGATGTGTCTAGGATAAGGATTTGTTTTTACTTATCTCTTTTAGGGCACATTGTGCCTCTTCAGAATTAGGCCTCACATCTCTTTTGTTGGTGTAGTTCAATCTTGGATATTTCTCTTCCGTCATCTTTAAATATTGCCTCTCCCTCATTTTCTCTCTTCTCCTCCTGCATCTCCAGCCAGAACTAGGTTGTACTCCCTCATTCTGTCATTCATGTGTCTTTACCTCTCTGTTATCTATTTCCCTGTCCGTATTTCTCCATTTTGTACCTTGTGGAAATTCTTCCATCTACTTTACTAATTCATTCTTTTTCTGCAAACTGCTACTTAACCCATAGTTCAGGATTTAGGATCAATGCATACATAGTCATGTCTAGAAGATATAATTTCAAATCTGGCTCTTAATTTTTTCATTATGCATTTTTCAATATGACATTTTCTTTCTTCTGTTTTCATGAAAACCTTCTCGTTCTTAAGTTTCACATTGTTCTGTTATCAAATATTCATGTTATGCTAATTATTCTCTGGTTTGTTGGGCTTCTCTCCTTGGTTGTTTTTACATTTTTATTATTTGTTCATATTTAATATTTTTCCCCTGTAGGAGTTTCACTCAAACAGGGTCATGATAATTCCCTAGTAATTGTTTTTGGGAATTACTTCTGTCAGTTCCCTAGGGAGTTCAGTAGTTCTGGGAGAGCTGTTATGAGGTTATCATAGTCTGTGTTTCCTTCATCTAGCAGATCATAAAACTTCAGAAAATTACACCCTTGTTTCATGTAGTTTTGATTACTATTTATCATAGGCAACTTGTTTTTTAACAATCAGAAATCCAGAAAGGTGTACAGGTTTCTCCCTGACAACAGTATTTTTTCTCATTATATCTTTACGAGGTGGAAAGTGATTCTGATAGGGTCCAAATCTTACACAGCAATCAGTTTCATTTATCCTTTTCACTCTGACTCAAGCCCCAACCACCTATTTCTGTATTGGCACCAAAACCCCAGTTCATAGCTTCTACCCACTCTGTCTTATTCAAATGCACATCTGGACTATTGTAGCATTAGATTGTGCTCTTACCACTCTGGCTTTGAGTTCTTGCTTTTCTTGGCCAAACCTGGGGCTTTCTCTTACTTTCTTCTGAGAGGTATTAACATGCTTTAAGAATGTTTTCTATATTCTATGTACCATTTCTATATATTTGGAATGGGAGGTATGACATTTTATCTCAGTTCGCTATGCTACTAGAAGCAACCCTCCCTTCCATATTTAAATACATGGATCTAAAGTATTTTTAACACATGGTTTACAGACCATCATTATAGCATAATATGTGAATCAATTTGAAAATAGAAGGGAAAAGTCTATTTAACAAATGTTTCATAGAAGTACTCAAAATGTAGATTCCTGTGTGCTTACTAAAGCTGGAGAAAGCCTTAGTGAAAATAAAACCATGAAACCTTTGTTATGACAGACAGTTCTCAGCTAGTCCCCCATTTCAGCAGCATATTAAGCATAGGATTAGAATACCTCGGTAGCTAACCTGTGTTTATGCTTCATGATGTAATCACAACTATATATATATGTATGTTATTATTATTATATATGTCCAGGAATGACATATTGTCTTAGTTTGCTAATGCTGCAGAATGCAAAACACCAGAGATGGATAGGCTTTTATAAAACAGGGATTTATTTCACTACACAGTTACAGTCTTAAGGCCACAAAGTGTCCAAGGCAACACATCAGCAATCAGCTACCTTCACCAGAGGATGGCCAATGGCATCTGGAAAACCTCTGCTAGCTAGGAAGGCAGCTGGCATCTGCTCCAAAGCTCTGGCCTCAAAACGGCTTTCTCCCAGGACACTCCTCTCTAGCAAGCTTGCTCCTCTTCAAAACATCACTCCCAGGTGCACTCACTTTTCCTCCCCCTGAGTCAGCTCATTTATATGGCTCCACCGATCAAGGCCCACCCTGAATGGGCGGGGCCACACCTCCATGGGAACATCCCATCAGAATCATTACCCACAGCTGGGTGGAGCACATTCCAAGCAAATCTAACCAGCACTAAAAACGTCTGCCCCACACAAGACCACAAAGATAATGGCATTTGGGGGACACAATGCACTCAAACCGGCACACATATTAAAATGAAAATTACTGTACAGAAAAATGAATTTCAATATTTTCCATCAACAGATAAGCAGAGGAGGGAAATTTGCTTATATATTTTTCAAAACATAGACATGGAATACTTGAAAGAAACGTATTTGTGGGGAAACTGACATCTGGAGAGATTATTACTAGAGACAAAGAAACAGAGGTCATATTATTTTACTCCTTGTTTTATTTGAAATTAACTCATTAAATAGGGATATTGTAAAAACTAAGATATATTACTGTTAGCATACTAATTTCTCAACAACACTTGCTATTTATTGCTGATCACAGTTAGAAGACAACTTTGAGTACTTATTCCTTTAAATACCTTCCTTCCTGATAAGTCCTTAATAATAAATATACATATGATTCTCTTCATTAAGTAATTAATTACTTAGTTTATCAAATTTAAGTTATTTAAGAGGAAAGTTTACTTGCATGTTTTGAATATCCTTTCAAAATTCCCAAAGCTGCAGCAATTCTGATCATAAAAATATTGATGAACTGCATTGATACGGTTAATTATTATGTGTACAGAATTCACAGTTTTTGTCAGTTGGTGTTTGAAAAATTATATTAGTTGCTAATCTTTAAAAATTGTAAGCCAAAGCTATCATGACAGCTGTCCTATAAAGCAAGGCACAGCCTCGTTTGCCACATCTTCGCAATTCTCTATTTTTGTTAGATTTAAGCTAAATAATTTGCCATTTATTCTTGATTTTTCACTGTTTTTCTTACAATGGTATTAAGAGGAACACGGTATTAAGAGGAAAGTGAAAATTTTCTTACATTCCTGTCATCACTGAAGAAACGAAAACAACCACCATTTATTTATACACTTTTTATGTTTCACTCCTATGAGCCTCTACAATTCCCTATGTAAACCAAATGGGCTTCACATCAAAGTTCAAATTTAGATTTTTCCATTTGAGCTTGGTTTTCTCCAGTAAGAAATAACACAGAAAAAGCTTACTGAAAGATGAAAATATAGGTTTCATTTATTAAGAGGAATCATTCAAGGAACACAGTGACTAAAATAAATATAAGTATATCTTTCCTAAACTGAAAAGAACTTAAAAATTTATTAAGAAATTACACATTTTCCCTTATTTGTTCTTTACAACCATCAGATTTTAAGTGGGTCAGGTATTACTTTTATTGCATTACAGATCAGAATACTTACTATATTTTTTTATGTAGCTAATAAAGGCAGAATTCAGACTAAAGAGAAAAAGCATAGTTAATATCTTGAAATTGGTCTTTAATATGAAAAACTATTTTGTCCAACTTTGTCCAAAATAAATAGATAATTTCAACATCTGTAGCTCTTCAGCAAGAGAAAAACACGCATAAGGCCTCATATGTCTAGAATTACATTACTACAACTACTTACACAACTAACAATGGTCAGTGATATTTTTGTTGTATTTGGACAAGAGGGCAATAAAAGAGGAAGAAGATAGTAAAATGCAAAAGTAACTAGGGATGAAGAAGAGACACAAAAAACTAAACTCAAAATACAGCTATTTTCTTTCCTATATATATTACATTTTATAACAATTTGTCTTATGTAAGAGAAAATTAATATAACCACAAGAGAATAGCAGAGTAATCTATCACCCCATGTTGCATGGAGAATTAATTCCCATCATTGGTGATTTTTTTTTTCTTTTTTTGAGAACATGAGGGCTCGTATGTGAGCTGATCCACGGAAATACAAAGGAGGCCTTGATTCAACCAGTGACTGCATTTGTGTAATCATTCACCCGGATGGCAAGTGGCTGCCACTGCATGACTTGAAAAGAGATGTCATTTCCTTTAGGGAAGACAGCAGGAAACTAATTTTTGTTATCATCAAAAGACATGTTTGGCCAAAAGAAATGAACTGGAGATTTGGTAACCACGGAGAACATTTTACCTTCCTAAAGAGGTGAGAATCAAAAACAAAAGCCCCAGAAATATTGACAATGGCTGATACAAAAAAACATTTCAACTTTGCTTTAAAGTCTTGGTAAAGTGATTTAGAGGGATAGAAAAAATAACGTTCAATTCTCAAGCCAACCAATCTAATCTCCTCTGAATTATATGTGCCCCAGTTGCTGATGGCAGGTTGTAAGCATTGCCTTCTCTCACTGTATGATCATGAGTTTTTAGATTATAAGCTTCATGGAAAGCCTCTTGTGTAGAGAGAAAACAAGCTTCCTCTCATCAGCACAGAGTAGAGATCCACAGGGTAGTAGGCATTTGACTATGAATATGGACTGTTTGGATCATTAGTTGTCAACTGTTTCAAAAAATTGTGTGGTGTCGTTTAGCTTTGGACTTTTCTTTCCTGCTGTCAGATTTACTTAAACTATACCTCTGGGATCAAATGTCATGAAGGGAAATGCACAGTTGGGGCAATTTCATAAGTCTTCCTCCTGTAGGAATCCTGTTTGAAAAACCAAATTAATTATTAACACATAATATTTTGTAATAGCTTCACAGGTCCCCAAACCTTAGGATTGAGACAGTATTTATTAATAATGTCCTGAGGTTTTAGTGTCAATGTACACTATTTTAATTCATTTTATCTCGTTCAAAATAGCAGCTGCTACACATTGATTTATGCCCCATTAGCATCTGAAATGGCTGCCAGAGAGCTATTTTTATTTTAATTTTGGTAATTACATTAATTCAAGCTTTCTGTTAGATTTTTAAAGCAAGTCTTAACACAGTACATTTTGAAAGATTTCATGTAACTTTTGCTACTAAAGTTAACCTAATAATTTACATGAATGTTTTAAATAGAAAGTCAATGCTCTCAGAAATGTATTCCTGTGAATAATTCATGGTAAGTATAATGATGAAGCCAAATTACGCCTCATAATGCTCACACATACCCATTTTACAGAATGAAAGCATGAAACATCCAAGCTTGGCAATATTATATTTCTTCATTTCCTAGCCTATGTATGCCTCTCTTATGGGAAGGACCATATATTTAAACAATACTTTCAAATTATCTTTGTCAAATATGACAACATATGATTAATAGCTTAAATTTTAATATCATAATGGCATTCTACTTAATTTTAAATTATTTTATTAATATTTTAAACCTTTATTATAATTAGGCATAAGCCATTCATATTTAGAAAGAAAATAGTGCTTTTTATGAGGTACTTCAATAATCTATGCTTATGGAATGGTTATCCAAAATGGTATTTTACCAATAATTAGATGATTCAAAGGCAAATGAGAGAATTGTCCACTTTGAAAGCAGAACTTCAGGCAGAATGTTGTCTCTAATGAGCATGTGAATGAATAAAAGAATACACAAGTAGATGAATAAAGAGAGGTCTCTAGAATAAGAATTCACATCTTACAACACAGAATTCTTCATGTTTTTTGATTAAAAGAAAAAAATGACAGGAGACACACTCTTGCCTAAAATGCCATGCCAAAATACATAGACACTTTGGTGAAACTTTTATTGCTTTATAAAGCCACAAACTGTTCAGTGCTGTGGGATTTATTTTGATCTCAGATCTGTAAAAAATATTTAGGCTTTGAAGTTTTTCCTGGGAAACAAATCCATAGACTATTATTCATTTTCCATTTTGTTTTGTTGTAAGAGTCTTGATGATCCAGAACTTAGCAATAGGCTTTGATTTTAAGAATTAGAGTTAAGAGCTACATTCCAAGTTTAAAATAAGCAATGTAAACAAGCAAAAAAAGTGCATGCTGGTCATTTCTGTTTTTTAAATGGATACTGTTAAAAGCAAATTATTATGGTTTAAATTAAGATCTAGCTAATTGAATTTTAGATTTGCCAATGGCTAAAAGTGTCCTCTAATAAATGGCATTCAATCCTAGGTATCTATACAGGTAAACATGATTTCAGTAGATATTTGGTATAAGTATTTCATGTCTATGTTTAGTCATTAGAAGTTGTTTAGGAAAGAAAATGCATGGCCAACTGGTACTGAAAAATAGTAATTTTCTTTAGGCTCTTTCTACATCCTGACAGTTCTGTCTGATGCCTGTTAGTGTTTTCCAACCTGCAGAATAATCATTTTCTCATATTATTGGCTTCCAGCATCGTTTAGAAACATTCACTTTTCCCTCAGACTCACTATACTCCCTTCATTATGAAAGTAATATTTCAAACTCTATGATACAGAACGTATAATTTTTATGACCTAATAGAAAAACTTGCTTCTTTTGCTCTCCCACTTCCACGGTGGAGAGAACAGGCTATGAGAAAGAAGTGGTGATACTAATATTTCTGAACATCCCTCATGCTTTGGAAGAGTTGTAATCAGATCCCACAATGACTCCAAAGGAAATAAAATCAGGTAATGTATTTCAGAAAGTGAGCAGAAAGGGCCAAGGGATGGTTGTGCAAGCCTGTTTTCTTATGCTCTCTTTAGTTTTCTGGAATTTATTTGCTTTCAAATTTTGCAAACTTTTATGTAAATAAATGTTCAAGGGACTCATCTATTTAAAGTTATACAATATGGACTTTTGATGTCAGACTCTACCATTTGTGAACATGACCTGGATTATGGTGATGAATTTAACAGGGTATTGACTATGAAAATAGGTGCCTGACTGCTTGTATTGTGACTAAGCATTAACATCTGCCCCTTACTATGTCTTTTAAAAACACTGTGCAGACCAAGCAACAAAGGCCTGGTGCTTTGCAACCTCTGATTTGCCTGATGTGACTTGATAGAAACTATGAGGCCCTCTGCTCTCCAAAAATCCTGTGCTCTGAAAATTTATCATAAATAATTCATCCCTTTTCCAACTCTCTCAGGTCATCGTTTTATATGCAAATATTCCCAACTAGGATAACATTTTATGTTCTAAGCAGGAAAGTGAGAATGAATTTATAGGTTTTCATTTTTCCCAGTTGGTGGAGACAGAGAAGTAGCTGGTAACATTTTCTAGAACCACACATGTTGAAAGGAATCTTCTATTTATTATTAAAACCTTTCCTGCTTCCCACAAGGATGAGGTACTTTAAAACAAAAGAACAGATATATTAAAATCATTAAAACTTAGCTTAAGAAGAATTTATAGCAAGGGGCTTTGTCTAGGGGACATTAAACACTAAAATGGACAGTATCATCAATAGAAGTTTTAGAAAAAAATAGCAGAGACTTTCTTCATATGACCATTTCTTGCACTGACCTTTGATAAGAAGCCAAGGGCATGATGCCAAATCATAGCTCTGTGAAGACATTTCAGAAAGGGGCTAAAGTAATGTAGTCCTGCTACATACCATTCTGATGATCTGACTCGATACAGGGATAAAGCCTAGAGAATCTGAAGAGATGAATGGTTTACATGTCTAGAGGCTGCCGATTCCTCTGGAATTTCAATTGACTAAGTTATCAGACTATCGAAAAACAGGTTTCTGGTGGATATTAAAATGTTATTTTACTGTGATATGCATTATTAGAAATCCATATGATAATAATGACAATGGTAATAGCGACAGAAATGACAGCAACAAAAACAATGAAAATAAGAATAGCTAACATTTAATAAGTGCTTGCTGTGTTTCAGGTGCTGTGCTAATTAATTTGCATGACTTATTTAAAGTTTTCAACAGTCTTATTGTAGTAACCCATGGCCTGAGCAAAACAGGCCTGCAGATCTTCGGTGCACAGCAGTCTGCATGACCTAGGCAGCTAAATGTTTAACCTATTGTCTTTCTAAGCCAATAAAGAGAAAAAGGGTAAATTGACCTTAAAATGTAACTTTATGCAAGCAGGCAGGAAGTGAGAGGCTTTTAGTCTCACAAAAAGAGCAAAATGGAATTGTTTAAGTGTTATTCTAGTCCTTCCTGCACCACCCCTCAGGTCAGAGTGATCTGTTCCTCCATCTATGCTCCCCCCACCCTTAGGAAAGCCTTTGTCTTAAACCCTTATAAAAGACTTTCTGCCCTTTTTGCATGGCTCGGTCGTCTTCCCTGCGAACGCGATGCCTGCCCGGCCTGAGAGAGCCATCATGATCTCTCCGCGACTTCTCACCCTCTAAGTAAACCCTGAATAAAAGTTCATGTATCAGAAAATGCTTGTCTTCTTTGGCCTTTGGACTGGCATGGCCCTCTTGGGCTGTGACACTTATGAAGTAAGTATTTTACATATCGTATCCACTTCACAGAAGAAGAAACTGAAGCTTACAGAGGTTAAACATATTGAATGTGTAAATACAGATAGGAAGAACAAAGTTGGAATCTGAATCCAAGCAAACTGCCTCCAGTTTCCAGTGGCACTACACTATCCCAGCTTATATTTTGAACAGTTAAAATATATCATAAATAGTGTTCTTGGACATTTGATTTTCTTGAGGTAAAAATGCATAACTAATACTAGAATTGACCTTTTCTTTTAAAAAGATAGCAAAGGGTGAAGAAATGTGAACTGGCAAAGCTGGGGCCCACTTCTTTCGCATCACAATGCATCTCTTAACAAACGACAATGAAGCATATTTGAGGCTTTGACATTCCAAACAATGAAAATTGCAGCATATAAAAAAAAATTAATTATGGTAAAGACTGATTTTTTTTTAGTTTAATTGTCATTTCACCTAACATACTTCTGCAGATTAAGACAAAATGCTTAAGAGGACCTTTGGGAAGATGTGTATTCTGGTAGATAAGTCATTTGTCCACGAATCAAGAAATAAAAAATTTCAGAGATGATTTTATGAATAGCTTACTCCTCCACCTTGATCCAAATAAATCTTCTTGAAAAAGGGAGACATTAATTGAGAAAAAGTTAAGAAACATTGCTGAATTTCGGTTGGCTGATTTTATTTTAGGAACAAATGAGAAGCATAACATAAAGTCCCAAAACCTAAACATTCAATAAGTTTGCTTAGAAACCTAAGCAATTTTCTTAGAAATGGCCCCCATTTCCTTAGAAATGGCCACAACACAGTATATCCATAGTGCTGCATCAAAATAAGTATTACAGAGGAAGAAACAAAAACAGTGGCTTGAATGAGCTAATCGTTTCTTAAAGTTTGATAACTCTTTTATGTCAAAATGTTTTAGAATTGGTTAAGGGAAAGCAGTTAAAATTTCTAATATCCATACATTTTAATTTGCAGGTTTTGATTATGTGATTTAATGTTAGTATCTTCTCAAAAATACAAAAAAAAAAAAGAGAAAACTATTTAAGAACACAATTCCTTTAGGAAATTGATATGATCAATTATCTGTTTTTTGATTAGTGACCATAGAGAAAATTATCTTTATCCATACCACTCACAAATCATTGTTTTAACATCACGCTTGAACATCTAAAATAATGTAATTAAAGATGGTTTGACCTGAGAACAACCAAAGGTTAATTAAATTGATTTTTTAGTTGAAATTTAAGAGCTTAGTTTATGCATTTGGTGAATTTCTGTAGGAAATTTGTGGTTGGAACCATCATGGATTTATCTCTGGATGAAATATGTATCTTCAGATACCTACAGATAATTCATCAAAGAATATATTCACCTTAGAAATTATGATAGAAGGAAATATGGGGTTTCCATTGTAGCAATAACTGATGAGACTTTGGCTTACATTTCTCAAGGCCTGAGGACAGGACTATATAGTGTGTTTGTCATGATCTGCGAGCAAATCCTGTGGTGTTGCGTGACGATACATTCATTGCTGAATCCTGTTCGATAAAGATTATTTTCCAAAGGTAGCTTTCACAGTTCAGAAAATTTAGAGGCAAGCTATTTATGTGTTTATACTTGATAGATTTACTCAAATTGTTTAAATGAATAAATGAAAACTCCATATAATGAATTGTCAATTCCCTAAAAAAAAGATACAGAAGATAAAAATATTAGAAATTAATCTGTTTTATATGATGTTGATGAAACTGTTGACTGAATTGCATTGACTTTAGAAAAGTTTATGTTTTTATTATCTCATTATCTCATTTTGCATTTAGATTTAATAAACATGATTCTGAGAAGCTGGTGGTTTTAACCTCTGAATGACTACCAATTTACTATTTCTATTATAATTTAGTTGTATGATCCTCCAGGATTAGTTACTTCCTCAAGCTCTATTTACTGAATCTGAAATTTGGCAAGAAATTGCCTCTATTAATTCTCTATTAATATCTGTCTGTACATATAAAAATGTATTACAGTGTTTCTGGTTAGGTAGTTGGCACATATCAGGTTAATTTGGGGGAGTATCAATAGAAGGAGAGAAGGTCATGGGATGTTTTATCCTTTTGTGACAAGGGAACTCATTTTAAGTTTTAAATTTCAAATACAGCTAAGCTACTAATGAAAAAAGGATACGAAATCTCATGATGGTTTATATAAAAGGAAATTTCATAAAACATCTTGCTGCTAGGACAAAGGCAAATCAATTCCCCTTCAGAAAAATCATTTTTTAAATTCATTGTGCATCAGTAATTTCTTTACTATCAAAACAGAGAAAAAAAATCTTTAAAACCTAAAGTAAATGTAGAGAATATAATTATTTGGAGACTTACATAAATAATAGACATAAAATGTTTTATATGTCAACTGCTATAGTAACATGACATTTCATTAGCTAATAGAAGTTTTATCACTATAAAACTATTATTATCTTCATTGACAGATAACTGTTTAGAACTTACCTTGGACAAGGTATTGTGCTTTACTCTGAGAACAGGAAATAATAAGAAAAATCTGACATTCTTCAAGGACTTAGATTATACTTACAGGATTTAGAGTATAAATTATAATTTTCCTATGCCCTTTTTTAGAGCATAGGGTAAGAAGTTACATGATAAAAAAGTGTTACATATGTGAACTGCCAAAGGAGTAGAAGAGGCATTAAATTGTGTAGAAAATCAGAGTCAGGCTCAGGATAAAATTAAGTTATTGGTGTCCTTATGCAAAGCAGCTCTGAATTATTGTGGCTTAAAAAAACAAATTTAAGAGTAAGGCCAGTTAAGAGAAAAGCTAGGTATTACAACTATTGAGTTTTTGCATCTTCATATAACCACCCATTCTTATGGAAAACTCATGCCCTCTTGTGGACAGGACTGTTAGCTTCACTAATTTCAAAGTTGACCTCGTCTGTTTACTCTAATGCCAATAACCATATGTTAGAAATGGAGCCAGCACTGATAGTAACAGATGATTTTTTGAACCTTAAAGATGATTGAATTATCACTTTTAAAAGACAGTGCTTTACACAGTTTTATGAGCACAATCCAATTTTCTAGAATTTTCTAAGAGGATAAAAGGATTTTCTGAGTAATTATGATTCCCTATTTAAAATTCCTAAGAACAAAAATATGGCAATCCAGTACACCATTGTATACTTGAAGGTGTAAAGTAAGAATAATATAGCCACACCTCCACCTTCTCAGTTCACTGCTGACAGTCACAAATATTTGGAACTTCAGCATCTATTATCATGTTACTTAGAACAACAAGTCCAAAACATATCTAAATTTCTGCTACCTTCTTAAATAAAAAATGGCCAAGAACTTATAAGATGGAGTTGTAAGTAAACATATTATTTAAGTCATGTATCCTTAAAAATGGAATGAAATGCCCCCATTTTAAAAGTCTTGATCTCTTAGACTTGTATAAGGAGGATACTAGTATTTAATTCTTTAGTTCTTATTGTTCAGGGACCTAAATTAACGTTTTTGGTAATTAGTTTGGGGGAGAGGAGAGGTCACTGATATTGTTGTTTTCTGTTTGTTAATGGTTACATTTTCCAAATTATTTAGTTCTATGGATTGCTTTGTATGTCAATCACATTGCAGTAAAAGCCTGGAGTTAATGTTTTTAAGCAAACATATAAGAACGCATTCCTCATTAGACTCTATGTAACTTATCTTAAATAAGGAAAAATAAACATTCATTTTGCTTAAGATTATTTAGACTATTTGTTACCAAGAGAAAATCAAATGCTCCCTCTCTAAAGGATATGCTAGATAATATATATCACATGACCTGAAGTTTACAGGCAGAAAGCATTTTACATTGGTTTCTTATTCAAATTTTAGAGATTTTTCACAAGCAATTTATGTAGGTACAAGCTTCTTAAAATGTCCTTTGGGCACATCTGTCTTCCCAATTTCATCAATTCAGCTGAATATAATACCCGTGTCCCCAGGTACAAGTCATGATGCAATTCTATCAGACAGTTGCTGTACTTTGCGCAGTGTGGGTGTGAGAGCTAATTTTGTCCTTAGATTCAGAAGCTTCATTAACAGTCTTAACACATTCACTGCAGCTTTCTAAACCTCTCAGGCTTTAACACTTACGCTACTGCAGAACTGGGGAGAAAGAAAAATAAAATGTTACCCTTATTTTGAAAACACATTCTTCTGACTGACAAAAAATATAGCTCTTTTGTGCGCTTCCAAATATGAGCTCCAATATCATGATTTGGAAGCCCTTCGGCAATGCAAAATTGGTGCAACGTGAAAAGCACTTTTACACACACACAAGCATACATGTGTCCAAACATAAATGAATAAGAGACATTGCCTAACCCTGATTGGAGGAATTTTGTATAGCTAGAAAAGAGCATTGAAACAAAATGATACTTTTTCACTGCATCTTTTAATATATAAGTTCCATATTATTGTAATTACTCAATATTAATATTAATTTCTCAGATTTCAGTGATTAATGTTCCTACCAAAATGCTGTCTGGTTTTTAAATGAAAACATTTATCAAACTTTAACCTTTGATTCTCAATATCCATATTCAATGATTATGTCAGCAACTAGATAGAGTTGTTATATTATATAGATATTGAAAAAGGAAAATGCAAATTATATCCTTAGCAATTACAAAAAGCTTTGTTAGATTCACTCAAACAGATAAACTGGAATGATATTAAGGAGCACATTGCCTTATAAATATGCCAGTCTACCCAACTATCTATTTATATCACGCCATAATTATAGTTCATACTGTGTCCAATTTATCCAGTCTAGACATTGGGTTACATGTATGAAAAACACTAAGATGGTTAATGAGAAAGTATATAAATTAAAATTTAAATATATTAACATTTCAACAATTAAAAATATTCAAGATTGAATACATATGGAAATATTAACAATTGCTCATTTTATTGTAATTCTTAATATCTATACTCTTCATTTTCTTTCGTTGACAGTATAAAAAACTCTAACCATATAAAGTAATTTTTTTAAAATGACTTATTTAATATTTCTGGCATTGTCTCAAAGCTGTGAACAGAGAATGTTGTTGAGGTTCTTGGCACTAAGCCAAAATACTGGGAAACAGCTTGAAAATAAACTCAAGTATTAACTTAAAAATTGAGTAAATTAATTTTTGTTACATCTGCAGTATTCAAATAATGAGAAATAAAAGTATCTCATTCAGATTTAAACATTAGGTAATGACATCTGAATGACCAGGGATAGAATTTAATTGGAACATAAGAGGCAAAGATTTCCATTTATTTTATGGTGTATACTTTAACGAAATGACAGTTAGTTGTTTGTATGACAATTACACATATTAGAAGGTACTGTTCAGTCTGATATCATCATTGCTGATTTTCTAGCCAACCACTCTAAGAAACCACTTAAATCAAAGGGGAAAAGGTTTAAATAATTTTTTTAAATACTCCATTTTAGAAATATATGCAAATAAGAATATTTACTTATTAAAGAATCAAATATAACACTCTTTTTTTTTCACTGAACTCAAAGGCCCAGAAATGTAATTCAAATTGCTTGTATGGGGTGCCCTTTTGAGTAAGGGTATCAGGAGACTTGTCCCCACACATGATAATGTGTATCATAATAGGGTCATCCCTGTCCTACTGGCTACTTTTCAGAGCACCAATAATTTCAGTATTGTACAATATTCTACAGACATCATGTTCTCTGTAGGACCTGTTGAACTCACACCTGCCAGAACAATTTTATTACAGAAAGTAGACTATATGTAAATAATATTAAATCACATGCAAACACGGTCCCCCCACCCCAGGTAAGCTGAAGAATCTTCTATAGCCTATTTTATACCATGAATTATTTCTTTCTCAAGCATTTTTGTGCCTACACACTAGCAGAAAAAGGTTAGCAGGCACTGAAGAAAGAAAGGAAATTTATAGGAGAAAATATTCAACTTGAGAAAGCTCTATCTCATCTTCCTCCCCTCCTTACCACCAAACTCTAACATTATTCCATTTTAGCAAATGTGTATCTTGAACTAGCCTATGTTCTTTAGAATTATAGATTGAGAAGTGCAGGGCAGAACTATGTTGAGGGGATTGGCAAAGACAGACAGAGGCTGTACCTGCATTGACAGCCAGTCTGAAGAAGATAGGGTTATGTGAAACCTCCAGGAGGCAGGCCTCTTGCAGTGCAATCTGGACTATGTCTTATTTCCCCTCTCCACTGTGCTCCTGTCTCATTGCAGTTACCCGTCATAATTTCATTAATAAAATGGAACAACCTGGTCTCTCTTTTCCTGTGATTCATCCTTTGATAATCACTTCCCTACTAGGGGGTCTTGATCTCCATGTTTCTTATTCTAACCTCACAACCTGACTCTTATTTCTGCTTTCTCCCTCACATGGGTTCACCACCTCAAGATTCTTCATGCTAGTTCTTTCCCAGACACTGATTAGATTACAGCTGCTCAGAAAAAAGGGCCAAAATCTTTCCCCAACAATAAGCCTGGGGTCCAAAAGAGATCAGGGAGGCACAGGGTGTTGATTTTAATATCTATCAAGATATTTTTCTGGTACAGTGGATCTTGTATTTTATATTTCTATGACCAGTCAATTTAAAAAATGCCCACTGTTATGAAATTGCCATAGAAGTGGCCAAGAACTCTAAAATAAGTAGCTACAACCCATATAACATCATTTTATACAAGAGAGGGCATGTGAACAACAAAGATTCAGGACAGATAATCTCAATATAAAGTATATAATATAAAGTATATAAAGTATATAATGAAATGGAGCATTATGCAAAGCTTACAGATACACTCATTTTTCTTATTTTCCTGCACGTCTGTGGCACCATCTTCATTGATCATTCTTGTCAGGAGACTAGTGTTAAGGAGAGCTTCATACACTAGGGCTTGTGGCATGTGGAAAGTGACTGGATGGGAATTTGGCATATTTAGGAACAATGAGCCTCAGACTCTTCATTTGAAAATGGGGATAAAACACCTATTGCCCATGCCTTCCCAGAGCAGTAAATGAGAAAAATGTATGTAAAAGATTCCTATACATGATAAAACACTTTGTGATGATATTGGTGATATTCCTGGAAACCCCTGTTCTATTTTGTGTCTTTTTTGATGGATCTGCTAATAATAAATGTATTACAAAGGAAACCAAAAGATATTTATTCCAGGGTCCACCTCAGTCCTTGGAATGCAAATGATCCGTTGATGAACCTTTTATAATAACCTAAGTTCCCTATCCTGTAGCTCTCAGGTGTTTCTGGAACAATCACAATTAAGACAATGACATAAATAAAGGGAAACACAGTGGATTTGTTATCTTGGATATGAAAGCTGCCACTGCTTACAACCCCATCACAATCTCTGAAGTCACATGGATTGTAAGGAGGCCTGTATTACCACAGTACAGTCTGTCTCCATTGTGAGGTGGACTCCCCCAAATTATGAATTTTTAGACTAAATATTGACATCTCCTGATGATCTATCTACACCACATTTTGCATGTCTCCCTTAGATCTGCACACTTAGAATTATCCCCATAATATGATACATGAATATTTAACATATTAAAGAGAAAAGTGCAAGGTTGATTCTGGCAGTCCAAGTAAGTGAGGTGAAGTATGTTATGGCAAGAATTTCTTCCTATTTTAGCATTGGATTTATGCAAGGAAGTGACATGTGTGCATGATGCCATCTGATACTAGAGAACTATAAAAACTATAAACACTTAAAGATATGAATACTAATGTATTTATTTAGGCCATATATGGTCACATTCATAAATTCATAGATGTTGTACTCCTTCAAGAAGCTGGGTCTAATAAGTTGGCTTTACATTTATATGAAAATGCTTCCTTGTTCTGTACATTAATACAAAATTTCTGTTGTATTAGTAAACTCTGTTGGATTTTTAAAAGATTTGTTCTTTGTTTCTTAAGACACAAGGCAAGAAATTTAATTATAGCAACTATCCACTCAGTTTTCTGGTGGATAGGGAATTGTTACTTTGGTTCAGGGAATTTAAAGAATCACAGTTGACATGTTCAGATTAAACACAACTGTTCTGGTTCTGGATATAAAATAGTTTGCCTTAAAAGTGTCTTCTCTTTGGTATTTTTAGTCATTGATTATATGTTTTTTGCTTCAAAATGAGCTGAATCAGCAAATTAATCTCACCATTTAATTTAACCATTTTCTCACACTGTTCTTTTTTGTTCCTCTTTATTTGTGTGACTCAGGATTTCATATAAAGGCAGCTCATTCCACAAACATTTTCCAGGCTCAGCATGATGTCCTAAACCTTAGGGATAGGGGACTAGAACTGTCCCCTGCCTTTAAGGAGCTGCTTCTTTCCAATTCCTTTTTCAAATGCCTTCCTCCATCCCTTCCTGTCTAGAATCTCAGAGCTGTTCAAAAACCACTCTCACTGAAAATTCCAAAGAGATAAACCAATAGCATTTACTAAGGACAAATGCATTTCAAATGAAAGGATAACACACAATCACACTGAAATATAGCTAATGCATCAGTGCCACATATATGTTGCTGACAGTGAAGTCTCCTTGATTTCAAAAGAAGAAGAATCCTTAGTTGATGGGGATGGTCAAGTAGAGCTTCCCTTTCCTACAAGGGGCTTTTCTAAAAAGTTTCCATACTCTGCTCCTCTGATAAGAACTGACTGCTTTCTCTTGTGTATTCAAGGTAATACCTGCTAATCTACTTGATGTGTAAGCACTGACTGCATCACATTGTTTCAGAGACTCAGGACTGTCAGTCTGCATCTGAAGCCTCTTCCAGCTTCTGAACTAATTTGACCTAGGTTTAACCATGTGGGTAGATGAAACCATAGCAATAAGAGAGGTGGAATTTTTTTTCCCTGTCTTAAACCTAAATAAGAGGACAGTAGATTGGGACACAATCCTTGAGTAACCATTACCTGTCAAAATAAAGCCCAGTTTTGTTTATCTTGTCTGAATCAATTTGCACCTTCATTTTTTGATGTCCCTTTCAAGCCACCCAACAAGTAGTTATTTAGTGCCAATCCTCAGGTTTCTTAGACTGTTGGAAGTAAAGGAGTATTCCGGACAGAGTCCTTGACCTTGACTGGCTTATATTCCACCTTGGAAAATAATTCATAATTAAGCATATTAATAAATAATTTCATTGGAAAATAAGATATTTGATGAAGACATAGCAGGATAATTATTTAGGTTTCTGTAGGGAGATAAAAGTTGAGTGGAATCATCAGTGGTGAGACGGAACCAACTATGCAGAGATCTGGGGGGTGGAAATAGGGTGAAGCAAAATGAATAATAGTATGTCCAAGGCTCAGAGAAAGAAATATATAGGCATTATATTACCCTAAAGCTCAGTTGATTGGCTGAGACCCAAGTATTCTAGTTCTTCACAGTTCCTCCCTACTTTATTATAGAGGTCTTGCTCAAAAGAAGCCATCCAAAGAAGTCTGAGGATCACCAACTCTCCATCCCTCCACCTCCCAAGAAAACTCCCATTGTGCTCCTCTATCTCACTAGAGACATCTACCCTTTGGAGATGAATGCCAGCCTAGATGAAACCAGAATTCACCCAGCACCTTACATGCTACAGTTCAAAGCCTTGCCTTGAGAATAATCTAGTTATATCCAGAAAGAGCATGAGTTGTTTGGCATCAGAGATCTAGGTTTAAAACCTGGTTTACATGATCTTAAGAAAATCACTTAACTTCTCTGACTTCCAGTTGGGTCAATAAAAGTCCATATACAAGTTTATGTTGATCTATATTAGTTTATTTAATAAATCTTCTGTTGGTATAGATTATAAGCAAGGAAATATGGAGTATACCAAGATTAATAAGACATTGTCTCTGCTCTAAATGAGCCTTATAAATGTGATAAAGCACATGCAACAATTTCAAGAGACCCATTAGAAAGTTATCACACCACAGAAAAGGAATTAATAAAGTAGAATTAGAATTAGGATAGGAAATACATATATATATATTTTACCTGAGAGAATTGAATATTGAGAGAGATGGCCTTCATGTATTAGACCTTCTAGAATAGGGTATTTGCAGCAGTGAAGGTGTAAATTGGAAGAAATAATATGGAAATGAAAGGCACGGTAGTGGAAAAGCATGAAGTTTGTTTGAAGAATAACTCCCAATCAGTTTTGACCAGATTTTAGGAGGAATGGAAGGGAATAGTGAGAATGAAGCTGGAGAGGCAGTTTGGGAGACTGAATTTCCTTTCTTAAGAATGAGAAACCAATAGAATTTTAGATTAAGGGGTGGCACATTCTGGTGTCCTTTAGGAATATATTCTTGGTACTGTATGTAGGGGAATGTGTTTTGGGTAAAGACTGAGGGAAGACTGGGAGTTCTGAAAGGATTACCTGACTATAAAACATGTCAATAGGCAAGTACACAGTATAACATATGTGGACAGTAGGATACCATTCCTTAAAATGGATAAACCAATAATAGTTAATATAGTCATCATACTAATGCAATGAAAGAATAAAAAAAAAATCTCTATTTAGAATTAAAAAAAAGCTATTACTGAATTCAAGATATGCATTTTTGTCTACAAACAAAATGTAATATCTCTAATTCTACTACTACTACTACTTAGACCATTACTACCGATTATTAGTTACACCTGGCACATCATGAATTCGCACTACAGATTTACTTTCTCAAAACTATCATTTGCCTTTCTGGACCAATCTTCTATCTATTTACAAAGTTAATCTCCTAAAGAGATTAGCTAATTTGATACCACATTCCATACATTTCATAATTTTCAAAACTATCAACCTTTGTCAGTCTATTATGGATATTAATTACAATAAATAAAACAACTATAGAAAACCTCATTCATTAATTGGACAAAATTTCACACTGAGCTTCATTCAGTCTTGCACTTTTAAATAGAGACATCTGACACACTTTAAAATTAATGAGCAAACAAAGTAATGGGAATTAATTTTCATTCAATTTCCTAAAAAAAGTAATCATAATAGCATCAATATCCATGTCATTTTTTATATTTTATTCTTATGACTAAAACTTTATTTCAATCACTCAGTTAAATATTTATTGAAACTCTACTTGAGGGTGGCAAGAAAGGATTACACCCTGGGTTTATTACTTCCTAGATATGTCCTAAGTTAATTTATGTAAATTCTGATATCCTGATCTTTAAAATGTGATGATTTTTATACCTACTTGTGATTCTTAGGTTCATGTGTCAACTTGGCCAGGTGATGATACCCAGGTTTCTGGTCAAGCAAGCACTGGCCTAACCATTACTGCAAGGACATTTGTGGCTGGTTAATAAACCAGAAGGCTGGTGAATTAAATCATCAGTTAGTTGGCTGCCTCTGTGACTGATCACATCAATGAAGGGTGTGTCTTCCACACTGAGAGAATTCAATCAGTTGGCTAGCCGGTGAAGTGGTTCCTGAGGAGTTCATCAGACCCTTTATAGGAGTTGCTAGTTCACTGCCTGAGGAGTTCATAGAACACCTTCACTGGAGTTGCCATTTTGCTGCCTGCCCTGCGGAATTTGGACTCGTGCATAACCACAGTTGCATGAAACACTTTCATAAAATCTTATATTTATAGATATCTCTTGTTGATTCTGTTTTCCTAGAGAACCTTAACTAATACACTACCTAATAGGATAAAAGTAAAATCCTTTCAACAATGTTAGTACTGTTTTTTTTAATAGTATTTATTATATACCAGGCACTTTTTCCTGCCAAATGGCAATTTTATTTTGTAAATGTGTCTTAAAATTTCAGAGATTGATTTGGAGATGGAGTATAGGGGAAAGATAAACCATACATAATAGTGAAATCATTGCTTTTTTTCAACTGAAGTCAGGAGGAACCAAACTGAAGGATAAATTAACAATCAGCAAATCAATTTAGACTATGTCTACTGTTAACTCAGATCATACACTCTAAAGAAGGTTCATGTTGGGGCTTGACTGGCTGTCTACTTTGACAAATTAACCAGATAATTGGTGTTTCTTATCTTAATTGTGTATTGTAAACATATAGTCAAGTCCTAGACTCAAATGCCAAGTAGTGTCTCAAGTCTAAAGTGAATTTGAAACAAAATGTGCAATAGTATTCACTTTCATTAACCCATTGACACTCCTGTCACTAACCTCATTTAAAAAAGAAATTCCATAGAGATTTGGTGGAATTAAAAGAAAATGGAGTCTATGTACTTCACCCTTCCATAATTAGTAATGTGGAGGCAGCATGTTTTAATTTGAATGGAAGTCAGGATACAGTGTCTTCTTAGCTGTGTCACTAACTAGATGTGTGAATTTTAGCAAGTCACTTGAGTGCACCTTATTTTTCCATTTGCAAAATTGAAGCTGGATGGTTGATAAGGAAGATGTACTTGGTAAAGAAAAAATAACCATCAAGAAATCTGTTTTCGTATTTTTGGTGCTTGGCAAAATGCCTAACACATAGTCAGAAGTGAAAATATTTACAAAACCAAGCCTAATGCTTCCAGCAATAAAAATGTATGGTTTGTATTCATCGCCTGAAGTGCTGGTGTGTCAAGGAGGCTACTTAAACGGTAAATGCACTGTCTAGGAAGAAACCAAAAGATAATAGAGAAAGCAATAATGGTCAAGGTTGTCAGTTTGATCTATCTCTGGGAAATTAGTCATGACGGAAAAAGAGCATATTGGTAAAGCAAAATGCTGGAGGAAATAAAATTGACACTAGTTGAGGTATCTTGAAAGGAATATACAACTAAAATGCAGCAGTCAAATTTACATCTGAATCTTATCTTCAAATTTTGCATGTATGCATACAGATCAGGTACTGCCTAGCTAACTCCTCATTTTGCCATGCAATTACTTGAAATATACATATAATTGAATATATTACAAATTCTGCAGATGCAACTTACATGCCAGCAGAAAAGCTGTGTATTTTCTGTAAATTTAAAAATGTATTTAGTTATTAAAACTATTTAAATAAATTAAATTTATCTAATATAAATATAATTTTAAGTGAGCGCTTATATTCTTTTTACTCTATTTTCTTTAAAAGCAGCATGTACATATTATAAGAAAGCAATAATAGTGCTAACAAAACTAATTCAAATCATCCATGGAAAAGCAACATTTTAAAACATTAACAAATGTTAGTGGCTGCAGATTGTTCTACATTGAAGGCACTTACACATTTTGAAGTTCAGTATACTCCTGGCATTAAGGTAACTGTTATCCTTGTACCTCTTCTCATATTCCTGTGATCTTGTAAGGTGGATTTATTAAATCAGTTTATGTGGTTTCTCAAGGCCCCACCATTAATACGTGGCTGATCTGAGATTTAAAACCATTTACTGTGTGACTCCTGTGCCAGTGACATTTTCATCATATTATAGTAATCTACTTTTCTTTAGGAAATATAAGAGGAAATATAACATTTCAGGGAATCATATTATAGAATTATTAAAAGTGAAATACTTAGTTCTCAACTCTTAATAATTAGTGGTGGAAAATGTGGAGAAGAAAGCCCACGCTTATTTGTAATAACCAGTTTTTGTTATTGTTGCCTTGATACCACAAGGATGATAAATATGAATGCATAATCTATTATTTTTAGGAAATTGATTGTGACAGGGAAGTGGGAAGAAACCTCTTAAGTTTTCAATTATTGTTACTATAGTTAGCAATCCAAACAACCTCATTTCTCCATTAATCTACAAATTGAGTAACATAGACTATGAAGCTTAGCTCAAAAAGACCATCGAGAAAAATGAATGTAAAATCTGTTTCATGATCCAAAAGAAGTTTACATATGCTATTGAAAGAAAAAAGTATTACTCTGTATAATAGTCAATATTGACTACTTTGTAAAAGTAGAGTTTGGACATAGAGGATACTGCACCAGTAGTTTACAGTATGGAATTAGTCAAAGGCTTAGATGGGAAGCAACACAATGATTATATTCACAGCAGATTTAATTAACTCTTTGTTAATTTGATTGCATTACTTGTTAATTTTTATTTAAGATGTGGTCAACAATTAATTGAAAGTAACACTGAAGTAAATATGAGGTTATCTGTCCAATGCAATTCTAAACTTATAATAATCCTAAAATGGAAACCATAGAGAATGAATTCAAAGAGGAACAGTCCAACTAAACTATATTTTGTGGGATGAGTCCTCTAAGAATTTGTCTGGACTTTCTACTTTGGTTTATTAGTGTGAATTTCCAGGGCTTCAAAATTAATGACATTAAACAGTAACTAAAATAAACATTTTAAAATCATAAAACTTGTATTTAATTATCTCATTATCAATTAGCATAGACAATACTCCTATGTCTTTTGCCTGCAAAATATTGCAATAGGAAAAAAAAATTTACTTTGGATTCAGAAAAATAGGATTCAAGCCCAGGTCAATTAATAGCAATCAATTAATTTATTTAAGTTAGTAGTCAACTGGCAGATTAGAACTTATAGCAAAAGTGCTTTCTGGCTTTAAAACCAGAAGCTTAATAGCAGCAAGCTTTGGACCAATTATGAATGGAATTATATTTCAGGAGATTTCTGGATGACTTTGTTTGAATAAGATATTCTGTCAGTGAAATGGGTGACTTTGTGTAGTTTCTTAAACTACCAGTTTTCTAATGCAAGATATTTGGGTCAAATTCGCTCAAATTCTAAATGTCAGTTGCCACGTTTAGAATAAAACAATTTTCCCTATTTCTTTCTTGTCCCACACATCTGCTATATTCTCCTACTTAAAATCTTACACACTAGAATTTGATTTTACTGACTTTGGTAAACAAATTACAGTTTTGCTAGGGATACTTCTCTAATGAATGTTGAGTCTCAATGTGCTCCATAGGTTGAACGAAAAATAGGAACTGAAGCTTGGATAGTCCCTGGAAAATGTTAGAGATCTTCCCCAAGTTGCTCTGTTGCTGTGCTAGGTCCACCTGCTGGCCCATAGACTTTAGTGTTCTTGAAAAGTTTCTGAAGATTCAGCATGTGCCAGGATTCAGTAATTGGAGATTATCCAATAATGCCCATGTCTTCCAGTTATTTTTTATTAAGATTCTTTAGTTGTTTTTTTGTTTGTTTGTTTTCTGAAAATACTTGTTTACCAGAAAAATCCCCCAATTCACTTGTGCTTTTCACTTTAAAGTACTGAAATTTAGGACATGGTACTTCCATTTTCAGGTCTTGATTTTCCACTGCATGACAAAGCCACATAAGCTAGAATATCAGAATCCATTCTTCTTTATATTCATACCAGTCACTGCAGTCTAGTTCTCCACAGTTCTCTTCCTTTAAAATTTTAGAAACAATTAAAATTGAATTAAAGCATAAATACATTTAATATTCTACTACCCTTCAATCTGTTCACACAGGATGTCATTATCTCAGCCTATTAATGAGGTGACACCAGTCATAGGTAAGCCTGGTTGTCCCTACGTTATTTGCTACTTAGATTCTGTCCCTTTTTTTTGGTAGTGCTAGAAGTAAAGGCCTTATGCATATTAATTTAAACACCATAATTTTATTTTTACGCTTATCCCAACTTGTTGTTCATACTTCACTTACCCAACCAAAGTTTCATTACATGTGGTCATTAAGTTTCCCTTATAAAAATTTTACTTTCTAACTCACACCAAAACATGTTCCATGTAAACTTCATCATTTAGGCAGTTTTTTGGTACTTTTTGCACATTCCTTGTCACAAAACAGCTCTCTATATAAATAGATATTTGTTCTTGGATCTCTTCTTCATCTATACTCACTCGGTGATCTAATTCACTCATCTCATAGTTACAGGAGTTTTATACCATATTTATGTTAAAAATTACAAAATCTATTTCTCTGGACTAGACCCCATTTCTGAACTCCAGGCTGATGTGTCCAACATCTCTATTTGGGTATCTAATAGTCATCTCAAACCATGTTTGTCTAGAACTGAAATCCTTATTGGCCCACAGGCAATAAATAGAATCTTTGTCCTTCCATTTGCTCCCTCCAAAAACCATGTAACCATCCCAGACAACTCACATTCTCTCATATCCCATATTCTGGTAACAGCAATTCCTGCCAGCAGTATCTTCATTCCTGGGACACTCTATAGAGTTTAATCCTCTGAATTTAAACTCCCTTAAAAAAAGTGTATATTGGATATGGCCTTTCTTAATCTCTAGAGTTCAATATTATTAATCCTGTGGTCATCTTCTGCTAATCTATTACAGAATCCTCTTCTTCACGTACATAAACTTAACACTGTAGTAAAGTATTGTCACAACTTCAAAAGTTTGCTTTGACACTCTTTATTATTTCCAGACTTTGCCTCAGAGGCTTTGATATGCTCTTCTCCAAGCTCTAATTTATGACAACAAATCTGATGCTTTGCTTTCAAATTATTAGTTGGATGTTCCTGAATCTCTCCCTAACACTTGTCTTAATTTATATTAAATTGACTCAGTTTCATACCTTAAATGCATAATGTACATTGCAGAAATATTCTTAATAGTTTTGAGGCATATTATAGTACTCATTTTGTTATAAGCTTTCTTTATAAAGCACCCCACACTTAAATATAAAGAGTCACATCAGTGGTGAAAAACATGATAAAAAGAAAAAGTAAAGTGTAATGTTTTTCCAATGCATATATTTGCATATATAAATATTATAGCACTATACAATGTAACGTAAATCTATAATACCAGGCATTTGATACTTAATAAATCTTTTCTGCCTATTTCATTAAAAGAATCTAAGAGTATCATTATTTCTTAAAAATAATCATTTTAAATGCGTATGTATACACCTTTGAAAACCTTACATTTACAGAATTAAATGACTATTTTTGATGAGTGCAATAAAAATACCTAAAATTCTACTATTAAAAAAGCATATTATTGAGAATGCAAAATTTCCAGGGAAAGGGCAACATTTTTTAACTTTATAAAACAGTAATAATAATTGCAAAAAAATACAAAACTTAGAAATAAAAGGAAGAACTATATCATAATTTTAAATGAAAAATGTAGGCTTAAAATAACTTTAGAACATGAAGTATAACCAATGGCCAAACATTTTGAGAGAATCATTGCTCTATGAATATAAAACTTAAATTGTCATATGAGTACATATAAATTTTTATATAAATATGGCTATCTCCCACATTATTTTTTAGCTCTTGCAAAAGCACATATACATCCAATATCTAGTAAGTCCTGAGTATTTTATCTCCACTGTTTAAATAAACCGGAAACATGCAGAATGAGACGGAAGCAGAAATATAAGTATAGAGTATACCTTTTCTGAGGCATAGTCTTAACAAAAATGTTTTTATAACAGAGAATTATGCAAAAGAACTAAATGAAATAACACTTCACTATTTTAATTCTCTAGAAATCTATGCAGTTTTCTATAACACTTCACTATTTTAATTCTCTAGAAATCTATGTATTTCAAATATAAATACATAAAACTGTATTTATATTTGAAATGGATATTTTATATCTCTTGGTTTATGTAATAACGTCTAGAATTTTTTAAAATGGACGATTTGTGTGTTGGAATTGGTCAGTATTTTATAATAATGAAAAGTTTTAATCTATGCTAAATTATAAAAATACAAAATATATTTAATATATAATATTTCAAGGGATAAGTTTTTGAAGAATTGTTAAGGTAAATATAATATATTTTATTGTTGTATAGGATTTATTTTAAGATACTTTTTTTGTTTCTCGTTCATACGACTCTCGGGGTAATGAGATTTTGTAAGCAGAATGACAAACCATTTAAAGTGAGAAACAAGCAAACAGGTGTACAGCTTGTGCCTAATAGGCCTTCCCTTAGTTTCACAGTCTGATAATTTTCTTTGCATACTGCCTTGACCTGATTATTCATGACATTTTGCATAATGAGAGAAAGCTTTTAGGTATGTTAGGTATGACAGACAAAATCTGCAGTTACTCAACCATTCTGAGAAGTCCTATTGATTTTTTTAGGTAGATTTAGCAGTCAAATGATAACTTTCTGCAACACGATTAAAATGTTGAACCTATTTAATGAGCTCTTTGAAAGCATGAAACACCTTAAAGTATTTCACTGAATCAGCTTATGCAAACAAACACAAACAAAAAAAACCAAACAACTATTCTTATACTTGGTAAAATGGTTAAAAAGGGAATTAAAGCATTGTTTGACACTCAATAAAATTTCTCTAAAATATGAAAGGTTTTACTCTATTGGATGTTACTTTTATTCATTGTTGAAAAACAAAAATTTTGAAATAATATGCCTTCCAGTCACAAATATCATATGTAAATTGGCTTTTGAAATCTCTAATCTCTAGAGATAAATAGAATCAACAGAGATCTTGAAAATAATTAAGGATAATCTGATTAAATTTTAAAATGACATTTATATTGGGATATCATTTATATTTGTACATCTTCCTTTCTTCAGCGATAATTCTATTAGAACCATTTTCTTTATCTTCTTGTTAGCCCTGATTTTAATGACTTCATAATTCCACCATTTGGATACACAAGAATTTAGATAAACAGTTCTCCAATTTTTTGACATTAACTTACGATTTCTTTTAACTATTCCAAGTAGTGCTGTGGTATTTGTGTACACCTTTGATTTATTAATTTATCTTAAATTACTGTGTCAAAGATATCAATATTTTTTGTGCTCCTTACATACATTGCCAGTATATATTACTAAATGATTGTGCTATATTATTACACTCAGTCCTGGATCATGAGAGTGTTGAACTGAAGATTCTTTTGAATTCATTTTCTTTGTTGGGGGGCTATTTCCAACACTTTTTTTATGTGTTTTTTTTTATTTTTTGTTTTTGTTTTCTCATATCATGTTATTTTCTTTTTTTGCAATTCTTTTTGCTTTTGCTACACTAAGTCCTTGGTTAATGACTTTCATGTGTCGTGCATAGGTAGCACATCTTCAAAATAGGTGCATTAAAAAATGTCTTCAATTTTGTCCACAGTTTTATACTTTAGTTTGACTGCTTTGCCATGTATATAATTCTAGGTTAAAAACTATTTTTTTGGACAAAGAAAATATTTTCCTTTCCCATTATAACATCTGCTTTTGCTGATGAAGTTGCTAATATCAATCAGATTATTGTTCAATTATTAGTAATCTCAAACTACCAGTAGTTTGGGGGATTTTCTTTTAATCTTTTATTTCTTTACCTATTTTTTTTTTCTCTTGTTTTGTTTTCATTCACATTGTTCAACACTTGGTGGGCCTTTTCATCGTGAAGATGTGTATTCTTCCCTAATTCAGGAAAATTGTCCTGCAACACCAACAGCATTTCTTTTTATTTTATTTTATTTAATATCCTCACTTCCATTTTGTCTCTTCCTTGGAACTCATATTAGACTAATTTTGGAATTTTCATATATATATCCTCTATCTTTTTTCTTCTGGGAATTCAATTCAATCTTACCTTGCAGGTGATTAGCTAGGTCTTTAGTCCTATTAATTTCATTATTTAATTTAACCATATTTTATTTTGACAATTATATTTCTAATTTCCAGGAACTACAAATACTTTCATTCCTTCTTTTTCTGAACAGTCTATTCCTTTTAAACAAGCAAGAACTCTAAGGATGCGCATTAGAACTTGTGAAATCCCTGTTTAATAAATTATTTCTGTTTTCTCTGAATTCAGGGTTTTTTCTTTCTTCTTTTCTTTTTTTCCTTCTTCTTTGTCCTCCTCTTTCATGATCCCATATTTCCTCATATATGCATTGTACTTCATGCATCCTATTTCATACTTGGAATCCATACACGCAAATTCCTGCATTTGGAATTTCTTTAAGTTACCATGGATCATGCTACTCTAATCATACTAATTTGCACTATAATTTTCAGTCTCATCATTAATTTTTGTACTGTGGTTTTCCATGGTCTCTTTTCTTCATAATTTCAATTTTAAGGTATTTTCATCCCTAAAAATTTTTCTGAGAGAAAACTGACATAAGTCCCTTTCTTGATGTCCACCTGAGTTATGATTTTATTCTTTTAGAAATTCTTTACCAGCATTTCAAAAAATATTAGGTAAAAGCAGTGTACTCAATCAAATATTTGAGCTAGAATTGGATTTATAATACTGCATGTTTTTTTATCTATTATTGTCACTTTGTACTTTTCTTTTAGTATGCTACCTGTTTATACAAGTTAAAAAAAAAAAAAATCCCCAAAAGACTACACAAACACTTTTCTCTTAGTCACAGGGGCTTTTAAAAATATTCAAATATTTAATTCACCCTTCTAAAACTAAAATCTGAATGATCAGTTTAGATAAATGTTAGAATGTTAATACCACTGACTTAATAACCACATAAAAAGATTTTCTGTATAAAAATAACAAAAGTTAAAAATGCAAAACAAATATTTCTTCAGGAGAATATATGAAATTGAATCTCCCCAAAATTAAATTATACTTCCTCAAGAAATACCTAAAATGACATATATATATATATACAAGTTTAAATCTTAGACAGAAGATGATCATTTTATCCTCTATCATGATATTTAGATGATTAATTAAAATACTAGTTATTACCTTTTCAATTGTTAAAGACTCAAAACCAGTAAAAATGTCCTGGCTTGCATGAAGAGCATCCTGACCTTTGGAATCTCATTACATATTTATTGAAGTGATTAGCAGCTGGGATTTCTATGACAGAGGTTTGTATAAGTGAAATGTATACACTATGTATACCACTTTGGTAAACCATGATTTCTTGTTATTCATATACTAAATGAAACATATTTGTTGCTCCTTACACCCACTCCTTTAAGCATTTTCAAATTTGATGTCCTCTGCAAGTTTGCAAAATTATTTTTTAATTACAGACACAGATTAGTATTAACTTAGATTGATTTATGATATTCTATAATTCAGGTTGTAGAACTGCCCACATTACGTCAGAAACATTTTCAAGGTATCAGTTCACTAAAAGAGTTTGCAACAATGCTTTTCCTAACAATATCAACACATAACACACACACAGAAATACACAAAAGAACAAAAACAACAGCAACAACATTCCATCCATAGATCACTGGGGAAAATATCTGCTTTAGAAGAGAGCTTGTAGCATTTGTATGAACAAAAATGCATTGATTTCTTAATATGTACTATAGGGCATCATGCCAGCCACAGGAATTATAAAGAAGACTAAAACAAAAAAACAAAATACCTGCTTTCAGGGAATTTATGATCTATTTTGGAATAAAGGAACAGACATAACATTTAAAACATCAGTACAAGTAATGAAATAATAAGTGCCAAATGAATGGAGCAAGTCCTGCTATGCTAAAAAGAATTTTGAAGGGGGCACAGACAAGAGCTCAGAAAGTGAGTTGAGTTATAAGTTAGATTGAAGGTAGAATTTATGAGGGTGGAGGGACAAATGAGATAGCAGTACATGTAGTGACTACTTAAAGTTCTAGGGCTTAGAGTGGAAAATAATGCTCAAGACAGTTATCAGGGAAGAGGACTTGGTAAAACATTGTAAAACATTGAAGAAGACAACCTAAAAAACAACAACAACAACAAAAAGCCTATCATTAGGCTTTGAGTTAATTTTTAAACTATTAAATTTATTAAGTGAATTCATTCAGTTTATTGTAGAAAAGAAACTAGATTTAGTGAAATAACAAGGAATTGGTGGAGCCTAAACAAAAAGAGGAGTTTTTTTTTTCATGGAAATAAAAAGAAAGTAAGAGACCTAGGGAGTAAGGAAGAATCACATGCAAGAAGTTGTGTCAGACATTGCTATCAATATTTTAGCCTGGGTAGAAGAATAATAGGATTCCAGAGAGAGCAAAGGAAGTTTAGATTGAAAGTTAATAGTAAAAGTGGCCGTAAAGGGTGCAGAAAGGCATTTAAAAACTTATCCAATCCTTTCTTTTCTAGTTCCTAAAACAATCTTTTGATATTGAATAATAAAATGCAAATATATTATACATTTATTAACTAGAATAGTGAACCCTAGCCATGGAAAGGAGAAGGTTCACCAGAAAGGCAAACACAAATTACAAGCTACAGATTAGATTGGCTAACTAGTTTGTAGTGCAATAAAATCAGTATAAGGAGATAAATGAGTCGCGTTTGACATAATGTAGCATTCTAATGCTCCATGAGAGAAATTCTTTTACAGTTTCAAGATGATGCAAAACCCAAGAAGAAATTTGCAGAAGATATTTGATTCATGCCAGACTTAGATTTAAGTGAGAAACTGTGATAAGAAATGTGAATCTGGCAGTACGCTATAGAAGTGTTGAGGGAGGCCATTCAATGAATGAACCTTCTGAAGAATTTAGAAATAGAAAATTAGATCTCAAGGATAAACCTTGGGTATGCTTCCTCCACTAAGAAGTGTGATAGCCCTGCTTCACTATCAGGTAGCTGCTGGTATGGCCTTAAGCTCCTTATTTCAACTTCCCAAGATTTCTTTCCCTCTTTGTATAATGGAAATACTTCAAATTCCTCTATCCTGAGATACATTGAGATTGTCGTGCAAGTAAAGAACTTCTCCAGGTCTTGGCACTTAATATTTGCTTTTGTTTGTTTGTTTAATTTTTATTTTAGTATAATCATCTTTTTTTTATCCCTTCCTCTGCCACTATACCAGGTCAAATATTTTATCACTGATTAACAGCAAAATGTTCTGTTTTTCTTTTTCAAACTAATTTCTTCTTTTTATTTTCATAAGGTTAGTATTCATAAAGAACAACTTTGAACATATAAATATCCTGTTAATTTTTTCAAAGGATTTTTAATGTACTTAATGGAATTTTAAAAATTTAGCCAGAATTCAGTCCTTCAGAATATTTCCTCTAATTTGCCTTTCCAACCTAATCCTCTACCACTCCCATACCCATTCTCAATATTTAAGTCAGATTGGATTGCCCACCATACCTGGGCATTCCAATAGCTTTCCCATCCAAATTCCTTTAAGCATGCCATTTTTTTCTTTTAGAATATACTCCTGAAATTCCTACTGAAATTCTTCAAGGCTTTTTTTCTTTTTTCATAAATAATCTTGAACTAGGGCTTGGTACATTCTCTTAGCATTACTTATATATTTAAGTTATTATATATTGTATCACTTGTATAATGAGATTAACACGTTAACCTCAAATTACTTTTGTTTTTAAAATGGAGTTCAAAGTGAATGAGGACTATATGCAAACCATTATGTTTGGTCAAGTGGAAAATCTAGTACTGACATTGAGATGTTACCATAAGACAGAGTTTCTGCTAAATATAAATGAGAAAGTCTTAAGAATCAAAGATAGAATGTACTGCCTGGAGAGACACAATGATTCACAAGCAGTGGTTGGGTGATCAATTGGCAGGGATGTAACAGAAGCCATTAAACCCATGATGGGTAGAAAAAGGATTTTTAAAGAATCTCCCAATCTTGATTTTCAATTACATTGAAGTATATAGCTTCAGTATCAAGGACTGCCGAAGCTATATTCTAGAATTAAGGGCTGTGTAAAGTCATATGGAAATGGACTCTCTGAATGTATTCAAGAGAAAGAATGTGATCTTAACTGAACAGTAAGTTCAAAGGAAATCTGTGTGTGTGTGCATATGTGTGCATACTTTTTTTTGTCTTTTCGTTTTGCTTGGTGGGAGATACCAGAACAGTAGTGAATTATGTATCTTAATTCATTATATAACATTAACACTGTTTTTGTGAGATAGCATTGCGTAACAAGCAACTTGATGGTTTTCTGAAAGCTAAAATAGCGATCAGCTTTGACTGATAGAAATGTTGGTACATAGGTCACTGCTTAACAAAATAAATAAATAAATAAATAAATTATTCAGAATTATCAACAGCCTTCATTTTTATATAATAATAGAGCTCACATATAATGACCCTGAGGTTCTTTATTATAAGTGTGATTTGTCAAAAATGCATCTGCTATATATCTGAAATTCAGAAAGAAAAATAGTTTGAATCTATGAAATCAGGGTCAATTTTATATTAATTTATTATTTTTAAAAATAATTTTGGTTTTAACAAAGAAAACCAAGAGATATTATGATCATTACTTCAGCATCTAAGAAATCACTTAGTAAATGTAGTAAAGGAGAGGTTTTGGCAAACATAATTGCAACAACTGAAACAGAAGCCAGTTCAATGGAAGTATGCATGTAACTGAGAAGGACTTACTCAAATGTCTGTGTTTTTATGTGGAATGGATTTTATATTTTCATTGAAAAGAAAAAAAGTGCCACATGAAAAGAAATATGTACTAATATAAAAAAAATAGAGAAGAAACTATTGTGGAAAGCATGGATGCTTATTTCAAAGCTAAACTAAACTAAATTAAAATTAATCATAAACCCAAACAAATTCAGTGCATACGTTTACTACCAAATTGTTGATGCCTCTACATTTGTATCTTGTGTAAAAGATTGTAAAAAATATATTTGTCTTAGCAGCTTACAAAATGTCCTTTGCAAATTTTGAAGTGTATAGAGTACAAAAGAAGAGCATCTAAAACATTGGATCCAAAGTTGAAAATCATCACAACTGTTAAGGAATTCAACAAGGAGATGGCTTATGTGAGAATTCCCAAGTTAATCTATTTAGAAAAATTGCTAGTGCTTTTAGAAAGAGAACAGAATATTTGAAATGGACTCAATGTGCCCTCCTCAGTCTGTCTTCAGCTGCTTCTGCTGCCTGTGACACGTTGGTCATCAGGTTGTACGGTCGGGCTTGACTCTGAGCTCCTACTCAAGGTTTCATGCACTCTCTGCCTGGAGTCTCCCTGCAGTCTTAGCCGAAACTCCCAGGCACTTTTAGTGCTGTCTCTTAATTGTGGCTTCTTCAGGGAGGCCTTTTCAATGCCTCTGATTAGTCTAGGATCTCTCTGAAATTTTTACAACTGCAGGTTTTTCAGTAGTTTCTTTGTTTTTCTTTTGTAATTACATATTTAATTCCTTTTTCAGGTACTCTGTGAAGCTTCATGAAGATGAGGAGTCTATATATCTTGTCCAGTGCTGTTTCCCCATTGACTAATTCAATAAATATTTGCTGAAATTGAATATGTGATAAAAATGTGCATAGGGTAGAAATGTGTCCTATCCTATACTAGTTGCTTTAGGTAGATAAACTTTGAGTTTCTTTGTCAGAACTGCATTTAACAACACTGATTGTGCTCCAGGGGAGAAAAATATTAAGAATGTCTTTGAACTTGAGCTGGGTCTAAGTCCCAGCTTTGCCATTTATAAACTGTATGATTTGATGGAAATAATTTAAATTCATTCAGATTGTCTTTTTGTAAAAATGGGCATCATTATACTTATAGCTGGGATGAAATGAAAAATATTAATAGAGCAATATTTAAAGTTATACACACCAATCTAATTTATCTTCAAATGAAGTTTAAGATAAGTATAAGCTAGTATAAGATAATGTTGACTTCCTTGTTTGCAATATACATACAAGAAATATTTTTATAGTTTCTTTACCTTGTGGTTTCACCTATGGACAGTGCTTTCACTGAGTTCCTCCAATGGCAGTTTCTTCTTCCCAAATTCTTTTATCCCTGTGCCTTTATGTTCCACCTGCCACTTCCAAACCACTCTCCTCCCTCCTCCCTGAAACTTCCTAGTTTTGAACCTCATTTCTTCAGACCACACCACCTACGGTGCACACTTCTCTGCTTATTTACATTATTTTTCAATTTTCATTACGAGATGCTTTTTAGCACCTGGCCCACTGTTGCTTCCTCTAACTCGACTCTCGGAAGACCTTGGTTGTTTAAATCTTCACACAGGCTATCAGTTCCTTGACCTCTTTTCCTTTCTGATATTATTTCCTCCTTATCCTCGGACACTCACTCTCATGCTCATACTGTAGCACTTGCCGTTGTCTGTAACAACAAACTTTTCATAATCTCAGTTTTAAGCATTCCATTCTTTCATTACTATCCTTTCCCTCCAACTGATTTCCTCTAGCAATCCAACTTCAACAAGTTGCCATAACTGCATTGAGGCTTATGATCCATTGAACATACCGTCTGTTCATTGTCACTCACCCCCACGTATTTTCATTTTCCCCATTGCCCTCTTGAATTGTGAAGACACCATTTTAATCACTCCCTTGCATATGTCTTCAACTTTCTTATCCATTTCTCACAGTCATACTTGCTTAACCAAACCCTAACCCTAGTTAAATCCAACTTTAAATCTACTCCATGCCTGAACCCATTAGCTACTAAATGCAGCTAGAGAAAAGCACATATCAGTGAATACTGAATCCTCTCCTCTCATATCAGTATCATACAGCTCAAGTGTACCTTTCATGCCTCAAGCACACATATTAATTTCCATAGTCTATTTTCTCTTCCACTCTCCAAGTGAATTATTTTTAACTCTTCATCTCCCCTCAAAAACTTCTATGCCTTCTCTCTATCCTCAACTTTAATTGGCAACCCTGCTTCCAAAGACATTATACTCTAAAATCAATCAGAAGGGAACTTCCACAATCCCCCCACCTCATTCCTGCCATCCTAAATCCATGTCCATAAATGAATACATCCTTCCCCTCAGTGAGTGAATAGTCTGTGCTCCAAAGTAAAGCCACCCCTGGGACTCATGTACTAGAATCCATCCCTTCTTGTCTTCACTGCAGGAATCCTCTCCTCTCATCAACTATAAGACATCATCACTCCGGGATTCCTCTCCTTTCTCTTTCATGAATCAGCACATGAATCTCTTGTCATGAATCAGCACATTTTCATGCCTACTTTGAACATGATACTATTGTTCCTGTCCAAATTTCTTGAACTCACTTCATTGTTCCATTTCTCACTTACATTCTTAGCAAAACTCACTATCTTTATCTTCTCCCAGTTTCTCTTGAACCCTTGGTACCACTGAAATTGCTCTTGTCAATGATGCCAGGTTGTTTTACATTGCTAAATCCTATGATGATAATTCTCAGTTTTCATCTCTTTGACCTATCAACATTTGACCCAGATGATCTCTCCCTTCTCCTTGAAATACTTTCTCTCCTTGGCTTTTTACATCTCACTTTTCTAGTTCTTTGCCTACCTCACTGTTTGTTCCTTTTCAGTATTCTCTGATAATTCATTCTTAGCTTCTCCTTTTAAAACATAAACCAGGGACATAAACTCTACTTTTTTACATTCCTCCTTGGAGATCTCATCCAGTATCATGGCTTTAATTACCATTTATATGATAATGACCCATAAATTTTTATCTTCAATATAGGCCCTTCCCCTGAGTTCGCACATTCAAGTGCTTATTCATTATTTCCACTTAAATGTTTATTAGCCATGTCAAACTTAATATGCCCAAAATCAAAGTTCTGTCCTTCTCCCTAAACAACTGCACCTATAGTTTCCTCCATCTTATCAAATGTCAACTTCATACATACAAGTGTTCAGACATACCTTTGGGTCATCCTTAACTTTCCTATTTTTTCTCTTTCCTTATTCCATCCATCAGGAAATCCCACTAGCAACATCTTCAATATATATCCAGAATCTACCTCCACTGCTACTATGCGGATACAAGCCACCACCATCTTTTCTCGATTGCCTGAAAATGTATCTAAATCTTCTTCTTTTCAATCTATTTTCAACACAGCTGCCAGAGTGATTTTGTTAAAGTGTAAGTCAGATCATGCTCCTCCTCTACACAAAACCCTTCAAATTCTTCCCATCTCTTTAAGAAAAAACACTCAAATTCTAACAATGACTTACGGGACCTTATAGGACCAGGTCCTCATTAATGTTTACTTTATTTTCCCTTACTGCTCTCTCCCTTGTTCTCTCAGGTCCAACCTTACTGTCTTACTTGTCTTTCCTTAAACATTCCAAGCACAATCTTGCAGCAGGGTTTTTGCCATTTTCATTCTCTATGACTACACCTTCTTCCTCCAGGTAGACATGCGTGACTCGCTCCCTCACTTCCTTCACGATTTAGCTCAAAAATCAATACCTCAGTGAAGCTTCTCTGCACCTCACCCTTCCATCTCTTTGGAAATTCCCTTCCCCCTCTCAATTTTTTTGTTGTACATATTATTTATAAACCTCATAAAATATATTTCATTTATTTTTCTTAGTGCTTATCTGCTGTCACTAGAATGAAACCTCCATTAGGGCAGGGATTTTTGTCTGTTTTGTTCATGATGTTATCTCCAGTGCCTGGAAGATAGTAGGGGGAAAGATAAGGATTTGTTGAATGAAAGAATGAATAAGCACATGAGAAATTTTGGCTTAATCAGAAACTCTTCCCAATCACTAAAGTGGTATTGCGCAGTAATTACAAACCTAAATGTAGAAAATAAAACATCTGACAATTGGTACTTTCTTCCTAGTACTGAAGCACTGAACAGATAAAATTGCATTTGTATCACTATATAATTATGAACCTGAAATAAATTTAAATTTCTGTATTTAATGTCATCCTTCTATTCTTTTCACTAGTTTGAGAGAAGAAGCCTATCTGTAGAAAGTTGTTTGAAAAGAACTGTACAAACAACTGCCTTTTTTTCTTAATAGTAACTTGATTTTAAATATATTTTTTCTTTTTCAGCATAATAGAAGTAAATGTGATTTAAAATGGTATATAATAGCACACTGCTTTTTTCATCAAGAAAAACGTGGCACAAGTTATATAAGCTCTTTGCTAGCAAGATTATTTTGTGTATGCTTGCTTTTTTGTGTTATTTGTTTACCACATTTTCAAAATTTTAAAGTGAGTAACACATTTTCTCTTTTCTTTGGCAGCCTGGTACAGTGGACAGGACATTAGATTTTGGGTTGGAATCTGTTGCTTCTTTTCCTGGCTCTGCCATTTTCCAGCCCTGTGACTCTGGATCATTCACAGGATTTTTTTATCTGTAAGATGTGGGCACCTATCTAGCGATACTCAGTGGGCAGTTACTAGTTCCAGATGCCGCTGAAGAGCAATTTTCATATGTTGGTTGAAGAATTACTGTTGGCCAATATTGCAGTTTTCTATGGTCCAGATTTTGACCCCTGGGTCTGACAAATTGGATATAGTGGAAGGAGAGATGATTATTTTTCTAGTTCTACCATTACAAAACATTATGACCTGGGAAAGCACAGTTATCCTCTCTGTTCTTTTATGATATTAAAGGAGGGGATTGGAGGATTTTGTAGATTCCAACTAGTTCAAAACTTATGAAAAATATTATATCCCTTCATATAATTATCTCCTAACCCAGCAAATTATTGTCATTCTTCCTATTCTAAAAATAATAAGTAATTTTGATATTAATTAATTTCATAAAAATTTGGTATTATGTCATTGATCAGTACAGTAAGGCTCATATTTGGTCTCTGGTAATAAATATTTTAATAAATGAAAGAAAACAAAAGGCTATTACAAAACAAAATTAAAAAAAAAAAAACAGTCAAAGGACTTGTATATTGTTTTAACATAGAGAAGTATTCAAATAATGGAATGTAACCACTCAGAAGTCTTTTCCATTCACCAAGATATTTTGCTCAGGACCAACTGCTAATCATTCATCTCTTTAGATGACATTGACTTTTAACTGAATGCTGCTAGGTTCTAAAGCATCATATGGTGTTTTAATCAGAGTGATTGTGTAGCAAGAAACATGAAAGGGTAGCAGCAATTAACCTTCCCCAGTTTAACATGGAAAATTGAAAAATATGAAATAGGAAGTTTGAATCCATAGGTCAGACATGTCAATGATCACTTTCATTAATTTTCTCATGTTCATACTCATTGAAGGAATTTGGAATTCATTTAAATGTTTTCATAAAATTCTTATTTGGGTCAGGAGCATTTAGAAAGAGTCAGTGCTTAGATATGAGATTTTCTTTTTTTTCCCCTTTAGCCATGTTTATTGATATGAGTGGAATGAGTTGAAACCAGAGGATTAATATGTTCTGATTAACAGTGAGCTTTTTATGGCCCTGGACAAAAAGTGCAGACCAGATATTTGAGCTCTTTCTGTTCGCTTGGTTTACATCAAGGGTGGCAGGAGTCAAAAATCACTCAGCCTATTCTCACCACATAATGGCCAGCTTGACAAATAAAAAAGCTGATGATAAAGACTAAATGCAAACTAAGGCAAGATATCATGGTCATATAAATATATATGAGCAATGAAGCTAAAAAGGACACCTAAATAAAGGTAGTCAACTAAACAGAATGTTTTCATAAAAGTTGGCTCTGACCCTGTGCAAAACATTAATTCTTTGGTCCATATCTTAGAGGCAAACTATCAAGAATGTATGATATATATAATGAATTATATATTATAGTTTCTTTCTCAGATGGATATGGTGACAACCCAGAACTTAGAGAATTTAGGCAATACTCAAGATTTTTCTTGATTCTTAATATAACTCTAAGTATTCTGGCAATTACCTGAAAATAGTTTATGGTATAAAGTACTTAACGATGAATTTCATTCCTGAATGTGTCAATGGGACTGAACATGTTTTAAAACACTTCATCTAAGGCCAATAAATTGGGAGAATCATTTAGGAGTAAAATTTTTTAGGTAATTACAAGAAGCAAGTAAAATTCTTCAGTATATTGGGCACAGTAATTTAATGAAAGCCCTTCGATATTGCAAAACATTTATTGTTGATAGATGAAGATTGTGTTCTTTTTCTTTCCCAGAAACCTACATACCGCTCCTGAAAAACCATTCTTTTGCCTCTAACTGATATTAGTCACAACATGACTAGAAAGGCAAATTAGAATATAATTCAGTTTGACATGATTCTGACACATTTTAAAGGGTTAAAAAATAAAAGTGAAAAACAGAAATATAAACAAATGAAGTACTAGAAAGAAGGAACTGAAAAATTAAAAATGTTCACTTTCCACTTAAGACTGATGCTATGCTAGGATTTGGCCTCAAAAGAAAGTGAAATTGAGAATTCTCAGGGCCTTATATCTTTTTATTGTCTTTCTGTCATATGGAACACAGTGTATCTAAGAAGAAAGTCCTAGGGTATTAATGGAATGGTATTTGACTCAGTGCATGAGAGATAAGGAAACCTTAAATTAGCTATCCAAAATAGACACTCTTTATAAGATTAACAAAGGGGGCACTAATGATAGGAAGCTAGTCTGCAGGTCATTTTGTAAACACGTTTTTTCCTCAGATCACCAGTTTTATGTGAATACTTTTATTGTGGCATAATTCTTCACCATTTAAGTCCAAAAGAGTGATTATTTACCTTGCATTTTCTATATATTTTTTAACTTATACTACTAGGTTTTACTTTGATTATTCCCTTCAAGTAAAGAAACAAATAGCTGATTATCAATGAAAAGTTATTTTATATCAAAGTTGCTGATTAAATGAATAGTTATAGATTATTTTTAAGAGTAGCTATTCTATTAGATCATCTTATTGGTAGATTTTAGAGATAAGTATTCAAATTATTCATTATTTTTATATTTCTAGTCTACAATGCTAATTACTCTGTTAAAAAATTTTTTTCCCTAGCTTTTGCATTTATTCCATTCATTAGCATGACAATATTCCTAGATATTCTTTAGGTGCTAATTCCTACTTAAAGTGATAATTTATTTTACTTTTTTTTGTTTAATGAAGTCGAGTCCCTCCACTGGATTTTTATCATTGTTTTTGTTTGTTTCTTGAATGTGAAATTAGATGTAATAAAATAAAATTTTGATTCATTCATTGGTATGGCGAATGGTATCGTACAAGTTAGTGATTAACAGTATCTTTATGGAACAATTCAAGACAAATTTAATATAATAAAAATTTTGACCATTATAGGTTAATAAAAACATTTTACTCCATAACTTTATATTCCATTTGATTACTTGAATAAAATTTCCCCCTTCGTAAAACATTGATCTATTGATTGTCCTGAATTTTAATTTTCTTTATAATGGCAAAAAATTATGGCAGCACGGTAGAGATAAGTTGCCAGACTTGGAGTCATAAAATCTAAACATATGATCTTAGTCATCTTCCAGTTCCTAATATATAATTCGGTTACTTAGCTTTTTGTGAGTATCAAATGAGAGTATATGTGTACATGTGCACTAAAATTTTTAATTCTGTCGTAGTTTTCCAGGCTGCTATGGCAAATACCACCCAATGGGTTGGTTTAAATGATGGGGATGTATTGTCTCATAGTTTCAAAGGCTAGAAGGCTTGCTTCCTCACTGGATTGGTAGGGTTCTGGCTGGCTGGCAATCCTTGGGGTCCTTGGCTTTCTTATCACATGACAATGCTTCTCCTTTCTTTTCCAGGTCCCTGCTGACTTCTGGCCTCTATCTCATCCCTGTGGCTTTCTCTGATAGTCTGAATTTCTTCTGTTTATAAAAGATTTCAAATATACAGGTTAAGACCCAACCTCATTCAAGAGATACTATTTACAATGGGTTCACACCCACAAGAATGCGGGTTAAATTAAGAACATGTCTAAATTCAGGTACATAATTTGCAGAGAATTTCTTATTTCCGTCTTTAATATCAGGAATAATTCACTTGTTTAAACTTTCAGTAATTCAACTTTTTAGTTTTGAAGGAAGGATTCACACCATGTTCCATTTAGTTTAGTAAATGTTAATAACTATTGGGAAAGTGCCATGCAAGATAAACACTATTCAAAATCATTTGAATTTAAAAGCTGTTTCAATAATAATAATAACAATAATAATAATAATAATAACCTAATTGTATTAAGGTAAGTGAAAGCAGTGTATCAAGATGCTCCTGCCTGCACTCGGTTTTTGCATGTTTTTCTCTCTGCCACAGCTGATCTTGCCCTTTATCCTTTATCTAATGACCAGTTAATCTTCAGATGTCACTTCAAGCATTACTTCTTCAGGGAACACTTCCTTGATAATCTGACTAAGTCATATCTTTCTACTGTGTATTTTCATAAAACTTACTAATTATATCTCCAAGTTCCTATTTTTTGTGACATTACCAGAAACTTATTCCCCTTACTGGTTATAAGATTCAATATAGTCATGACATTTACATAGTATCTAATATATTATATACCATTATCCTTTGAATAACTGAGTTTACAAATGAATGAATGAATGAATGAAATGAACCAACATGAAGTCCATTACTAATAAGAATTAGGGCATTTCAACTATTTCCAAAAAGGTATATCAAACTACTGATATTTAGATATTTCTAAATATCTAAATAGTCTAGATTTTCCCAAATTTCAAACTGGTTATTGATATTACCAATAGACTATATTCACAATTAGTATTTGCTTATGCCCAATAATAAACTCCTCAGTTTATAACATGAATATCATACAACAAGCATATCATCATCATTTCTTTTGAGCTACTATATACCAGACACTGTTATAGGTTCTGGCAATACAGTAAAAGTATTGCTGTCCTGAGGGACTTGCTTTCTATTTCGGGGTGGGGCATATAATACATAAAATAAATAAATAACTTGTGTTGCATGATAGATAATGTGTACAAAAAAAGCCAAACAAAACCAAAAAATCTGGCAATTAAAACTGCAATGGTCAAGAAGGGCTTCTACAGGAGTTATGATTTGAAAACTGCAAGGAAATGGACCATAAGGAGATCAAAGGAAGAGCTTTAATTCTGAGAGAAGAGCAAATATAATAGGCAAGAACATGCCTTGATTATCTGCAAAACAGCAAAGAGAGTATGAATGGGGAAGAGAGATCCTTAATTTCTGACTGTGACCAGACCAAGCTACACTTTTCAAATGCTGCCCCCAAAATCTCCCATATTTCACTCAACATTTCTCATGCGAGTTGAATTGGAGATGAAAAAAAAAAAAAATTAAGACTCCTAGTATGTAGTAAAATTTGCCTTTGCTTAAACTTACGTTATTAACTGCTAATCTTTCTATTTTACCCAAGTATGAGATTTTAGCATGAAGATATACATTTGGAATTAATTCCAAGGGCTTGAAAAGATACTGCTTACATGTTTTTCTAAATATATTATCCTCACTGAATCTTTGACTAGACTATAATGTTAAATCCCCATGCACATTACTTGATAAGGAGAAATTCTGCAATATATTAGATGGTTTCTCTACATAATTAAAGCTTTGCTATTGATTACTGGAGAAAATTTGCTAAATTTTTTAATGGATTTGTTTTCATGCTTTAAGTTGACTAGCAATGTCAAATCATTGATCCAAAGTTGAATTTCCCCTCTATTTCTCCTTCAAAAATAATCTAGCAACCTGTACAATATTAAAGCAATAAAATTACTGATTACCTAAAGGAATGTCATGAAAATAGATCATTAAGCACAGCTCAAAATGAAATACCTGGATTCTGTTCCTATATTTCTACTGTAATAAAATGATATACAGGTATTTTAAGACATATGCAAAGGTAGCTAAAACTAGTTTTGACTCTGCTTACCTAGATATTTTATATAAAGAATTCCTCATTTTCTTTTCCTTTGTAATGTGTTTGAATAATTGAGAAAAATCTATCACTTTAACCTGGTATTGCCCTGGTATTGTTTTATGATCAGTAGTACATGGTTCACAATATGAAGTCTAATGATTAAAAATAGACACGTTTACCAGTCAAACTTCTCTGATAGTTGGAATGTGTTTACTATCTGTACTGTAAGTTATATATGATGTTATAAATGACTCAGATATTTGAATTGAATTCCATAATACCATTTTCTCATCCTTGTATCACATTTAAATTCATTTACTTTTACTTACAATTTAAAATAACTCCAGGTGAGACTAGTGTCTCTGAGTTTGAAAAGTTCAATTTTGAGACTGCAAAAACCCAATGAGAAATAGGACATATTGCTATTTATGGCATATCTATCCACAAACCCTATTCCCTGTTGTTAAAAGAACAGCTCAACACCTCCAAACAGGTAGCACAGCAGAGCTTGATAAAGAATCGAGCCATTTATGCATTCAGAAAGTCAGCTTACTATTTTCCATTATAAGACTATTTTCTTTCAAACCTTAGGGCATAGAAAACAAGTTACTGTTTGAAAAGTTGACAATTTTGGCTCTATTAAGGTGGAAACAGCTACCTTGGAACATGCGAATGAATAATAAAGTCTCTTCAGATTTAGTCCTGGAGGGCAAAGAAAGGAGGTTGGCAAAACATATATTTATTATATGATACAAAGAAAGCAGTTTGGCAAAACTGAAAGCTATGAATAGGAATTATTCTTCCCATTTAAAGTTTCAAAGTGCTCTACATAATATACTGTAATTTGGAGTCTTCTTCTCAGGCATTATAGTTTGAAATGTCTGTTTAGGGATAAAAATCCATAAATATTATTCATAAGAAAATTATTTATTGATGGTACATTTATAACTAAAAGGATGCAAATAGCTCAGTCAATTTCAAAAATCAACATTTTTGATGTAATATTTTGAAATAATGCAACAAAGTCTTAAATTGTTTCACTGTTGTCATAATATGACATATTTAAATTAATATAGGTTCTAGACTCTCTTGCTATAACTTAGGTAAATACGTATCTGCATCTTAAAATAGCAATCGAGGAAAAACTACCAATGAGTACTTACTGTGTTCCAAATGTTGTTCTAAGGGCTTTAAGTATGTTATCTTACCTAACTCGCACTGATGCAGAAATTTAGTGGCTTAGAGAGGTTAATTAACATGCCAGGAAAATACAAACCCAAGTCTAGATTCATCATATCCCAGTACAGTGCTGAAAACAGCTTATATTGGCTTGTGAGAGCCAATTTTGAAAATTTCAGGAATTTGTTAGCCATTTATCAAACACAGCCAATATTGAAAATGAAATTATATAAAACTTAAAATTTAAATAATATTAAAATGAAAGTAATAAAACAACTCACTTGTTAATTATTTTACATTTTACTATTATATATATTATTTATGGTCTTGAGGTTATTTATAACAATTGTGCCTATAAGTTATTTACAACAATCATGTCTGCGTATGTCTTATCAATCCAGGGTTCAGTGACATTAATTTGTTAGCTTGAAACCAGCCATTATGATAGTATTTACAACCACAGAAATTGGCAAATATTACAAATCGGGGCTGAAATTATTATTTTGTTAATTGTGTAAACTCTAGCCTTCAGAAAGTAATGGAGACTTAATAATGCAAATTATATTTAAAGTGTCTGTAGCTGTTCCATTGTTAATTGTACCAAAGAAAAATGAGAAAATGTTCTTGCAGTATTCAAAAATCATTAACCAATTCAGTAAGGAAGTCACAAGCATCACTGATTAACGAAAGAATTTGCAACGTGCATCTTCTTTGTTTCACTTATGTCTTATTCAGTAATGTAAATGAAAACATCAACCAACATTCTTGCTGGAAGTACACTTCTTTGTCAATTGCACCATAGTGTGACTAGGGACACAAGAACTGGGCAAAAATAAACAAAAATATTCAGTGAGAACAAATTGCTACATGAAATTTACAATGAAGAATATAGCGAATTCTTTATTATTTTCAGAAAATTGAGTGCTATACATCCTTTATATCAGTAAAACTTATAGTAATCTGTAAGTACATATATAAACATAGTATATATACATATACGTTTTTCCAGAAACATGGTTATTAAACATATAGTAGCTCACCACTCGTTATCCTTCAAATAGTGTGTTTCAAACAATACTATCGTGATCCTCTTTGAAAGAAATATAATTAGATAACACCCAAAATTAATGGCACCAAAGAATTGAAACTGGAATCTCAAAGCAGCCTTATAAATAAAAACTAAATATTCATTCGTTTCATGCTTGACACCATCATATTAAAAGTTGTTGGTGAAGTATGTGGTTAGACATAGGACAATCTAATGTCTGCCACATTCTGGAATAGCCATAGCCTCTCTGGGTACTTCAGAGATCATGATATGTTCAGCTTTAGTCTGTGCACTTATGAACAGTTTAAAAGCTACACAGATCTGCTAGCACAAATTAATGTTTTAAATCAATTATAGAGAATAAAAAGTTTATACATGGGCTGGCAAATTATGAAAGAAAAGAAGCAACAACAACAATAAAACTAGGAAGGAAGCACAAAGGAAAAGAATCTGAGCGGAGGTCAAACAAAACCAGAGTCAGAAACTAGGCAAATGAAAGAGTATGTCCCAAAGAAGAAAAGGGAGAAATAATTTTACCACTGTAGTAGCATCAAGTTTATGAATTTCTCTTAGAGTTGAACTGAGGTCTATAAAGAAGTTGCAACTTATCCATAATTGCCATAAAACACTTCAAAGGCAATAGCAGATGGAAGGAACACAGTTAATATAGAGACAAGGTCTATCAACAGTCATTTCCCTGTAATCAGCATGCTTGGATTGGGAAAATAATGAGAGCAGCTAAAATGCCAGTATTAAGTTTGGTGTTGATGAATACTACCCTGAACACAGGCTGGAGCTCCGAGAATGAATATGAAGGTTGTGCTGAGCTTATAACAAAATACAAGACAAAAACCAACTGTTAAAATTTTCTTCCAATTATGGTTAGAAGGGAGCAAAGAAAGGTCAGACCCATAGACAGATGTTTTGATAGTAACATATGAGAGAACCTGATTTTCCCCAATTCTCCTTCCATATTTTCCCCTATAAGGAACTTGAAAAGGAAGTGAGAGGAAAGAAAAAGTCGTGTGGCATTATACTGAGAGATAAATAGATAATATTAAAACAAGTAAGCATGTTGAATGAATTTAAACATTCAGAAAGGTATATTCCAGCCTATTATTTTTTAATTTTGCAGGTGTGAGCAGAGGTACTATTTTTTATTTTTTTGAAATCTCAGAAAAATGAAAAAGTTCTGAAAGAGCAGAGATGCTAAAGTTTTCAATTTGCAAAATGGACAAATGATGACTATTATAAATTATAAGAGGGTTATCTTGAACACATTATAAGGGAAAAAATTGATTGGATTTTAAAACATGAGTATCCTTTGGATGAGGATTAATTCACTTTGATAAAGTGTTAGCCTATAAGAGCACTGATACTGAGGTCAGGGATACTGTATTTAAATACTACACTGCAAATTATTAGCTGAGTGATTTCAAATATTATCATCTCCCTGAATATTATTTTCCTTAACTCCAAAAGGAGGATAATAATGATGAGAGAGTGAAATAACAGAACATGGATAAGAAGATTAAGTAATATAATGTACATGAAACACATGGTATGTTTCCATAGTAAATAGAAGGATTAGGTTTCATTATTGATTCAAATATTATGTATGCACAAATCATGGAATTGGAAACTATAAAGATGAATAAAGTAGCAATAATATTCTGAATAGTACATTATATTTACAGAGGACTTTATACATTTTTAAGATGATATAACATATAAAAGTGTTTGGTTTTATTCTAAATTAATTCATGAAAACATCTGTGTAGAGTTTAAATTTCTATTTAAATAGATGGGGCAACTAGGATTTGGAGCTATAAATTGGGAAGTGGTATTGTGCATTGGAAAATTCCCTGGACCTCAGGATGTTCCAGTCCAAGTTCTACCATTTGTGAGCTATGTTTCTTGATAAGTTACTTAGCTCTCTGAGTTTTAGTTTCCACAACTATTGAAGGCAGTTAAGTGCCTAATTTATAGAGTTCTTGTGAAGGTGAATTTAGAGCCTTTGCACAGAAAGAGTTTGCATATCAGAGTTATTCAAATGCAATATATCATTAATCTTGTCTTTATTGTAGAATTTTTCAAGAAAATATGACAAATTCAGCCTCATGAAGCAAACAAACTTTGGTATCTTCAAATTAAGAATCCGTTTCAATTTGGTTGGATCTCTCTCGGTTTTGTTCTCTTCAGCAATGACTGAAGTAAAAAAGACTGCTAGATGTGGCCTCTCTCTCAGACAACACTGCAAATATACTCCCTGCCCTCCCTGCTAAATACATGGAACATGACTCCCAGGGGCGTGAGTCTCCCTGGCAACAATGGACAGGATTCTCAGGGATGAGCCTGGCCCTGGCATCATAGGAGGATAAGAAATGAAACAAAATAAAGTTTCAATGGCTGAGAGATTTCAAATAGAGTTGAGAGATTAATCTGGAAGTTACTCTTATGCATTATACAGGTATTCCTTTTTAGTTTCCAGTGTATTAGAATAGCTAGAAGGAAATACCTGAATCTGTTGAACAGTAGTAATCCAGTAGACTCGATTCTTGATGATATTGTATAACTATGCAGTTTTTATTGTGTGACCATGCAGTAGTGAAAAGCTGGTGACTGACACTCCCTTTAACCAGTGTATGTGCAGATGAGTAATAAAATAATGACAAAAATACATAAATAATAGAGGGGTAAGGGGAATGAATGGTTTGTTTTTTCTTTTTATATTTTTAAAATATTTTTTCTTTAATTTGGAGTAATGAAAATGCTCGAAAATTGGTTTTGGCGATGAATGCACAACTATATGATGATACTGTGTGCCACTGATTGCAAACTTTGGATGGATTATATGGTGTGTGAGTATATCTCAATAAAATTACATTAAAAAAAAAGACTGCTAGACTGCTGGATGCCAGAACTAAGACTTAAAACTATCTCAACACTTGATAGACAATTATAAAATATGACACAAAGAATCCTGAACTTGAATTTAAATATCATTTTAGTCAAGAGAAATTGGACCTAGTCTGAATCTATGCAGTTTGATTTTTACCCATTCAATAATGTTTAATATTGTGGCTCTGAAAGCAAATAAAAGCTTAGCTTTAGAGGTATAAGTATGTACGTTCTGGTCATAATTTAGGACCTGTGATCCATATTCATGATGTCATCAGATTTTGCAAAGAATTTGTCACTGACAAAAGCTGAAAAACTATAATTTGTGAGTGGTTTACTTTCTAAAGAATTTAGAATAGATTCAAGGTTATACCCGTAACAGTTAATCACTTGTTTGATTCCCTGGGAGAATAACTGCTAGAAATTGCACATAACCTATGATCTTACACATAACCTATGATCTGCAATCCACAGCAGTATGTTGCAAATATGAATGACATCTGAGATCCACTGACACATACCACCCATTACTTGTGAGCTCTTGTGTGACCAGTGCATCTTAGATGTGGCACTAAAATCAACTGCAATTACTTATAAATGCAAGAAAACCATCAGTACATTCAGAATTTGTCCATTGTCATGTCTCAGCAGAAAGAAATGTCCTAAATATCAGTGCTTTACTTTCATTATTTAGTTGAATCTGGAACTTATCCCAAAATTTTCAAAAGCAAAGATGGTATAAAAAAAAAAATTAAACAGGACTTGGCTTGAAGAGGACTGCTTTTTTTGTGTGTTAATAATCAATATAATAATTATTATTGTCTGAATACTTTGGCTTTTGCTTTATTATTAAAACACAAATTAGTAAGTCAAACTAAAATGGCTAGTCTAGTCTAGTCACATATATTTATGCCAAACAAACTAATTTAAATCATTCTTTTTCCCATTCATTGTTGTGACTGTATGGATTGTTGTGTTTTACTGAATCAAGAAACATTATTCATTTCAGAAAGAAAATATTTAAAATTTGTTGAAGCAAAAAGGACTATTGAAGAGGCAAAGTAACCACAGAAAGAGCTTCTATTTCTCTGTTAAATAGTATTCAAGTGGCTTTGAGAGTTCACTTATCTTCAAAAGATGACTAGCCTTTTAGATTGTGTCTGCTCCAGGAAACCCTGGCACAATGACTGGAATGAGACAAGTTCTCAAAACACAATTATGTGTTATTATTTTTTCTATCTTATGTTAGACCCATAATCAGACTGGAAATCTGTAGTCAGTGATAACAGAGTACTGAGACAATTGTCCATATCATTCGAGCCAAAGAAACACTTTGATTTGAAATTCTGTGTCTAAATGATTGGGACCAGAGTGCTCCTTTGGTTTAAATGATTTGGATAATTGTTTCAGCTCTCCACTTCATCTTGCTTGTATAAATTCCCTAAAAGTAAATGTATGAGTTACCATATTCATTCAGTGCAGTGAAAATATGTACATATTTTGAGGTATATAAAGTTTGTAAATGTTTAAAAGAAAATAAAACTGAAAACCACTGATGGTATCATTTACATATTTTCAATACCTCTTTTACAGAAAATAAATTACAGTTTGCAGGCTCACACATGTTCAGAAAATTGCATTTCAGTGTAGCTATTTATCTTTAAACTTTCAGAAAATTAAACAATTCTTAAAAGTTTGATCACAATTAATTAAGAAAGAAACCAATAAAAATCTTTCAAATTAGGCATGATTTTTTTCAAGTAAATTCATATAGTGTCCCCAATTACCAGGGTAAAATATTCATAATTTGCAGAATCAGAATACATAAAGAAAAATCTACCTGCATCCTTTCCATTCTCTGTGTTCTTGATTTAACTCTGCTTTTGTTGCTATGTTTTATGATTGCGATACACTAAATGATAAGCAGAAACCAACTACACTTCCCAAAGTGGATTATTGTACTTGTTTTAGTCTCCCTTTGTAAGATTAAGTTCTGATCTGTGCCGCGAGCGCTAAGGCAATCAATGCTGATGAATGACTAGCAATGGTTTCTTTATTTCAGTCCTCACTGAATAGAAAGTTTCCATTATCTCGTTCAACATCTTCACTCCATCAATTTGACAGGGGCAGGCAGTTCCACACGTCACTGCTTTCACTTTGGAACTGTATTCCACTTATCTAACTGTTTCTAATATGAAAGAAAAATGCAAAATAATAAAGTCTAGAGAAAACTTCTTGTTTGCACACATATAAATGTCATCTTTCATTCTTCTTTTTAATTGTTACTCTGTTTTACCTGAAACAGAATCATTTAGGCTGAATAAGAACTCCTAGATGATAGAGCTCAACTTCTAAAGTACTAGGTAAATTAAATCAAGTTTTATATGATGGAAGGGAAAAAAATCATTTTATCCCACACCCTTTTTGATCTTAAATGATATGGTACATTTGTTCATTTTTTCAATGACTAGGTAGCATCGTGGCTTCCTCTGCGAACCTATTCAGGCAACCTGGCAGCTTAGAAAATCACCCAATATGTACATATTGGGATTGTGTGAGGTGTTTTTTTCCCTCCTTTTGTGAGTATTGTCTATCTCTATGGAGCAGGAGAGCATGCTGGAAAAAAGGCAAGGTGTGAACTGGCCTCTCTTTGGCAGCCATACAGTAGGCTTTTGAGAAGAAAAGCCTCCAAGGTAACAGGACAAGATATCAAAAAGAAACTTTGTAGACCAAAAAAAAGCAAGGAAAACCATGGAAATTGCCTGGGCATTAATTACCAGAAATGACCATTTGCAACATTTTATTCCCTACCAGTACTACTCTTGAATGCTTCAAAGACAGTCTTCTAGTGTGCACATAATACAGTCCACAAAGACAAGGTTCAGCCTCTAAATATCCTGGATAATCAGTGTTACACATAAGCTTGGACACAGCCTGGCTATGCTGCCTCTCACATGAGGCAAAGACCTTTGGGAAATCGGATTCATTGCTACAAGAGAATCTTTCTCTTCCTATCCTTTCTTGTAACTTGTAGATTTCCATGACACTTTCTGATAACTGCACCTGTGAAATGATTTTTTTTTTTTTTGAAATGCAAGGAAGTATTCATGATTTAGGGAAAAGACACAGTTTATATGACACAAACTCTCCAAATTATAAACTGAAATATTTCATTGATAACATATTTGTAAAGTAGCAGTTGTCAGTCACATTTTATTTTGGTTGTGTCACTACAAAGATATCTATGAGCATAAGAAAATAAATCTCTGGGGATGAGAAAAGAGTTATGGAAATGAGCACATGTAACAGAAACCACTTAAACTAGTGTCCACTAAATAATACTGGTGAGGAAGAAGCAGTTAGAAGTTCTGTGTCACAAGGGCAGGGACCATCATCTTTCCCTGGACATTAGCTCATAGGATATCTTGGGACCAGTTAATAGAACACACTCTCCTGGCAATGAGGAAAAAAAATGCACAATTATGTATTTTATTATTGAATACATTTTCAAATCTTAGATGTATTCCTCTATTAGAGGGGGCTAAATTCATGTTAAATATTTTGCCATTTCTCTTTCTTACTAAGCTATTGCTAGTCCAGTTATATATACTAGTGCTATCTTTCATTCTTAATACCATTCAATCTACAGCAATATTAATCCAGGCGGTTTTCAAGGAATAATGGAATATAACTGTTCAGTTGCAGTTATTAATACATGTAAAGTAATAAATTTGTCTTACACATAAGAACTCTCAGACATTAGTGCTTTGAAATTTTTTTTACTGGTAAAAGTAAAAAACTTTTTTACGTAATTTTATCAGTGAAAGTCATCTTTCTGGTACTTAAATTCTTTGTACATTCTTTGAAATTAGTATGCATAAATATGGCTTTGAAACAACAGCATAGCATGGTGGTTAAGAACAGGGAACTAGATAGTGTCTGGGTTCAAACCCTGACTTAGCCACCTGCAAACTGTATGGCCTGGGCAAGTTAACAGTTCCTCAGTTGCCTTATTTGCAAAACCAGTCTAGATAATTGTACCTACCAAAGAGATGTTAGGGAGATAAAATTAATAAATAGCTGCAAAATGCTCAGAATGGTACCTGGTATATGGTGAGTCCTCTTTAAATATTGGTTAAAAAAATACATTTACAGAAGATGCATTTTTAAATAAATCTTGACATAAATCTATTTTTTTCCTTTTCCAGGAAGCAATCTGGCAGAAGAAAATCAAAGTCAAACCAGAGAATACAAATATATATGTTTTCTACAGTGTGGTAAAACACTTCTGATAGCAGTTCTCAATGTCAGATAAGCAGTGGAGTAAGTCAAGTGGTTACAAAACAAACAAACAAAAAAACCAAAAAAAAAAAAAAAAAGGAAGATTGTGCTAAATATGCTGTTAAGGTTTTAATATATTTGCTATGAGCCTTTTCAATCTATAGACTTCGGTGTTAGTAAAAATTAGACTTCATGAGCATTAAAAGAACTTGTAAATAGTTAGATTTCTAACTAAGAGTGAAGATAACAGTAACTGAGTAATTTGAATAATTTGAGGAGTTCAATAATTTAGTTTTGGGAAGTAGAAACGTTGTATAAAGTCAATCTTAAAACGCATTTCCTATTTGTTTAGCTTAGACCTTTGGCCTCAGAGTACAGCTCTTTTGAGTAGGAGATCTTCATTTCCATGGGTTCCTTTTCCTCTGGCAGACCGATATGCCTCATAGAAGCTTTAAGTCATTCACAAATGCAGACTTTAAATCCTACAGGTACTGCTGATCTGGAAGTTTTATTTTATCTTTCAGTGGTGAAAATGACACAACCCTTTTGGGAGCTGCTACTATGAATAGCACAGCAATGGTATAAAAACTTAAGAGAGTGATCCTGATGAAAAAAGGGCTGAGAGAGGAACTGTGAAGTCAAAGTCCACAGGGAGAGGGAGAACTGTAAAGTAGGGGCAGCAGGGGAGGAGAGCTTCATGGTGAGAATCTAGAGAGAGTGCTGCTGTGTGATGATGCAAGAGTAAGGACATGGAATAACATTCCAAGTATAAATGGGAAGCTGGAGACCTATGGGAAGCTGGAAACATAAATGCTGTATTTGAATTTCCTGAGGTAAGCTATATTTAGTCTCAGGACAGCTAGGTAAGCTCACATATCAGGCTAGTGTAATTTAAAAAATTCTTAGAAATACTGGTGGATATTTTTAAAATATCTATTTTATTAAATGCATATTTTTCTAGAGCCATATACGTAGTAATAAACATTAGTACATGATTATTATATATGTGGTGAAATAAAAACAGTGTATATACTAAATAATATACACTAATATATACTAATAGAAACAGCATATATACTAAATAAAATGCATATTTTTCTAGAGTCATATATGTAGTAATAAACATTAGTACATGATTATTATATATGTGGTGAAACAGAAACAGTGTAGAGAAGTAGGGTTAGAAGTAGGGAAAGGGCTGATGAAGAGATTAGATAAGGACCTATTTTTATAGTCCAGTAATAAACGAAGCCTCAGAATGGGTGTTGGCAGTGGAGAGGAGGCAAAGGACTGAGATTTATTTTGGATGTGAAATGATTTATGTAGTGCTGTATACATGCCAAAACTATTTCTAGGAGTTTTACATGTATTCCTTCTTTCACTTCTCACAAGAATCCTATAAGGTAGGAACTACTAATATTCCCATTTCATAGAAAATTAAATGGATGTGTAAAGAGATTAAGCTAATCACTCAGGTGGTAAATGGTAGAGACAGGATTTCAGGGCCTTCTGTATGACCTTGCAGATCATGCATTGCATGAAGGAAGCTGGCAAAGATTTGAGTGGAGCTGAAATCTAGCTCACATTCCACCGAACAAGCTATGCTATGAACAAGTCGTGTCCACCTGAAGGACAGCAGCCCTTTCTGATTTACTCAAATGTATTGCTTGGGCTAATGGTGACCCTGCATAATTGAACCTGGGAAGTGTGACAGTAGACTCTATATTTTAAATATCATGCTAAATACACTATGTATGGAGTATTAAGGAGTGTGAAGAATCAAGGATAATTGTCAAGTTTCTGTTTAAAGCAATTGGATACGTATTTGTGCTATTTACTGTTTTTAGTGAATAATTAAATTGTGAGTATTATTATTACATAATTTATATTATGCAAATTCAAATAAATACTTGGAACATGAATTTCAATATTTCATTTCATGTTTACAATAACCCAGTAGAGTTGCTTTATGGGATGAACTGTGTCCTCTAAAATGACATGTTCTAATGCTTACCCCCAGTCCTGTGAATGTGAACTCACTTGTAAATAGGATCTTTGAAGATGTTATTAGTTAATGTAAGATCAAACTTGATCCTAACCTAATCAGACTAGTGTCCTCATAAGGAGGAGAAATTTGAACACACCAAGAGAGACAGTGACAGACAGCAAGAGGGCCACGTGATGAGGCAGGGATTGAGTCATCCTGCCACAAGCCGGGGACTGCCACGGATATCTCACCAGAAGCCAGGAGAGAAGTATGAACATATTCTCCTCTCTAAGAGGAAGCATAGCCCTGCTTACACCTTAATTTTGGATTTCTGGCCTCCAGAACCATAAGATAATACATTCCCGTTGTTTGAGCCAACTAGTCTATGGTAATTTGTTATCACAGCCCTGGCAATCTAAGACAGGCAGGAAAGGGCCTTCACTTTTCTCACTCTTGCTTTATGTCTGGAAGACTGAGTAGAACCAATTATAACATATTTTCCCTGACTTTCTGACTTCCGGGTGAGAAAGGTCAGTGAGATTGCAGTAGATGGGGAGAGTAGGAGGAGAGGAAGGTCAGGACATTTACTGCCCTGGATGACTGCATTCTTCAACCAAATATCAGAGCTCCTGACACACAGCCCTGTCCACACAACTCCCTATCTCCCTGAATTCTACAAGCTGTTCCTCCCCTTGCCCTTTTGGGAATTTTCTATTGTTATCAATATGGTACTGAACTATCCTTCTAGTCATCCTACACATACTGCCTGCACTTTTATGAAAGAACCCTTTTTAAACTCTCCTCAAATTACCCAACATAAGCAGTCATCTGTTTTTTGACAGGACCTTAACCTATGCACAATCCTTATTCCCATTTTATATCTAAGAAAACTCTAGGTCACATAGTAGTAAGTTCAGTTCAGTTTGAGAAGTGCATGGTGCTATGCAACAAAGAGAAGGAAACAACAAACTTTGAGGATATGGTTTTAAAGAAGAATCTTAAAAGCTCTAGAATTTCATGAGTTCAACAAAGGGAAAAGATGTTATAGGCAGAGAGCATCCTGCAACAGCAAGGAGGAGTAAAAGATAAAGGAAGGTTGAGAGAACTTCAAATAGCTCTTCCTTGCTGCCTTACAGGAAGCGAGGAATGGTCAAAAGTGGACTTGTAAAGGTAGCCAGCAACATCAGAGGGGGTAGTCATCAAGAGACTATGCTATCAGAATTTACCAGGCACATAAGCCTGAGTGAGTAGAAAATTTAACTTGATTTCCCAAAGCCTGATGATAATCACACAATAAGTTTGATTTTAAAGATAGTGATATGTATGCACACATTTGCATACATTTTCTCTGCAATCATACATCTATTGTATATGTATTGATAGGGCACAGTGCAGTTATATATCTCTGTGCTAAGTGAAAACTAAATATTCTGCTAGTAAGGTCCAGATTCCAAACAGTTGATTGTTAATGAGCAGGATTTAAATACAAATGGACTTTCCTTTCAGAAAATTTCTATTGGGTTTTGTTTTGCTCTTTTTACTGTGAAAATTCACTGTTGTCTTAAGTGGAGGTCAAATTTTATGACTGTGAGTATTAGGAAAAGAACCAAAAATCATTTTCTTAACATATTGACTTGCATGCAATCTTAGAGACTTTGTACAATTATGTTTTCCTAAGCTGTATAGTATTTTTGCATAATGACAAGGTAGTTATATTAGGTGGCATGTTTTGCCTTTGTTAGCAATCTGATTTTGAGAACTACATCACAGTCAGCAGAAAAAGAAGATAACAGAGCAGATAATGCTGAGAGTAGATTTCTTTATAAAAGAGATAAAATTTGTTTCAATGATAGACATGTAAAGGGTGCGTTTTTGAGGTAGAACAGTATTTAACCTCTCTGCTTCCCTACTTAAAAGATGAGGATAATGATAATTCATAACTCAGAGTACATGAGGATTGAGTGAAGTAATATACATGAAGCACTTAAAATAATATCTGATACATGTTGAGTGCCATGTAAGTGCTAGTTATGATTAAACACATTAGTACAATAGGTGTCATACAGTAAGATTTTAATAATACTGATTATTATTATTTTGTTTTCTCCATGTAGATGTAATGATGTGATCAAAATCTAAAACATGTGACCATTCCAATACTTGAATATAGTCACACATTCAACTCTTCTCACCCATGTTTTCCATTATCATTATTGCAAAATTATGTGGCGGTGTCAGATGATCATCTTGACCTAGGGGATGCTAATGTTGACCAACTAAATTCCACTTTTCCTTGAAAATATCTCAAAATAATTGGTACCATTTATTGGCACAAATAATTCAAACTGGTTTAAGCATTCATGATGAATTATATCAATTGTACCTGACTTTGTTTAATGGATCAGGAGGCAGAAAAGAAACTCAAGACAATAACCAAAATCTGAACAGAAATTGTTAGCTTTTCTCACTACTGGCTGATTTCCCTTTTGCCCAAATCTTATGGTAGTTGATGTGAAATGCTGGCCTGTGACAAGGGGATTTAGGGCACTAATGTGACAGATTCCTGATATGGGGGTGAAAGATTTTGACTACTTATGAATAAAATCTATAAATTACTCAGAAAGGCAAATGCCATTCATTTTGACCAGATAATCTTTCCAAGTCTACATTTTGGGAATACTTTTTAAGGATTTCCTAAAGCTCTTTCATAATTCCTTCTATATTTTGAGTGTTTTCTGCATAAATTATATGAAGACTATTTTAAAAACATCAGATAAATATAACTTCTATAATAATGTTAACAAAATGTGTTTTCTCTGCCTCTAATAGGATAGAAAAATATGGTGGCTTGGAGCTATGTAACCCCTCCTCCAAAATAACATTTCTTGCTCTTAATCCATTCCTGTGGGTGTGAGACCATTGTCATAGGACATTTTGATGGAGTTAGCTTAGTTAAAGTGTGGCCCAACTGAATCCGGATGAGTCTTAATCCTATTACTGGAGTCCTTTATAAGCAGAATGAAATACATGCATGTGGAGAGAAAGCCACAGGGAGCAACCAGAAACTGGAAATAAATGGAACTGAGAAGGCAGGAGAGGCTGCCATGGGTATTGTCATGTGACAGAAAATTCAAGCCACAGAACACCACATTCTTCTGGGAGAAAGCATCATCTTCATGATGCCTTGAGTTCGGACTTCTCTTAAACTAATAAACATAAGTCAATAAATTCCTGTTGTTTAAGCCAACCCATCTCAGGGTATTTACTTTAGTAGCAGGACACTAAAATAATAAATTTGCTAATTATTAAGGTTACCTTTATCCTCCTCTGTAAAGGATGCTATTTATGATAGGTTGAATTATGTACTCCAACACATGTTCTTAATCTTAATCTGTATACATGTGAGTGTGAATCCATTGAAAACAGGACCTGTTGAAGATGTTGTTTTTAGTTAAGTATGACAAACTTAACCTGGTTAATCTGGATTATTGGAGGTCTTATAAAACGAAGCAGGAAGTCACAGAAGCCAGAAAGAAGACCTCCCTATATGACTGGAACCCCAAGCCATACCAGAACACTACCTACCCCTAGAAGAAGCAAGTCTTCTAGTCTTAGAAACCATGAAACAAATTCCAATTTAAACCAACCAATTGTGTGATGTTTGCCATAGCAACCTGTCAAGCTAAGACACTGTTCTATTCCTGGTTCTGTTTTCACATTTTGCAATGAGCACTGACCAAAAGAAGGATATTGGAAGTTGAGACAATATAATCTCTATGATTTTATGACAATGATAGCCCAGTGTTTTATCTATGCGATTAATTAATTGCTTAAACTGATTTCGTTACAGTTATATTTACACATTTAGTTTAGGTGTTTAAGAATAATCTTATCTGAAAGGAAAAACAAGTCCACAATCTTGGTAAAACGATTGAAATCTCTTTTCAATCTACATTATCTACTGCCTATGTGGCATTTTAAGTGAAGATTTTTGTCTTTGTACTATTTTTGTGTCTAATTTCTAGGTTGGGTCTGGAGAACACAATCTGCTATAGTTCATTTGGAGGTCTATCAGTGAAAGGATAATGTCTTGAAGAAAGAAAGGAAAGAAAGTTTTAGAGAATGTAAATTTTTGGGCATATTTATCAACTGAAATTGGTTAAAGTATCATTTTTGCTGAGTCACATGAAAAAGTAGCTGGCACAAATAATGGGGAAATAAAACAACTATCAAATAAAAGCTATTTTTTAATTAGACAAACAAGTGAAAGAGAACTCAATTTAGACCCTAATCAGAAAGAGACCCCAAAATACATTCTTAAGGGAGGAAAGAAGTAAAGGTCAAAATCCAATCTTAAGAAATTAGAATAACATGGAACAATGATTTTTTATACAGAAATTTCATAATAATCTGATAACTAAAAGGAACAGCATAAGTAAGTGCCCTCTCTCCCCACACATATTTTTTAATACATTAGAAGGTTGATCCTTAAATAGGCTATTTTTATTTATTTGTATGAACTCAATATATTTAAATACTCTCCTCACAATAACTTAAAGTGGGAATACTCATAAGCAAGAACTGTCAGACTCTACATGTAGTTAGCATTGTATCCTGAAATAATTAGTCATCTTGAAAAATAGAGATCTCGATTTGATCAATCAGCTCATTCCAGTTTATCATTTTTTATTGTATTTATTTTATACAATTCAATGAACAACCAAATAAATATCTATTACCTTGCACTCAACTTGTATATTTCAATTAGTTTATTTTTAGGCAATTCCTCACATTCAGACAATATATGACATTGGGCCATCTAAAAGTATTGTTTTGGCAAGTCAAAATGGTTATATATTGACATGTCATATAGCTTTAATATATCGAAGATCATTTGCTCAACTTAAAAGCTGCGAATTATTGCCTAGATAACAACTTCATCATTCACAGGCTATTACATTTATTTTGAAATTTATTTTGAAAACACTGATACATACATTTTCTCTTTTTACAGAGAAAATCAAATGCTTTATAGTTTATCCAATAAAATAGTAGTGGTATGTTTTCCTGGCTGCTTCTTGAACACTGGTTTAAATAAGCCAAGTAATATACCTTAAGTATAAGATACTTCATATGATATTTCATACTGATATATTACATAAGAGTTTCTGATCATCTAAATAAATCACATTTAATATTAGCTTTTAAGGGCAGGAAGCAGTTTGACTCTACTATTAGTGGCATATCAAATTAGTGGAAATTTTACTCAGCATATTGATTAAGAATGATTAGAACATTCTTTAATGATAGTGAATAAAAAGAAGAGTCAAATATTATAAAACAAAATATAATATAATATATAATACCTGTTTAGGATTTTTAAAGTATAAGTAATGACCTGTACCATTTAAAACATACTGGTGAATTAACAATGTGCATGTGTACTAATTTTATTTAATTTGTGTTGTTTTATGTGATTCTCAATACAATCATTATATAATTTATTAGAAATTTAATGAGGATCCTCTATAGTGCCTCTTTTATTTTCTCAAGTTAACTCTACTGCTGCATTGGTAAGTAACCTGAATGAGAAATAGACCTAATAACTCTAAATTTATTAATCAAGAATGCTGTTTAATCCATTAATTTTTCAATTATCTCTTTGTATACTTCCAGAGAGACTGAACAAATGAGATCAGGAAAAAAAAATAGACCAAATAATAAATTTAAATTTTATAGATATTTTACAAATTATGATGTGATCTTACTGCCTTTCATCCTTTGTCAACATAGACCTGCAGTGAAATATTTTGGTTTCAAAAAAGTCACATAAGTTTTTTCAATGAACAAAGGGGAACTATTCCAGCTATGTGAATGAGTTTGATTTAAGACAATGTTGCATAAATTAATACGGACAATATAAACACTGATAGAACCATGAATTAATGAGGTATTAAAAGCCACTAAATGCCCTGCAACTGTATTTTAAGTTCTAGTATCTGACCCCACCCCAACTCCCGCAATTCTCTGAAGTAAATGAAAATTGCTTTGCAAAAATTCTTGCTTCACCTAGACAGCTGGTTTGGAAAAAGAAAATTTTAAAAAGTTAGGAATATTGAGGATAGGACTAGATAGAAAGTTTTCCTGTATTGTTATTAACTCTCTTGATTTTTAGTATCCCAGATCATAGCTCAGTAGAAATATTAAAATTTGAAAACTTTTTAAAAATTCAGAACCTGATCTAATTATAAACTACAGCAATTTTAATTGGTACAGAAGACACTTCCATATGAACAGTAGTTGCAAGTTTAAGAACACTTTAATTTAAAAATAAAATTAACTACAAATGAAAATATTAAATTCCAGTCCTATAGAGAAAATAATTTGGTAACAACTGTTTATTTTGTCTCATAATGTAGAATAGCAAAGAGAATTCAATTATATTAAGAAGGAAAGATTAAATAGGCGTGATAAAAATTCTTTCTTTTTGAACTTGCATAATTATCCTATAAAGGAGGGCTTTTTTTCATATACTGGATTAATTCTACAATATCTCCTACTCAAAAATCAGGTTGTCTTATTTTCACTGTTCATCCAAACATATTAAAGTTCATCTTCTCTATGAATGAGAATGCTCATGATGAGAAAGTTGAAATTACTGCGTATACCAAAAATGACATTAGGTGTCTTCATTTAGCCCAATGGGCAGGGTTTCCATGAAGCATTTTAGTTATCACCAAATTACAGATGAACTATGAATGATTTTACTCTGGGTATTGCTTCTATTATATCATTGACCCACTTCTGACATAAATTTTTTGTTCACCTATCTCCCACCCCTATTTGAAGATAACGACAATGAAAACCCAGGACCCAGCACAATGACATGCTCATAGGAGGTATTTAATAAGCATGTATGCAAAGAATAAATAAATATGTGTTAAATGAATAAATGTGAATAGAACGATGTGAGGATACGTAGGGCATAAGTGAGAATATTCAGAAAGCATTTGTGTTGTATGCAATGCATGGAAATTTCTTTTATTTTCTAAAATTTCCTCATAAATTTGTAACTAATGATAAATATTTTAAATAACATTTATGATAGTTTAGATTTTTTTGCTGATAGATCTTGTAGAATGATCCATAAACAAGTAATAGTTGCAAAATATGATGAACAACTGTTTGAGGTTTTTTCAAGTGTTGGGGCAAGAGGAAAAATTTTTGTAAACATTATGTGGATATGCTTTTTTGGTTGAATTTAATATTCTGATTAATGAAACCAATGCTAAATTACTCATGCATATTGAATAATTGTATATCTGTTTTACATACAACACTGAACTAGTGTCTGTGTTGCACCCACCACAGTTTTATATTATAATACATTCTTGGAAAGTATTTGTTGAATTGAAATTAATTAGGAATACATTTCCATTCATTTTCAATTACCCATAATGACAAAGGAAGCAAATAAAGTGGCTAAATCAACATCAGCAAACATTCCAGAAACCTGACTTTGTCAAAAAGAGAGTGAAGAACAAAGACAAATGCAATATTCAAAATAGTCATTCCTAAATAATTAAGAAATTGTTTTATAAGACTGAAATTACTAATTTATAATCATTTTTAGGAAGATATCATTAAGTAAAGTACTTGAATATCATTTTGCATGTTTAATTTTTTTTTTTTTTGAAAAAGAACAAATCCTTTAGAAATATTTTATAATTCTAAACGTTTGTTGAGTGTAGGAACAAACCCTACTACTTCTGAAGTACTCTGTAAATTATACACCAATTCTTATTGTAGTCAAAATTGTTGAAACCACTTTTATGATACCTTCAGTGAACAGAAAAGCTTATTATCTTTCATGTATCTTGTTTCAAACTTGGAGCAATTAAGTTTCCTCATTCACTGATTTTAGAATAAATATTTTGCTTTGTTTTAGCAATATCTAGGAAAAGCTAACATAACATGATACTTGTTCTACTGTTTTTCTTTTTTGTGTGCAAGTCACACTGAACTTTATATAGTTTATTGTTTTTATGTCTCTTCACTATGCCATTTGCATGCTCTGATTTAGGTTTATCTTGTTTTTAAAGGTGCTGTTAATTCTGTCGTTATTTGGTATCATGTAATCCCAATCACAATAAATAAGACTCCTCTTTATTAATTGTTATTTCTTAAACTTTAAAACTCAATTTCATCATGTCAGATAACAAAAGTCAGGTCCTACTAAACATGAAGAGATTAAAACACAAGTTAAGTTGTAAGAGATCAATTCTCTCTCTCTCTCTCTCACACACACATACACACACCAAAACATCAAGAAAAATATAAATAAATAAATTTCAGAACTCTAAAGACAAGTTAAAGTGGAAGTTACTTTGTCACAATTTGTTTGTGCTGAGTCTCATATACACTGAGATTAAATAAAACATTGGACTGTTGATTTCCTTCACAATATGTTCTAACAAAATTATTAGTTACTTAGCCTGTTCAATTACTGTAACAGTGTCTTAAAGTATGCCTAAAAGCAGACTGGTTCTTAGAAACTCCTATTCATCAATCATTGTGTTCAAGGAAGTTTTTACTTTACAAATTGTCTGGAGATCCTTTTTCATTACAAATAATCAGTGCTAGGTCCCTAATTTTAATGTAAGTGCCATTAGGAACTACTGATTTTATTCAGTGCACCTTAGCATGGATGACAACTTTTTTGAAGAATTTAAAAAGTGATAGTTTAAAATACACACACAAGCACACATTGAACCAATCCACTTCTGCTGACAATCTTTAAAACTTCTAGGTAGTATGGTAGTATAACGAAAATGTAGAGGGAAAGCATAGATTTTGGAACATCATAAATCTGGAATTTAATTCCCTAATCACCATTTAATTAACCACTATGAATGTGTTTCCAAGACAAGTTATCAACACCTATCTTATATGGGTGTTAGGAGGTTGGATAATGCATTCAAAACAGGCAGCATACTACCTAATATGTTACAGATAATATATCACAAACATCTTTATATGCAAGTGACTTACATATCATCAAAGTTGAGGAAAGAAGGTAGAAGTGGAAGAACAGACTGGAATAGCAAAGAATGATTTATTTACACTTGAAGTGCTAATCAAATGGTCAACTCCAGGCGGCAACCTATAGAGGTAGGTATACATGAGTACAGAGGCAAGGAGGGGTGGGAAGAAAGTCTTACACTGAATTCTCATTTATTCAGTACCTGAATCCAGAAGGCACTGATCCAGACTTACAGAAAGCACACTGGAATCTTTTTCTTTTTATGGTTCACATGGCAACTTCTTTGTGGTTGCCTGGATTCCTCTAGCTATGTATTGGATTGTTTGGTTTCCTGGCAAGACTCCTGATTGGGAATAATCATGTGAAAATAGCAATTGTATGACTTGCTAGTAATGTTGCTTTCCAGATATCATTTTTGTCTTTTGTAATATAGACAAAATAATAGGGATTTAGTTATGCATTTCCTCTGTGGGGGAAAAAAAAATGTATTTTCTATTAATAGCCATCTCCCAGATTCTGACATTTGGCCAGACTTTCTAAAGAGTGATCAAAGTCTAATAATATTCCTTTTACAGTTTTTCAAATTCTAGCAAAATCAAGCTTGGTGGCAGGATGGTGGTGAGTGTGGGAGTGACAGATTTATTCAACAAGCAGACAAAATGGAATCAATGACCTCAGGAACCTCTGTCATCACGAGGGTCCTATAAGAGGAGAAAGGATGGCAGACTACAGCAGAAAGGAATTAAAATTTATCTGAAGATTTACATTTAAGCTATTGGTCTAAATCACAATTTAGGAAATGAGAAAATAGCTACCGAGAAATAATAGCTAAGAGATTATTATAAACAAAATCTAAAATATTGCTGCTGAAACTGTTTCCATAATTTTTTTTCATGTTTAACAAAAAAACTGATATAAAATTTTAACTACAATGTTATCTAATGTTATTTAATCTGAAGCTGTCAATGATACATAAATTAAAAGATTTGGATATTTGCTTTAAGTAAGTTGAGCCTGAGGAAGTTCAATCGATGCTTATTTTAAAATCTTTTATTGTGGATGGTTTTTGGCTGAGCTTTTACCTCTCTATATTCAAAAGTCCCCGTGAGAGACATTATCCTTCAGTCAAGAGCACAGATCGTGCATGTTGTTAAGCTTTTTGCCACAATATTTATTACAATAAACCAGAGACTGAAAAAGTGGTCAGCATGATTAGCCACATACCCAGCCTATTCATAGATGAAATGACTTTTGTACATATTTAAAATGAAAACTATATTTAGGATAAGAGAGTTTTTCTTAGCAACAGAAAGGACTCAAATTATCACTCTCCAATGTAAAGAATACTCTGAAATTTAGCTTATGATCTTTGGAAATATTCAGTTACTACAGTTCTCTTTTTTGTAATAAGTTGGGATCAAGGGGATGCACAATAGGTTTGGGATTAAAATAACTCCACAATGATTTCTATAAAAATATTTGCCTATGAAATATTTAAACAAATATAACAACAGATATTGCATCCAGTCCAGTGGAATAAATTTTCCCAAGTTTGTTCCGAGAATAACTAACCTGGTTATTCTCATGTCATTAAAGGACATGAAAAGGACAGTGAGCCTACTAATGGAAATCTTGATTTGAATATAATCTGGAATGCTGATTTTTTTGCCCTTCTTTTCTCCTTTCTGGCAGATTCTGTCAGTTATATATTCACCTTGGTTTGAGGGGATTTTAGTTATGGCTGAACACTCTGATTCTCCCACTCCATCTGGACAATTTAATGAGCAGGCTTTCAGGAACAAATGAGATAATGCATGCAAATTCACTTTGAAGAGCATAAAGTACTTTACAAATGCAAAGTATTATTACTTCTATACAAGTAATTAGTACTTTTAGTAATAAAGAAGTACCACTTGAAAATATCAATATATGAATGATAGCTCTTTAAAAATGACTCTTTACTCAATTGGGCACATTACTTAAGTTACATTATCTTACTTTCCTGATGAAAATTCAAGAAATTTTATTAAGAGTCAGATACATCAGGATAAAAATATAGACACTGCCTAGGGTTTTTCATTGAAATATCCAGAAGTCTAGAAAATATCATTCATGAGACAAATCATTCTGAAAATTTTAAAAACCATTTAATGTCAAATTGAAATACCTTCTAAGAATACCATTGAGAATTGATGTAAATAATTTGGTAAAAAAGACAAGTGAGAATTTAGGAACCTGATTTTTAACAAAGAATAATGTGTTCATTGACTTATATACTATTAAGGCCTTGGTCAGAGGCTGTTTATTGCTCAAAACCTGTTTGGAATGTCTCTTTAACAGTTGCCTTCAGAGCCAGTTTAAGCTGCTCAATAAAACCAGTGAATATATTCATTAAAAAAGACAAATAAAAAGAGAAAACTTATCTGTTCAAGACAATTTACTGTTTTAAAAATCTCAAAAATGCCTCTTTAATTACATGTTCACTTGTGAATTTGTAGAATGGTGCAAGTCTATTCTTTCTGAAAGATTATATTACCTTTGAAGTGAACTTCTCATAAATGATGTGATTTTAATCTTATGTGGTTTATTGGTGCTTAAAAAAACAATATATGAGTTATTTTCATCCATTTAAAATATATTTTTTGAACACTTTTTATGTGCCAGGCCCTGTTCTGAACAAAATAAAGTCCCTACATTGCACCAACTTCATTCTTTTTAGATTTATAATTGATGAATTCCATAACTAAAATAAAAAGAATAAACTAACCAAGTGAGTTTCAATAATTTTGAGTAAAACAATTTCATCAACTAACGAAAAATATTTTTATCAAGAAAAAGCATGGATATCAATAGTCTAAACTAGGGGTCCTCATATCAACATGTTAGACTTTGACGTTATGATTTTTTAAAAATACTACAAATGAATCTATGATTGCAAGATAGTATAAAATCCAGACATCATTGTAAGTAAACAAATAAACAAACAATAAAGAAAATCATCAGAAGATATAAAAGCCAATGTCAAGTAATCCCTATTGAATTTTAAACTTTACAAAATTTGAGCAATATTTAAAATTAGATTGTTTATTAGATTATTTAATGTATAAAATATAGAAAGATATCTGATAGTCTTAGAATATAAGAAATGTATTTTTTGATAAATGAAAAGTGGGTTTCATAATGTTTCTTTAAACAATACATGTTAACATTTTCAGAATCAAATAAATCTTATTTACCAAATGGGAATTACATGGCAATACTGTTCTGTTCATTCCCCACCAAACATAATGATAACAACTTATCCCCTACATTAAGAAAATGAGTAACAACACCAAAAGGAAACACATTAAACTTAGTAGGAAAAAAGAGAAGCTACATGTTATTGATTTGAATTCCTGTAATGTATTTTTACATAGATACCCACAAGGTCTATGTAGAAAATTGTATAAGGCACCTCAAAACTTTATACTCTTTCATGAGCACACTTAGAACAATCTTCTATAAAAGCACTTCTGATTCCCAAACTTTACACAAGAAATGCTAAAACCAAATCTCTTATTACCATAATCATATAGGAAATAAGATGCCTTGACTAACAGATGTTGTGCTGGGAATGCAGCTGTTCTATTATTATCAGCTGAATCACCTTTCATAAGACACTCAAAAGAAAGATCTCAGAGGGAGATTGCATTGAAAATATTTTTGAGGTAATTTCTTGTACCTTAGCTCTGGATAAAGTGGATTCCTTATCTAGCTTTTCCATCACAGAATAAAATTCCCCAGAAACATTAAATTTTCATGAATTAAGTCATAAACAGGTAAGGATTTTATTTGCTCTATTTCATGTATGAAAAATATATAAATAAAAATAGATTTATGACTACTTATACTTACCAAAGAAAAAATATCTTAGCAAGTTTAGTGATAATTTCTAGTAACATGATTAATTAAAATTATTTTATCAATCATGGTTTGTTCACTAACAACCTTTAAACTATGATTATGTCTCATTCTTTCCTTAAACAATAAAAAGCATTCAAATGGTTGATGTTAACTTAAGAGCATATCTCATAAGCCAAGGACATTTTGAATTACAGTTGTAAAGAAATTGAATGAGAAGTGTTTTAGGGATCTAAATTCTACTGATTATTTTATTACGCTTCAACATGTAACTTTTTTCTTTTTTTTCTTTTTTTAAGAGAAGTTTGGGGTTACAGAAAAATTATGGATAAAATGCAGAGTCCCCAACTACCCCCTTTTCAAAAAAAACTTCTGTCTAGTTGCATTTCTTTTTCCCCAGATTATTTCCTTTCATCAAACCAGAATGTTCTCTGAAATCAAAATCTTGGAATGTATATCCTTTACAAAGAATCTTATCATCTACGTTAATCTACTTTTTAATATTTTCTTATTTTCAAGCACTTTTCATGCTGTTTGCAGGTCATAATCTTACATTTATGGTGATTAATAAAATTTTATTGCTGCTTTTTTGTCAATCTCAAGAATAGGTTAAATCTATTACATTTATAATTAAACACACAGATGCCCAGAAATTCAGTCATAAATAATAAAATAGGTTCAATTGCAACACTTAGTTTACTTTTTTATATGTTCAAAATCTGTGCTACTTCTTGTGATTTTTATATTTTATTTCACCACAAATATTTATAAATTAATGCTAAGCAAATATTAAGATAATGACTAATTACAAAATAATAGGTATACATAACAGCTAAACAAACTATTTCTTATCTTCACAAGGTACACTAGCAAACTAAGGGAATGAGCAGGAATTTGTAATCTCTTGGACTCAAAAGAAATATCTTTGATATGACTGTGAGAAACTCAGTGAGATGGGTTCCCTTTTGGGCCTACCAACAATCCAAGTATTAGGTCATGTAAATCACCTCTAAAATAGACACCCTTAATGTAGTCTAATAAGATTGCAGAATATGTTATCAATATTGGCCTAATTAAATATTTTATGGGCAATAATCATTATGCCTGTAGTTGAGGTTTGATAGTATTAATACCCTTTTTGTTAAAGTAATTACTATGGCATTTACAAATAATTTTCAAGAACTAAAAAAAATACATAGTCTTATCACAAGAATATCATTTCAAGAAAAAACACTTTTTTCATGTTAAAAACAATTTATCATGTAAAAAAAAATCACTTATGTTATAAATGTAAGCCTAAAAAAACACAATTTCTCCTCCATTTCTAGCAATACATTTAAGCAAAGCAACAAAATAAAACTTATTTATATTTTTATTTAGCATAATTATCACCATACTACACATAAATTTAGTAGCAAAACCGGTATCAAATTTCATGAATTATAGTAAACCAGCAGTGGACAAAGGTAGAAGAAAATAATTTCTTACAAATGGCATCAACATGTTATGTCAGAAACCTCAGTGAACCATTCTATGAAGACACTATCTCTAGAATATGTTCTTTAAATAATATAATTTATTAATGCTGTAATAAAATCTTAAGGGAATTAGTGCTTTGATTTTTAAAAATAGATTTCCTGCTCATAAATTTCCATGAATATAATTAATATTTTAATAAAGAAGGCTTTTTTGACTTTGGATTTCACTTTAGGAGCTGTTTTCACTTTTGAAGTGATTTTGGAGGGTCAATTTATTTAAATTATTTTTAATGTCTTAGAAAAAATAAATTTTGTTTTAGAAAAATGACTAATGAAAGAAAATAATTTTCTCACTGATTCTACAACAGGTCCCTTAATAAAATGTTACAAAAGTTTATTTTTTTTAAGAATAGAATGATCCATATATTTTCTTTTAAAATCTTCTTCTTAAAAGATTAAGATCACAACTAAGTGTATCTTATTTGATCAATATTTAATATTAAATTGCTTTAAAATATCAAGTCCATCATTTACCAAAGTAAAAATCTAAATTCTAAAGGCAGCACTCAAATCAGAAATGTAGACTTTATTTCTATATTTTGATGTAATTTTATTTTTTTCACAATTTTTTTTAACCCTTCAGTGTTAATAAAATGTCTAAAACAGCCAAAATCATATCTTTATTTGTGTTGTCCAAGAAATCTCCCATGCTGGATAGCATCCACTGACAATAGATACGTATGACTATATAGTAAATGAGTATAAAGTTAGTCATCAACTTTAGAGTTTAAAGCCCTATTTTTTATGGGGTTGTTCTGAATGTACAATAGCAGAAATTAAGAATTATGAAAAATTTTTGCCTTCAATACTCATGTGTCTAATACTGAAGAGTTTAAATATTTCATTGTGACTCCTAGTGATGGCAAGCCACAGCTCACTAAACTCTATCTATTCATGATTCGGCATTCTTTGTGGTTCTTAAGCTAAGTCTGTATCTTTACTTACCCACAGGATATTAATAAAAAAGCATAATATTACTTCACAAGCAGGAATTCTGATTTTAACCTTCAGGTACTCACCTAAAAAAAGGAAAGAGAGAGAAAAGAAAGAAAATGGTTAGTATTAAAACAACTTAATATTTCAAGTTTTACTCAGGGAACATTATATAAAAGTACCCTTCTTCTATGCCCTGTACTTGAATATATATTTTCATACCACACGCAAAGTCAATTGTATTTAAGTATTTTGCATCTTTAAGATTTTAGGATGGCCTTTATTTTCTATGTCAATGCACTTGAAAAAAAATGTCTAGCAGGAAATAATCAACTCAGCTACCTGAGCAAAGTACCAAGTGCAGTACCCTAGACAATATTTTATTAAATTACTTCATTAAAATAAATGTTCTAGTCAAGCATTTGTTCATTGTCATCAAAGTTGTTGACATGGTTAGTTGACTTTTCCCTTTGGGACTTTCCCTATAATCAAAGAGCTCAGAGGAAAGACAGGTTATCCCAGGGGAAACTAAAACTTCAATTCTTTAACCTCTGGGAGCTGAACCAGCAGAAATTGCTATCCTTCAGTAGTCTGAGACCATACTGTTCTCTTTCCAGAACACTTTCTATACCATTTTGCATTGTTGTAAACAAGTATTAGAATGATGAGAATGACTTGGGCTGAAAAATAAAAAATTTGACATAAGAAGTGAAAAATAACTTACAGAAATTATTAAATATATATATATATAATCATTAAAACTGGAATTCCTTTCCCCATAGAATCTGAATTTTGGCAAAAATAGGTAGGACTTTAAGGAGATGTTCTGGAGAATAACAGGAGACTTTCCTCTCGTCGAGAAATTAACAGAATATAAAAGTAGATGATTTTATTGCCAATAAAATTTGCATTGTAATTTATGATTTGGAAAAATAGCTAAATATCTTGAATGTATGATATGCCAAGCCAGATGAAATGAATTTCATAAGCATTGTTTCGTTAAATTCTCACAATATTCCTACCAAGTAGATATTATTATTTCTAGTTTTAGATCAATAAACTAAGCTATAATAGTAATAAACAGTGGGGCTGGTATTAGAATCCAAGAATTTTCCCCCAAAGATATGATCAAATGATAAATCAAAAAGCCAAATTTAAAAGGAGAATGGTAATTAGTTCTATGACTTTAATCACTTTCCAAATAATAAAACTGATCATTAAAGACTTGGATTTCCAAGGGTTAGTAATTTAAACCTTGCCTGCAAAACTATCCCCTTTAAAGTATGTGTTTACTATTAAAAACATAAGGCATTAAAATAACAGTTGGTGTTTTAATACTCGAAGCCAACTTTATTTTTTAAGAAACATAATTATTTGAATGACCAAAAAAACAGATGGAAAATTAAGGTGATTTGTAACTATTGTAATTATTCTGACTTAGAACTTGATGTATGGTTTATATGACATAAGTGAATGTTTATCTTTTATTATATTGAAGTTAATGTATCAGAGTAATTCTTTGGTTATCTGGCTACTAAGGTACTTCTCAAGTCTGATCATACATATATGAAATAAAGAGTTGCCATCACCAAGAGGTTAACCTAGGTATGCACCCCAATACTGTTCTCCATAAAATTGGGATTATACTAAATAGGTAAAATAGTTGTTCTTGGTTAGAAATCATTATTAATTACAAAATCACTGAAAAACTGTGTTATTTAAATGTATGTTTTTGATATGTGTAGCCTATATCAAGCCAAATAGATATTTATAATTATTACTAAGAGTTAATCTCATCCTTCCAATAGTCCTTCAGGCCCTTTTGTCTAGTTTACTAGATGGCTTTTACTCTGGCGATTGTCTAGCCTAAGTTTTAACACTAATAGCTGATCTTTCGGACATGCGTCGTGTTGGATAAATATTTAATCAACTTAAGTCTCAGTTGCTTAGTATTAAAAATGGCTATATTAGCCATTATCAAATATGGTTTTATATATATATATAAGTAATTGTTATTTATTGAACATTGAGGGCCTAGTATGTTGTGTGCTAATATCTGGAATTGCTGTGAGTCTAGCACCCACAGTTTCAGCAGCTCAATCACTCCAAAAATTCATCCCCTAAGAGAAGGGAATATTTTTCTTTTCTGTTGTTATAATTGAGGACATCTCTGCCAGTAGTGGTGCCTGATTGTACTTGTACCAGCCACATAAATGATTTTTTTCACTCAGTATCCATCAATACTTTGAAATCCATTAATATATATGTAGAGAAGTAGCCAGTGAAGGTTGGTGAGGGAGACCCAATTATAGCAGAGCTTGTTATGTGTGTAAGTGTTCCATTCACATATCCCCTAATTTATGTAAACTATAAGGTAATAATTTTATTAAAATGTGTTTAAACCACAATCCCATTGTCCAGCTCAAAATGAGTTTAAAACTATACTTAAGTGGTAAAGAAAATCTATTTTCATCCTTTATGATTAATTTCAAGTCCATTTGATCTTTAGAAATGAACCTTAGAAACATATGTGGGTGGAATATTGTTAAATATAATAACATTGATACCAAAATAACTCCATAGGAAAGGGAGTTTACTTTTATTCAATTACTCTACTTAGTTTGTATAGTTAGTTATGCTGAGAATGTACTTCTCAAGACTTCGTCCAATTACAACCTATGAAATGCTACAGAATTATAATCATCCTGATAAATTAATATTAATAAATGTGAGAATGCTGAGCATGAGAGGAATGGTTGATTCTTTGTGGAGAAGAACAGCAGGGAGGTCAGAAGGAAAACAGTGCCACAGAGGGATGATGGGCTGGGACAACTCTGAGCTGTGCTTTTTTGGTCTCTCACACAGTGCCCTGTGAATAACATTATCCATACTGAAAAAATTATGAGGCAATATAATAATGGAGTCCTCCTTTTCTGGGTTGAATTGTGTACCCTCAGATGGCCTGTTCTCAGGTCCTGTGAATATGACCTTATTCGAAAATAGGGTTTTTGAAGATGTTATTAGGGTGGGCCTTAATCCAATATGGCTAGAGTCTTTGAGAAGAGGAATTTGGACACAAAGTCTCATAGATGTGGGGGAGAACACCATGTGACAAAGGAGGCAGAGATTGAAGTTCTTCTCACCAAGGAATGCCTAGGGTTACCAGCAAACCACCACATGCTAAGAAGAAGCAAGGATGGATTCTCCCCTACAAGTTTCAGAGGGAGCATGGACCTTACAACACCTGGATTTTGGATTTCTAGCTTCTAGAACTTTGATACAATATATTTTTGCTGTTTTAAACCACCTGGTTTCCTGTAATTTGTGACAACATCCCTAGGAATCTAAAATACCTCCCTATATCAGCCAGGTTACTGCTGGGTAAAAACAGGGTAGCAAAAGAACCTGATATTGTGGAGAGCACATGCCACCAGTGCAGATCAATATGCCCTGAGAATCAACAAGGGCACTCCAACAGAATCTACTGAATGAATCAACTAGTGCTTTCAGCATGGTCGCCTACAGGACTGACTTCTAAAAAGCCACAACACTCTCTTTAAATGTAACCAAAAAAATACAATAGTAAATATAAATTGAGATGGCATACACAGAGATAAAAGGTAGAAAAGAAAAAGAAAATCTCTGTGAAAAGACATCAGGAAATAAATTGAGAGATGGATCATGTCATCAATGGGATGACACCTCAAAACAGTATATAGATGCAATGCAATTCCAAAAGGTTTTAGTGCAACTTTTGAGGAAGTTGATGAGATTATTATGAAATCTGAATTAATGAATAAATGTCTATAAATATATATGTAAATTATAGAAAGAAAGGCAAATATTGGAGACTCAGCCCTCTAGTTATAAAGATATAGTACAAAATCCAACCAATGGCTAAGTAGTAAGGAGCATGTTTAATTCTACCCTCAGAAAAAAATACCATTACTACTGTTAAAAAAAAATTAAATGTCCACCTGCCTTAACAGTGCTGGAGCAACTCCATTTTTCAGAAATGTCAGGGACTATGTTCAAAAATTTAAAATAAAATTGGGGCTTTATGAGAAAACAATGCACCCTGCAAAAATTGCAGTTTAAGCAATAATTGGATAATAAGCTGGTTTACCTATCATAAATAAACAAGGATGTTATAATAACCAATCTATAATCATTCACTGCTTCAAAAAGTCCTCCTTTGAAAATAAGGTGCCCAAATGTCAACCATTTGGAAATCCTCTAATTGTCTTTATAAGCCAATGTAACTCACTAACCATTTGAGATCTTTACTTCAGTTTGAGATCTCCCTGTTCGAACAGTTTCTCTTTCAATAAGCCCACATTATTGATTATTGATTATTATTGTTGACTCAGTTTCTTTGAACACTTTGTAATATTATCTCATTTAATGTACACAACTATCTTCCCCATAAGGTAGGCACTATTATTGTATACATCATTTACAGATAAAACAACCCTGTTCCCAGAGAGGTACCAAGTTCATGAGCATTGGGGCAGGATTCCAAACTATGGAGTTGGATTCCTGATGTGGTCCTCTCAACAATTACTGTTTCTTAATATCTATTTGTAATCCATGGCTATGATAAGCAATGCTATTTTCATTGGGTTTTGAATCAAATGCAATGCTTTCAAGAGAATATCAAATTTATCTACTGCAAATTTTTAATTCTAGCGATTGATAAATCTTCCATCAAAATACAGTATGGACACTCAGGCTAGGAGGATATCATATATGTGCTTTCTTGCTATTCCATTCTAATAGAATTCTTAAGTAATTGGAACTTAGGGTTGTAGTACAAATTTGTTCATACCTCAAATGAAGACTTCAGGATATTAGAGGTTCCAAGAAGCAGACAGCACTCAAATGTGCATGATGGCAAGCAACACCTGATCACAGACAATATAGCAAATGATTGTGCTTAGGAGAGGTTTGGTGAGGTTACAGTGAAAATGTCAAAGAGTCATCCTATGAAGGATCCCACATTTGGTCTCTACTTAAGGTGGGAAGCGACTTTTTCTTCTGTTTAAAGATTTGGTCTCCATCTCCCTTTGTCACAGATTGTAGATTAAGGGTGACATTACAAAGAGAGAGAGAGAGAAAGCATTAAAAGTCACAATAGCAGTATGACAGCCACTCCCAGTGTTTGCCATAAAGAAGAATTCTGTTAGTTCAGATTAGTTTTTGGATTAATGCATTTTACTTTATTCTACTGTGATGTTTTGTGTAACCATTTAACTAAAACATCTCACTCATCATCCATGTTGTTAACAGAGTTTGTTATTTTCATGTGAACATGCTTGCAATGGTACAAAACTGAAATTGCCTCTCCCGAGGAAAGTTCTGCATCATCTAATAAAAGTGTGGATATCATGAATCATCATCACTGACCAATATTTACTATATGTCTTTATGTTTGTGGCACTGTGGGATATTTACTATCTATAGAGAAGATTCTATCCCTGATATAGAGCAGTTTATAAGCCTCAAGGAACTATCACAGAGAAATATATTTGTACTTCCATAACAGTGATAATTTATATTTTTACAGTTTCACATTTTACAAAATGTTTAATCTGTTTTTTATATCATTTGATTTTTATAAATCCTAAGTAAAATGTAGGGATAATTATTCCCTTTTTACAGATGAGGGAGTAGAGGTTTAGCGAGATTAAGAGGTATGTATACATTTATCTAATAGGTAACACATATGGAAATTCAAATGTAGGTTCCAATTCTGTAAACTCTCCATCATATCATTCTGCTCAGTTAATATTTCCATATATATGCATTTTATCTCAATATCATAAATGTGTAAGTGTTTGAAGTGAAGTAAAAAAGAGGTTGAGTGGGTGGATGGTGGGAAGTAGCATAATGTAGTCATTAAATGTAGTATATGGACTCTATAATTGAAGTTCTCTTCCTGGCTCCAAGACTTAGCATCTGTAGGACCTCAGGAAATTTATTAATTTCTGTATGACCCATGTATCGTATCTGTAAAATAGGGATAATAGTAGTGCCTAATTAAGTGGTAAATTTTGAGCATTAAGTGAGATAATCCATGCAAAGAACTTTCAAATCATGTTTGGCATAGATAAGTACTCAATAATTGGTAGCTAATGTTAAGTGTACATTGGTTTGATAAGAGTGGTAATAATTCATACCATATTTGTGGAATTAAATAAGTGTTTTTATGTGTAAAGATTATATTACTGACTCAATACTTTGAATTATTTTTATCTAGAAAACTTGGTTATTAATCTATTCACATTGTCTGATCTGACTACTAACAATATATTTTGTGAACAGGTCAAGATTAGTGACACAAACTGAAATATTTTCTAGAAGAAACTTCTTAAGCCACTGAGGGTTTAACTTTTAGCCCTTGTTTTTGAAGCACCATTTATCAATTCAATTAAATAAAGTAAAATGTGCCACTTATCAATTTCAATAGAAATAATCAAATCTCACTGACATTGTCTTTTTAATACACATATAACAATGGGAAAATTTCATCTTTTGGATAAGAAAAACAGATACACAGCAAAGCAAATTTTTGTTTAATATATAATCATTTTTGAAGTAAAATATTATTAAGATTACAAAAAGAGACTGCACAATGATCTGATTGTCCACGTTAAAGATTAGAAACAAACACAACCTCAGGGGAAACTTCCTTAAAGAGGTACACATGTTTGTACTGAGTACACGATCTTCCAGATAATGTCCTGTTTGCATATTTTCTAGAAATATCTCTGAGTGGCTCAAGATTGTATTGTCCCTATTTACCTTTCTCCAATGGTTTTAAATGTAATTCAGAATAACTTTTACTAATTAGTGGTGTTGCAATAGGTTGGCCAATAACATCATTTGGTGCTGTAACTGTACATATTTACCAAACAAAAACAACAACAAAAACTTGAAACAAAACAATAAACACACAAAAAAAAAAAAGGGTCACAGGAGAGTAGAAATGAAAAACCAATATGCTGATATGCTCCAGTTTAAAAAACAAATCCTTTAATCCTTTCACCTTTTATTACTTTTTTTTTTAGAACTTTATAGTAACAAATGCTACCCATCTCTTTCTTGTTTTATTGATAACTGGTTATTAAAGTTTCTGAAAAACATCTTATCTCTAATTAGGCCCAGGAAGAGAAATACTATGATTTTGCAGAGTTCCTGACCTGTGTTTACACATCCCTGAATTTTACTTTCCTTCCCTTTTCTTATATCCATGTCTTCTACCTTCCTAGTCTCTTCTTGATCACTTCCACATTTAAATGTATTCTGCAGAGCATTTTGTAATTTAGAGAGTCAAGTAGCTGTAGAAATCTAAAACAGCGACATAATGCCATTGCCTTTCCCACTGTAGTCTCTCCCCCATACAAATCAGGAAGACTTTTCCAAATAGAGAAAAAAAAATGCATTAAATGCATATCTTTGAGAAAGGAAAATAGATTATTGATTTTAATGAATGAACAATTTTTCCCATTTCCCCCCACCCGTGTGTCTACCTACAGTGACAAGATGTTGCAAAAGGACAAGTTCCAGTTTAATAAAAACATCAATAGACAAAAAAAAAAAAAAAAAAGATCAACTCTTGCTTGTCCTTAGAATATTTTCAGAAGATTATGCAGAACATTTAATTTCCCCAATATCCCCTATAAGAGCAGCATTTGATAGTTAATACCATTGCTAATGGGGCATAAAAATAAAGAACAGTAGCAGAAAAGACTTCTTGAAGCATCTGATGGAGCGTCTCCTTTCTTTCTGCACCTGCTTAGTTAAGCCTTTTTAAGCACAAGACTATTTGTTACATAACTGGATAATGACTTAATTTGAATGAGTTGACAATTTCACACCTTCTAAGCATAAGGTGAATGCTAAGTGAAATCACTAATCTAATATCCTCACATAGGTCATTTTTATTACCTATAATGGAACAATGAGATAAACTTGCACTTTAAAATTCAAACACTTGATTACTTGCACTAATGGAGAGGATAAGAACCACAGATAATCTGAGACAATGTCATTTAGATTTAGCTTTGGAATATGTTTTGCATTTTCATTTCTTCATGTTTGATAGTATAGTGATGCACATCAGTCCAAATAACAAAGTTACACTATTTAAAACAAACTACTCAAAGCTCTGACTCCTACAACCTGTGCCCGAGACTCCTTTGTAATACACCCCTTGCTGGAAACACACCCTGTAAATTTGTCAAATCTGCCGTTTATCAGGCCATGCCTGGACCTGGGGTGGGATGGGGTGGGGAACTAAACATCTCTGCACTAGATTTCCACGGCCTAATCTCAGCTACTATCAATCTGATGTGATTTCCCAATGTTTGATTTATTAAACTGGATTAAATATGGGAAAGGTCATTATTGTCTGTAGTGCAAATCTTTCCCATCAGTTTTACAGCACAGGTTATTTTACAGATTAGTTATTAATACTGGAAAATAATGGAGTGTCTGCTTCCAAGGAAATGTGATGTATATTTAGTAAGTTATGGTGCAGTGGTAATAAGTAGAGGGCAACTGCAAATCTTTGGTTGAACAAACACAACATTCAATGTCAGATGGACACTAAATCCCAACCACTAAATCCCAATCCCAATGTGTTTTCAGCACATATCTTGTTATGTCAATCCCTTCTTAGAATCTATTAATACCTTTTCATTGCACTTGATAGAAAAAATGAACTTTTTCCATGACAAGTTTCTAATCAATATGAGACCCTGACTACCAGTAAACAAACATTTTTTTAGTTAATCAACATTTATTGATTACCCTAGGTTCCAGATTCCATGGATAAAAATATGGGTCAGACAAAGCTTGACCCCATAAAAGTACAGCCCAGAATAGGACCTAAAAGAAAATCTTTAATTGTATTAATATCCATGAAGAGGGAAAATATCACTTATATGAAATAGGTGGCCTTTAAGATGATTCTAATAGGAGACGTAGGGATTAAGTATATATAGACAGAGGAGGCAATTTAGGCAGAGGGCATAATTTGAACAATGGAGGAAAACCAAACCAGTGAAAAACGCATTGTCATCTTTGACGAGAGCATAATAATAAATGATTGCATTGTATAGGCACTATGCTAAATTTTCAGAAATGGCTTCATTCATTCTCACAGTAACTAAATAAATTAGGTATCATTATCTCTAGTTTACAGCTGAATAAACTGAATGAAATACAGAGAATTTAGGTAACTCAATCAAGACAACTCTGTAATTCCATATGGTCCAAGAAGCAGATGTCAAGACTGGATTATACATGTGAAAGATTTATTAGGGGAAATACCTGTGACAGTAAGAGATAAAGGAGCTAGGAGAGGCTGGGATTATCAGATTGTGGTGCAGGTCTGGCTCTGAGTGAAGGAGACAGGGAAGAAAGGAAAGTTGATGGGGAGCATCTTAGAATGCAGTGTCGTTCTGGATGCTTTTAAAAAATAAATAAATAAATAAAGGAAAATAAGTGTTGGAGAAGATGCAGAGAAATAAGAATACTCATTCATTGCTGGTGGCAATGTAAATGACATCACTGTTGTGGAAGACAGTTTACTGATCCCTCAGAAACCTAAGTATAGAACTACCATATGACCTGACAATCCTACTACTAAGCATATACCCAAGAGAATTGAAAGCAGGTACTCAAACAGGTATTTGCACACAGAAGTTCAGAGCTATATTATTCACAATTTCCAAAAGGTGGAAGCAACCCAAGTGTCCATCAACTGATGAATGGATAAATAAAATGTCATATATACATAGAGTGGAATATTATTCAGCTGGAAAAAAGAATGAACTGATATATGCGACAACATGGATGAATCTTAAAGACATCATGTGGAGTGAAATAAGCCAGGCCCAAAAGGACAAATATTGCATGATCTCACTAATTTGAAACAATTAGAATAACTAAACTCATAGAGTCAGAATCTAGGATATAGGAATGGAAAGTTAATGCTTAAAAGGTACAGGGTTCCTATTTGGGGTGATGAGAATGTTTTGGTAATGGATGGGGGTGATGGCAGCATAACATTGTGAATGCAATTAAAAGCACTGAAATATATATCTGAATATGATTAAAAGGGGGAATTGTTACATTATATGTATGGTAACAGAAAAAACAAATTTAAAAATCCATGGAACTACACTACACAGTGAACATTAAGTTAAACCAGAGACTTGAATTAATGGTACAATTATAAAAATGTGCTGCCATCAATTGTAACATGTTCCTCAACAATGCAAAGTGTTGATGGTGGGGTGGTGTATGGGAATCCCGTATTTCACACATGATTGTTCTGTAAACCCACAACTTCAATGATAAAGAAGAAAAAAAAAAAAAAAAGAATGCAGTGCCATTCCAAGGAAAGTTCCACAAGGTTCCACAAGGCCATCTGGGGTTCAGGGAGCCAGATTCACTGTCAGAAGAGTCCTATGCCTCCCAGAAATGGATCTTCCTTAATATCCCCACCATGTTCAGCTGTTGACCAGGTGGCAGCCCCTGGAAAGTGGGGCCTCAACATTAACCACATTGATGGATATCAGAACAAGCAGCTAGGCCCATATGTAGGTCAGTTAGTTCTCTGAGTCAGAGATCTGAAACATGCTGCCACAATAACATCCAACGAGTGACTGAACTGGGACTCAAACCCAAGCATATGCAATGAATCTTGACAGCAACAACAAAAACAAACCAACCAAACCCATAAACCAGTATTACGTATACATTTTCCTTGCAAGGACTAAATCTTTCAATTATAATTTTGGCTTCTATTTTTTCCACCATCAATTTAGTCACAATAAAATATTGATTTCCTTATTAAAATTTCTTCTTAGACTGCATTTACTAGGATTTTATATTTCTTGATTCCTGAATATTTTCAAATAGTAATAGAGTTTTAGATTTTGAAAGTAATAGAGATCAATTAGTCCATCTCACACATATTACAGATGAGCTAACTCAGGCCAAAGGAGACTTCATGCCTTGCTCAGAATCACTTAAAGAATTAGTGACAGTTGGGATTGAGTGCAGATGTCCTGACTCCTGTTTACAGCTGTTTTCATCATTTAATATTACCTTCCTTCCTTATATTGGCTTTACTTTTACTTATATGTAATTATTTATATTGTCATTTCCTTTTAAATTCATTTGCCTTGTTCTGCTTATTGTTACATAAAAAGTAGTAACCATAAGGATGCAATGTAACTTCCACAATACTCATCAATTTTCAAAGTTTTCACTACTTCTAGCTCATCTGATATTTTGATGTGTCAGTTTGGTTTTTGATTATTGCTTGATTACACCAACAACTACAAGAAATTAAATTGGGTGAAAGAAGTTTGAAATATTGGCAACCATCTAGCTTTATTTAATTTATATTTTTTGTGACTGACCCAACTACTAAAACAACACACATCATGCTCTGTTTTGTTTCTACTATACTGCAGGAGAAAATGCAAAGGGGGTGGAGGTTAATAGCAGCATTTTTTTTTTTCCTTCTCACATCTTTTATTTCAGAGACTAGTCTAGAAACCTATGGATGTGAGATAAATCAAATGAAATTCCTGCTATTAAACCATTTTTTTATCTACAAAACAGGCAATTTTATATAGTTCCACTGAATAGATTTCTGCCTTGTATCTAAACATTTGGAAAAGGTTTATCATAAGAAATACTTCAGTTCTTAATTCCAAGAATATCAGAATCACATGAGTCTATAGAGATTTCTCCATCCAATTACTTATTCCAGTCATGAATTTTCCTCCCATCTCTCAGGCAGGTTGGCATCATCCCCTCTTTGAAGGTATCTAACAATGACAAGGCATTCTAATTTCAGACAGCTATAATTTCCAGGGAGTTCTATCTCATATTGAATTTCCTCATAACTTTACTCGCTATGCTAGTTCTTCCTTGTGCCTAATAGGCAGTTTAAAATGTCATGCACAGTACCAAGTACTCAATATTTTAAAACAGCAATATTTTATCTAACTAAACATTCTCTTCCTAAGGTTGAATTTCTTGGCAATCCTGACCATTCTTCCTATGGTGTGACTTCAAGTCTTCTCACCATTTTCCTATCAGTGTGCCCCAGTTTATCAAAGCCTCCTTCAGAATGTAGGTCCAGTGACTAAACACAATATTCCAGAGGTGATTTTAACTGAGGACAATTAAATGCAATATGACTATTACTTTCCTTTTATGGCCAATATGGCCGTGGATCGTTATCACCAGATTACAAACACACCCCCTAAATGTTCAACTAGTCAAGCACCTAGATGCTGCCAGCAATCTGAACTGTATATTTAACATTTCATTTCAGAGACAAACATAAAAAAGGATGGAGCTTTTTACTTTCTATTTAAATGTGTTGGCATTGATAAACTGTGTCACATTTAGACAGTGGTTTTAGAATGCTAATTGTATTGATCTTTATCTATATCCTGAGGAAACATGTGGCAAAATTTCCACCCACATCAAGAATACCATCATCAAAATTTGTACTAATGGCACTTTTCTCAGTTGAAATCTTGGAACTTAAAAATACCTGGAGATTAGCTAAGGCTCATAGGCAATACCTTTTAAGAAATTCAAGTATATTGTTAGAAAACCTATATGAATTTTCAATTAATTTTCAAGATGTGGAAAACAGGAGCTTACATTAGAGATCTATTAATGTATTTATAATCAGTATTTATAATCAGTATTTTTCACTAATTCTGCAAACTTCATTTCATCAGTCTCTATTGTAACTGTGAACAACAAGCTGATAATACAATTTCATTTAAATTTTAAATTTAAGTTTAAAAGAATTCTTGTAACTCAAATTGTATACAGTTATATTGTTATAATACCAAATCTCTATCTTCATTATAATCCCAGCTACTAAAATGCTCTGGGAAAATGTGCTCTTTCTTTAACTGACAAATATATAATGTTTTTCACATGGAAAATAGGTTTTTATAAAGGTAAGGTTGTGAAACAGTAGTTGTTTTGGTATCATGCAGGTTATAAGAATATTTTTAAAAATCGATATCAAGGTCACTGTGTAGTATATAACCAATTTCATTCACTTTTTTGACTAATGACTACAATTTTCTTTCACAGTAGAATAACAGAGAAATGTAGTCACTTTTAAGGCTTATTCACTGTATTAGCTCTCTTTGAAATACATGTTGAAAGAAGATACCAGAGTTTTTAAATAAAAATAATGTCTATTTAGGCAGAGTTGATGGATACTTTTAAAGTGACAGTTACCTTAAATTACTATTGGTAACACGGTAACATGCAAATGCAGTTCTGTTTGAATTGAACGTTTTGAAGTGAACATTTTAGGTTATGACAAGGTCAGTATATTTTTGGAGTCTATTTCCTAGGGCTTTGCTTTCAATAGTGGCTGAATTTCTCAATCCATGATATTTTACTAAAAATATAAATATAGAACAAACAAAGAAATCCTTCTGATTCAGAACCAAGTAGTTCTTTACTTCGTGGAAATACATGCATTGCTTGCATTTGGATGTCATAGACCCCTATTCTTTTTCATATTATATCATATTATTCTTTTTACTAGTAATCAAAACCACCAATATAGTATCTTCAGATATAACAGCATTCTCTTGTCTTCTTTGTCAAACTAGAGTTGGGATGAGTCTTTAATAGTTATATAAATCAATATTACATTTTACACCATATCCTTGCCACAGTATTCATGTTAATCATTCGTTGCTTTTAAACTTAAAAGCATATTTTTTGAAAGTTTTAATTAGGGGGTAAGGGAGACAAAGCTGCATACACAGCCATAGTAACTGGGTTATTGTCTTGTACTGTCAGTAGTAATTCAGAATACCTATGTTTTTGAAATAGCCATCACTGCAAAAATAAACACAATTTTTTATAATACACTCTGTATCCTCTCAGTTACCTCATCTAAGATATAAATAGATTACTCAATCATTCCAATGGCCTTCTGGGAGCATTTAGGGGTTATGATTTGATGACATAATTTAAACACAGGCAGAAATCCTCTGCCCTGTGGATACATTCCTGGAAACAGAAGAGCCAACTGAATGAGAAATAATTCACCATTATCATCTGTTGTCTTGCATATGCATTCTAGAGATCTTTCATTACCATTTAAACAACTGGGGAGTTTTGGATGATGTCTTTCTCTTCTCAATTATTTTTGTATTGTTCTAATGGTAGATTTGGCTAGGCATGGAATATGACTCACTCCCAAGTAACCTCTCACCTCCATCAAGTTATAATACAATTAATATTTTAACTATCTGCATCTACTTTTATCATTAAATCATCCAAGGTTAGTTTTTCCTCCAAAATAAAAATTAACCTTTAGCCATGAATTTAGAAAACTTAATCAGAAAACAGCATGTGAACGGTGGAGAGACCATTGCTAATTAAACAGGACAGATAAATCTGGGCATAAAACTTCATGGTGACGATTACAATTGGCTAAGAGAAAATATTCTTTCACTCCTTGTACTGTACTGAGTGACTGATTTTATAATGTACTATTTTTGTGTCTGATGGTGATAAGAAAACTATTCTTGTAATTACCTTCAATACATATTGAGAACAACTGTGAACGTATAATTCTATGAAAACTATAATCTTTAGGGTTACCTAAATTTAATCAAGAACACATTTCTAACTTTTAAGAATAACATAATGAAGTTTGTATAATCTGTTACTCTATTTAATAAGGCAATAATTATATTACAACTAAAACAGAACTTCTCTCAAAGGTATGAGAGAAGCAATCTATTGCAAAAAACATTTTTGTTTTAAAGGAAAACATTTAAACACTTTTGATTCATGGATATACATATGAATGCAATGCATAACTTCCACAATATACAACAAAATTATTTTTGGAGAAAAAATTTGACCATTTTAAAATTGCATAAATGTTTAAGCAAATGTAATTTCTATCATCCATTGAGACACCGTCATCTGAATATGGAATAATATTTTCCTATCATTACATTTAAACACTTTCTTTCCAATATCCATTTATATTTGTCATGGTATTTAAACCTTGTTCCACTGAAAACTGAGAATGAGACAATGTTATATTTTGAAAGCATACATTTACAAGGACATGAATACCATTAAATAACCATAAATGATTATGTAAATGTCTGTGATTTCCTTATTTTAATTTATGTTCCACAATTCCACAACTGCTAATAAATCATGTTGTTCTTAAGTATTATACTATTTTCATGCAGGGAAAGACTATTTGTTACTATTCACAAGTAAAGTCCCACAGATTTAATGCATAATTGGTATTAATACTTTCTAAAACAAGTCCACTTTCTATTACAAATTACAGTAAAATTGTTTTTAGTTCTAAATATTTCTCCACTTAATTTGATCTTGTGTGTATGTGTTAAGATATGCTTCCATGCTAACACACTTAAATTTTTGTGTCTCACTGTGTTTCACAGGAATCTGTTATGACTTATCATAAAGAATTTCCTCCCAAACCCTGAACTTGGGCATTTTTTGATATTTTTTTCTAGGTTAACGTCAACTTTATCCCTCCATTAATGAAATTTTCTATGTTTATTTTATGGCTTTTTTCCAAAAAGTATCAGCAAGCCACTCTTTTATAATTTTGGATTAATGTTATGATATGCCTAAAATAATGATATATGCATAGGAAAACATCCTTACATTTGAGTTATTTTGTTTAATAGTTTCTAAGCACTTTGATCTTTCATTAACAATTGCAATATTTTAGATGAATATAGTTCAGTTTTTCACTCAGTTTATTAGAGAATCTTAATATTATGCAATACATTATTATACACAAGACTAGATTTTCTCTTAATTAAATTAAATGTATTTCTACCAGCAGAAAATGTCATTAGGTAATGCAAGTAATAAATATATCAATGAAAAATTTGAGAATAGAAAAATCTCATGATAATAATTTTCATCAATATTTTTATTAATTTTGTGTTACATTTTTCTTGCTCTTGTAAAAGGAGGATTTATTAATTAGAGTTGGCCACCAAACTAGATCTCTGCATTTCACAATGGCAGAAATAGTTAAAATTCTGTAAATAATTATAAGCACAATTTTAATACCAAGCTGCACACAGTTAATCAATTTTAGTGAAGGAAAAATTGTTAAACTCTCCTCTATATGTTTTCTGACCAAGATGTCAACTGAGACAACATAGCAATTATAGATTTATGTAAAATTGGCAGCAAAGAGTTGATATTGTATAGCTTTTTGTTGGACTTAAATATTAAATCAAAGGATTTGAACTTCTTGTGCCTCAAATCTATATTCTCTGAAATTGGAGAGAAGAATGTAATCAGTCATTATAAATCATTCCCCATATAGGCAGTCCTTAAATTATATATGACTGTTTTAAATCTTTTGGAAATGAGAAGTTGATATAAATTGCTTTAAAAAAATTAATAGACTATGTTCCAAAAATAATTTACAAAATTATTGTTTGTAATTTGGGGTAATATTTCCCCATGACAACAATATTATAGAAAGAGACCTATGATCCAAGATGCAGCTGATTATACAAACATACATATGCTGTATGTTTTTATGAGGAATGGCTTGCAAAGTTACACTTTAAAGATTTCAATTTGTACATGGAAGATAATGTCTATCTTCTGACCATAATCTCAAATTAAAAAAAAAAAAAAGGTGTCATCATCATCAACTATTGGGAATAGGTTCTAGCCTCTCTCCTAAAGACATGTCTGCAAGAGTGATGCACAATTGTATGGTACTCTGAAAAACTTAAGTGTTAAATTCAGGTAGAAGAAAACTTGAAAAGATAAGATCATTTCAATTTCAAGAAGATTCATAATAAAGTATCCATGTTTAATGGAATATTAATGGATAGGGTCCCATAGTTTTATATATTTGTCTTGTAATTAATTCCCGGTTTTGATTTTTGTGTGTTTTCATATTTTTAGCAGGCAAACTATATCCTCTGTATCTCTTAACTGTTTGGTTAAATAGAGGCAGCATGAATTTATTTTTTATATCACGTTATATTGCTTTATTTGCTATTTTGACAGTTTTCATTTCCTAGGTCAGGGAAATGTAGTCACCTTGACATACATACTCAGCAAGGAGTCTCGTAATGTTTCTCATTAAAACCTTGTGTGAGAGATGAAGAAACACAGCCTGGATGTGAGGAACACTGAGTGAGTTGATAGGCTGAATGCAAAAAAACAAACTTAAGGGACGGAACCTATATCAAAATTGGGGAAAATAGCTAAAAATTTCCTGAAAATATCCTTATATTAGCTACTCAATGAATTGCTTTCTGTAGATCATTAATTAAAGAATGAGCAAAAATTAAAATGATTCTTTATGATATTTGGGAAAATAAAGCTGGAGGTGATTGTAAAAACGTGAAGAGACCAAAGTCTGTGTCCACAAATATCTCAACAGACCAAAATGGTCATCCAAATAAATCAAAATGAAACGACTGGTGCTTCTTATGACTTGGTAACACCAAAGTTTCTAGTTTCTTTGAAAACTTCTAAGGTAGCATTATAGGAGTAGTAGACTTTTCCCTTCTGATATTTTCTTTTAACTTCTATATTTTTTCCAGATTCCTATGACCTTCAGGAATGAGGAGTGATTAAAAAATGTATATTACAATCTTTACGACAATTGTGCATTACTGGAGATTTCATGTTCATTTATTTTCTCTCATTTTGTTTTCTATTATCCTGTCAATTATAAGTTTTTTCACTCAGAATTGCATGGTAAGATTAGGGAGGCCCTCTCCATGAAATACTCAAAGATTTGGACAATTGCAGAGAAGTATCAATGGTACTATTCTAAGTTAAGTTAGTTTATGTTCAGATTTATGGACGTGAAATATAATGTGCAACATATTTCACGGAAGCCACCTTTATATATAGATGTGTGAAGAAACCCAATCTGTGAGTTGAGCAGTAGAAATGAATACATTTGTCATTCAGGATACTTTATTTGAGGAATGGAAGGTCATGTTGGGCGGACATGGGAGGTAGCTTTGATACTTTTAAAAATTTATATCAGTGTTTCTTTTCACATAAATTTGAAAGCCAACCATTACAGAGATATTTAGGTACATAAATAGAAAAGCTTAGGCTTTCTAGAGAATTCTAAGGGCTAATCCTGGCTTTGTTGCTGAGTTTCTTTTTAATCTTGGGAATCAACTCAACTCTTCAGGCCTTTAGTTACTTTATCTGTAAAATAATTAAAACAACTGCCTGATAGGAATTTTATTGGGAAAATTAAATTCACACAAAGCAGTTAGCACACTGCTTGGCTGAGTGCCTAGATAAATGTTTGCTTCCTTCCCCAAATCTGAACCAGTATATTTAAGAGATTGATACTTAGATAGCCTGAAATCGTAGACCTTAAATATCTTTGTGAAGAATGAGAAAAGTCACAAATATGACACGAATATTTTACTCAGGCTGTAATATTTTAGAGGAAAGATCAAAGCATCATTATTTTCTTTAAACCTCATCATGAAAGAGAAGCTCTACACATGCACAAGGCTCTAAAATCAAACCGTTCCATTCCATTTCTTCTTTATGTTTACAACTTTCAGAAAGCTTAATCTATTTAATATGTTCACGATCCAGCAGATTATTTTAAAATGCATGATATAAATATGTAGCACAGGTTTGGGAGATGTTAGGATGAATACCAGAAAGTGTTCTCTCTGATTGGGAACAGCATTTCTTATCTGGAGTGACATCAGGTGACACCCGTGAATGTTATTTTTAAATCATTGGATACGCTTGTTGTTCCAACTGCACCAGCACCTGGTGACACATGCAGCTGAGGGGACTTGACAATTTTAAAATAAGTGAATCAGGGATTATTTTTAATTTCAATTTCAAATGCTATAATCACCTGTATTTAATATTAGCCGTATTTAGACAAGCTGCCTGTCTCCACTTAAATGTAACCTCTTTACCTCTGTCATTCTGCAAGTCAACATTTTAACTGCTTTCTTTCAATATGTAGATTTATCTTTTCCCATGGCTGAGTTGTCATTAAAACTGTCACAAACTGATTATTTATATATACCTATTTATTATTAAACCAGCAAAATCTTCACCCCCACTGACTGCCTTTTTCCCAGGTCACCTTGTGAGCAAACTTTGCATTTTTTCAATTCACTGCTGGTTGCCTACCCATCTGTGTATATATTAAAGCTGTTCTACTTTTACTTAGGTCAAGTCTTATCTGACTAAGTCATACACCTTCCAGTATTTCTAATGGTTTGTTATAGTCTTACCATTGTACTGTTATTAAAACATTTCTAGTAACATCATATAAAAGGGTGTTATAACAAAGTATCCCTAAAATCATAAAATTAAATTTGGGTTTTGTAAGATTTATGAACTGACCTAGAGCTTGAAAAATTTAAGTCATATGTAGAAGGAAAGTTCAAAACCCAATTACACCAATAATGTGAAAAGTGCAGAGCAAATCACTCTTTATTGAGATGCTAATATTTAGTGCCTTTGACTGACATTTGAGTCATCAGACAGAATTAGAGTGTGGACTATATGTTAGGCATTGTCTATTGGGCATTGTCAGGGAGGCAAGGATGAATAAATCAGGCCTTGCTTTTATGAGGGACCCACAGTCCACTGTGGGATGTGTATGTGTATCTAACTACAATAAAGGAAAATAAACAACAACAATAATAATGATGCCAGGAACACACAGTGGAGACAACAAAGGAGAGTCTTTTCTTACAAAGCTTATTTAAAAAAATAAAAAAGTCCTTCCAAGAGATATGGTTTATTAACCTGTCATATTGTATTTATAACTTTACTAAACCAAATGTTTGTCAAATGGAATGAGAAACAAATTAAAATTATGCCAATTGGTTGCTCTTATTTTGAGGAGAATCTTCCTTAACTGAACTTAAATGTCTTCGTTTGCTTTTCACCCATTTTGAATCATATTCATTATTATTTTTCAGTTTTTCTATTAAACCAGTAGGTGAGATAAATTGTTTAGTCAAGAATGCCTTAAGTACAGTTGATAATTTTGAATTCAGTAGAACTGATGGCTCCTAAGGCAATAGCAGCAACATTTGGGATTTTCTGGGAAGAGAGACTATACTTTGGAAGATGATATGAAATAAAACAGACACAAGGAGAAATCCATGAGGTCACACATACATATTAACAATATGATGTTTTCCTTAAATAAATTGTAGTTCTCATGAAAGGAAATGTTAGTTTCCCAAAATACAAAGCCAAAATACCTCTAGAAAATAAAAACAAATGTTCAGTGGATGAAGCGAATATCCAGAGAAGGCCCATTCATTTATTCATATTCTGAGAGATTTGGGGCAGACCATTTGGATTAATAGCATTGGGGGTAAAAATGTGTTCCTTTAGAACAGAAATTCTTCCAAAATGAAAGCATTCATTTCTTCCCTATGTTTACAACTGATGACAGGTTATGTGATTACATTTAAACAGTTTTCATAAAAATTATTTAACCAAATAGACAAATTCTGAATTTTGATTCTGCCATTATTTAGGAGTAAAATGATTTTTGTAATATACATATATATTTATTGATTTACATATATACCTTTATACTTAAATGTATATTGAAGTATTTATTCATATATGTACTTATTTATTTATTTAAAAAATTTTTCTGACTGATTCTGCCTAGTAGAATCTTTTTTATTTCTTTGTAGGATCTTACATATCATTTTCCTACTGTTGACAAGACTATGAATATATCCCAAACCAAATGTTATGATTGTGAAATCCTTTAAAAAGATATACCATTAGAAATCTTTCTTTTATTTAGCAACCAGACATTATTTTTAATTTCTAATAGTTCACATGTTTATAAAAACTAGACTACAGGAAAATGCAATTTTTTACATATTATAAAACCAGATATATAGATAAGATTAAATGAAATTGAGAAATTATGCCTGGAGACTAGAACCATGTATAAAAATTAACCTTTTTGAGAAAAGTCTTAAGTAACTTATCCTGATAAGCTGAAAAGTGACTTACATTTTTCTACTCTCATTTGATTTTATGATTTGACAAGTTAAATTTTCACTTACAGTAAAATCACCGACTTTGTTGATCAAATATCCCTGTGCCTGTTTGACAAACGAGGAAAGGGAATCCAAGAAAAATTAAGCAATGTCAGTAACAATAAAAAACAAAACAAAACAAAACAAATTTAAGCCATCGGTGAGTGCCAAAACTAGAAAACCGATTACCTGACTCAAAATCCAGAATTCTTTTGACTATAACACATTTGGACAATTCAGGCACTTTTGTTTGTTCGTTTGTTTTCCTAGTCTTCATGAAGTACTTTGTTTCTGCTTTTTTGGGTTTTTGATTTTCAATTAGTTTGAGCTCTCTTGTCAGAGGAAAGTTATTTATTGTAGAGATTAAAAGTCAGAAGAGATGCAAAAAGAGCAGTTTAAAGATGTAGAAGGAACATCCCTGCTCAATAATCAGAAAGTGACATTGATATGAGTTCAAAGTCAGATACTCATTTAATATGTTGTTCAGCCTCACATCTTCTCCTTTAAAATTAGAGAGCATTGCAAATAATTTGTAATAACAAAATAGCAAGGTCTTTTGATAATATTTTGCTGGCATTTCTTATTTTTTTACAAGTAATCTATGATCTATTCCATTTACTCATATTCAAAAGCAGCTCCCTTTTTATTTCATTTCATAACATAATTTAATTTCTAGTTCTAAAATAATGACATCTTATGATTTTAGTATTGCTTTTCTTTTACATAATTTAATATACCCATATCTCAATGGAAAATTTTAATGTAAATTTCTACACAGATGGATGTAACTTCTGGAAAAAGCTCTAACAGAAATAGCACGATAAAAATTTTTATAATAATATTTATTTATGAAGCTAGGTAGAAATTCTGCTTGAAAAGGTACAGATATGTGTATTTTACACAGATTTTTCATGTAGTATGTTTAAAATAAGTATTCATAA